>NC_051157.2:188836217-189008036 GCF_013339745.2 Dermacentor silvarum
CGTGACGAGGCGCAAACGCCGGACCAAATTCCGAAGCTGACTTATCAGCTTCCGAAATTAATCCCACGAAAGCAAGGATAATTAAGAATGGGCCCTCTGGTGCGCCAGCGAACGCCGGTTGCTGTCCAAAGACCGAGTCAGAGCCCAGAGTTGTCGAAACACAGCAAAATATATTCTTTACACAAGGCAGTTACACACACACTTGCACACTTAGGCTAGACACAGCGCAATACAAATCAGATGGGTATTCACAAAACACAGGAAAATAACGACAAGCACTAAGAGTGCAACACGTAAAGTACGAAATGAAAAGGAACACTAAGTGTCCAATCGTATTCACCGTGCTGGTCTTTCGTCGGACGATGTCGGCGTAATTCGGGGCACATCTCGACGAAAGAACTTCTTCCGGAAATGCAGACGCTCGATGAACTCGTCGACTAGCTTGCCGGGGAATCCCCTTCTTCCGCAGACGGTCAGCCTTCACGTTACATCTCTTCACCGGAGTGGTCTGAACTGAACTCCGAACTGACGATTCTCGCACGGCGGTTATATAGCTTCCACATGCACTCTCGAACTTTCCTATCAGAGTCGTGATCTCGTAGCATGGCCAAAGCCTGGGAATCTTCTAGTCTTTTATCGCACCTTCGACCGCCGCCGTCGGAGCGTCGTCAAGGGGGGGGGGGGTGATGACTCATCTAGTTGGCGCACGCTCACGCTGTAGCAATCTCTCTCGACTCGCCGGGTGAGAAGGTGTCTCGGCGCACGCGTGTGCTCTCTCTCTCTCCGATTAACCTCGCTTCGTCGTCTAGACTGGTGGTCACGTCGGCTGTTTGCGGCATATGCGCTCTCCTCCTCGGTTGAAGTTTCCGTGGGGCCGGCGTGTTATTTCGCTGGCTTGCGTGACACGCGGCGCGCGCTTTGATTACGTGCTCTTTTGTGACAAATTTTTGCTGAGTCATTCTCCGTTTCGCTGAGTCATGCTCATAACTATGACTTCTAACACCATCCTTTAGTGTTTCGTTCACTTAGTAGCCACGTCCGAACCCATTTCAGTAGTTTTAGTGTTACTATATTTTCGCTGAGTCATTGTAATTTTTGCTTAGTCATGCTCATGAGTAGACCTTTAACATTATTCTTTAGTGTTCCTTCAATTAGTACCCACGTCCGAACCCATTTCAGTGACTTTGAGTGTTAATCTTTTTTCGCAGAGTCATTGTTATTTTGCTGAGTCATGCTCATGACTATGACTTCTTCCATCATCCTTTAGTGTTTCGTTCACTTAGTGCCCACGTCAAAACCCATTTCAGTGGCTTTTGAGGGTTAATCTTTTTCGCTGACTCATTGTCATTTATGCTGAGTCAAGCTCATGACTATGATTTCTACTATCATGCATCCTTTAGTGTTTCCTTCACTAAGTACCGGACGTCCGAACCCATTTGAGTGTTAATCTTTTTCGCTGGGTCATTGTTATGACCTACATGACACGCATGTCATGACATTATGTCATGACCTATCACTTGTGTTCGTTATACACTCCGGTCATACTATGCCAGTTGTGGTACCTACCAAGTTAACGAAACGTCCATGGGAGCACCAAGACGTAGGTGGCTGTTTCATGACCTTCATGACCCGCACGTACTTACATTCATGTCATAACATATCATTTATGTTCGTCATGTACTCTTGTCATAGTATGCCGATTTTGGTACATACCAAGTTAACGAAACGACCATGAGAGCACAAATACGTAGGCGGCTATATATATATATACACATATATATATATATATATATATATATATATATATATATATAGATACTGTCAAAGTAGCAAACGTTTGCCAAGAAATGCTTCGCATTTAATAAGGGTGGCTCAAAGATTTCCGCTGTGCGGCCCTTGTCGGCCATGTGTACGCTCACACCGCCCTCGCTTTGTCGTCTTTCCAAGCGCTTGCGTGCGTAGTTTCCTTCCGCTCTTCTAGCGTGGCAGTCCCGTCACGCGTGTCTAGTTTCCTCGGGCTCCCCGGGGTCGCGGTAGGCTTCCATGGGAATGTATGCCGTCGATCAAGACCGCCGATCAAATAAAAGTGTGTGTGCGCGTGTCTATCTTCGGGATGACCGCTGTCACCGCTCAAGAGAAATAAAATTTTCTCATATCTTTGATCTAACTTCTGTGTCACCTCTATGTCGTATGCTAAAGTTCTTCGCTGGTAATCCACCTTTACAGCAGTAGAACGGCGCGTGATTTTCTTGCTCTCTCGCCGCCTTCGTATTAGCCGATATACACGAAATCTATTCATGGTATCGTTGTCGAGATATGCAAAGCAAAACGTGAGAAGTTAGCGCGAACTAGTAAACTATAGCCCCAACAGGCCATTTCTGCCCAGCTCGCCATTGGCAATCGCTTAGTTTCGGGACAACAAATTTAAAAGAAGACTTGCATTGTTGCAATGCATTGTTGCATTGTTAAAAGAAGATTTGCAGCACTGGTGCTGAAGGGACTCGGAAACTTCAGTTCGTCGAGAGGTGCGAGGAAAAAAACACCACCCAAGCACTCCGTACAGATGGTTAACCAGCGAAGCTGAAACGTGCGGCCCCGGTTATTAGCAGTGGGTTAATCCCGACGCTGTATTGAAGTGTTTCTCAATTATTGGTTACATGTTTGTTTTTCTAGTGGAACGCCAGTGCCAATGGCGGACGGATGCTGCTAACCACGACGCCGAGCTAATTCGAGATATCGAACGCATGCGACAACGGCGAGCCGAGGAGGCGGCGTTGCGGGCAGAGCAGCGTCAACATGGAAATGGCGGAAACGCGTTCGCCAGGACAAACGTCCGCTTTCGGTGGGAGTTTCTCGAGTGGCACTTTGGCCATAGAGAAAGAAAAAGACAAAGAGAGGACACTCCGAGAAATCTGGCCTCAGGAGTACGACACGACTACGTAACGAACTAGTGCTCCCACCAAACGCCAGAGGACGCAGGCGCAAAAAAAAATGTTATGAATCCTGCTCAATTTTTACAAAATAATAATTATACCCCCAAAATTGTCGTGTTTTTTATACATAAAAACAGAATTTATCCAAAGCACCTTCCGTGCTTTTTCTTCTTCATCCAACTGCCTTCAACACCAGAGCCGCGTGATCGCCTTTTCTCTGGTTCCTGGATCAGTGAACGTGACCATGTTCTAAGTCGGTGTGGTCAAGTATCGGGCGGTGGTATTATACTGTTCGTTTGGAGTTTTCGTTTTTATTTTGAGTTGTATATCGTTTCTTTTTTCACCTTCTCGTTTAGTGTGTTGCGAGCCAGTCAGACTAACCTGATGTCTCTCTCTCCTCCCGGTCAAGGGCATTCCCCTTGGCTAGCTTCTCTCCCGGCTCGAGAGTGGCCGATAGACAAATTTTTAAGCAGTGGCAACAGGATTGTCCCTGTGGCTCTAGTACCTACCAATGGGGGATCAATTCAAATGAAAAAACCCGAAAGCCATTCAAGTGGAGCTTCGAAAGGCCACCACCCACTTCCAGAAGATCACCGAGGTCCGTCAATTTGGTCGTGGTGGTATTCTGTGCTGCTCATCAGACCAGGAATGTGTTCAAGAACTTCTCAACTGTTCCGAATTTGCATCAAATCCGGTGAGCCCGCTTATTCCAGCACACCTTGCTTGCTCGAAAGGCTTAGTTCGCGGTGTCGGCGCGAGCCTGGACCTATCAGAGGTATTAGACTTATTTTCAGTTGCTGGTGCTGTTTCTGTATACCGATGCAGCCGAATTATCGAGAACAAGAAGTCGCCTATGGAATCGGTCATTGTTACGTTCGCGGGAACAGCCCGTCCATCTGAAATTAAGGCATGGCCCCTAATATACAAAGTAGAGCCACTAACTCCACGACCACTACAGTGCTCGAAATGTTGGTGTTACGGGCACAGCATAAAGGCTGCAGGTCTGTCACTCGATGCCGACTATGTGGAGAAAATCACGACAGCACAGACTGTAAATCTCAGGAGGAAAAATGTTGTCTGTGTCACGAAGCTCACGCGGCAGACTATTCGAACTGCACGGCGAAGGAGCAAGAATTAAGAATTCTTGAAGTGGTGGAACGCAGGCGATACTCACGTAGAGAAGCGTTTATTGAGGTTCAAGGAAGAACCCAGGGCTATGCAGGTGTAACAGCTCGTCAACCCGCTGGCTTAGATATTTCTGTATCCAAGGCCATAGCAGAGGCAGTAGAGAAGGCTACAGAAAAGGCCATGGAACGTCTTGCGACAACTATTTTTGAGTCCTTGGCACAAATGCTGTCTAGTCAGCTGGCGCAGCTCATTTACACAACCTCTACCCAGGTTCAAGCATGCCAAGTTTCAAATATTCTAAATCTAGGTCCAAACTAAACATCGTCACCCAACCCAGTAACTAACTCTCCTTGCGCAGGACCTTCTACTCGTCTAGAGACGGAACCAGCACCCCCTAACAGATGATTATGAAGAATTTCAGGATGTAGACATGGAACTTAAGAGTATGAAACGCACCAGATCTCCTCCCCCCAAAATTTCCCCTAAGTCAAAACCTAAAAAATTTGTAAAAGAGAATCTTTCCAAGAAAGACTTCTTGAAAGAGAGCATTTTAGAGCAGGCGGTCTCCGCCACCGTTCTATCTTCACCATAGGCTCTCTAAAAATCTTACAGTGGAATTGCCGTTCGATTGCTTCTGCTGCTACAGATTTATCATATATTTCTTCTGAATTTTCCCCAGACATAATTGTATTACAAGAAACCTGGCTCTCAAATGATCAAAAGTTTTTCCTAAAAAATTATCGATTATTTCGTTTGGATCGCCCTTCTAGAGGTGGTGGCATTGCTTTCTTGATTTCAACAAAATTTAGTCACAAGGCCACGATATCGTATCAATGTATGTCTGCTGAATGTGAAATTTTAGCATTAGACATAACACTTCCAGACTGCTCCCCCTTTTCCCTAGTTAATTTATATTTCCCGGCAGGAGTGCAGGATACCCGATGCCTAGACATCGCATTAGCTTCGTGCAAAAAAGACATAATACTCGCTGGTGACTTCAATTCTCATCACGTGTCTTGGGGGTTTAAAACTGACTTGGGTGGAAAACGCCTGTGGGAATGGACTCTTGACAATAACCTTTCTTGTATAAATTCAAAAGTTGTTACGTTTGTTCGCGGCCATTCTCAATCAGCTCTAGATCTCGCTTTTTCCAGCTCATCTTTAACTATATCCTCGTGGAAAACTATAGACTGTGCAACCAACAGCGACCACCTTCCTATTATATTTGAGATTGATTTCCCTGTGATTCCACTCAGCAGAAAACATATCACATTTGTAAATTATGACAAACTTCAAAAGGAGTTGAAGTCTACGATGCTCTCCCGTATGAATATGCAAAAGGATATTAGGGCTATGAGTCTCTGTGCAGTTTTGAAACGTTCCTTAAAGAGTTCAGCTTTTAATTTAAGCTCCGCCACAGGTAAATCTTTTAGCCCTTGGTGGAATTCGGAATGCACGCTGGCTCACCGAAAACGGAAAGCTGCTTGGAAGAAACTTCTCTGTAATCAATGTGCGAAAAATTGGAGTGATTACCAATTCGTTGCATCATCTTTCAAGCGTACGATAGCTAAAGCCAAACATGAGTATGACGAGAATAAATCAACTTATCTCTTTAATTCTAAAAACAAGAAAGCCCTTTTTAGATTTTTACGCTCACGAAAGATGATTCCGGTTCCAGCAAATATTGACTCTTTCGTCCTCTCGCCACGCGAATTGTCCGAATTATTGGAAAATATTGGAAAGGGCCTAGAAAATAGATTTTCTTCAATAGTTCCACCATACCAATTGAAATCACTACCGCTAGAAGAATTTAAGGAAGTTACGTTTCAAGAATTGGCGGCTGTTGTTCGCTCTCTGTCTTCTTCAGCACCAGGACCAGATGGAGTTACCACAGCTGTGATAAAAATTCTGTATGAATTGTCTCCGCACGAAATTTTGAATATGGTAAATTATTCTTTAAAAAATGCCTGGATACCCTCAGAATGGAAAATTGCTAAGGTAATTCCGATACTCAAAAAACGTGGAGGTGGATATTATTTAGATAATATTAGACCAATTTCTCTCACATCCAACTTGGTTAAACTAATAGAAAGAATTTTGAATAGCCGAATGACGACATACATAGCTGAAAACTCAATACTTAGCCCCAGTCAAATTGGCTTTATATCAGGGTGCTCGATATGGTGTGCGCACATAGATCTAGAGAGTCGAGTACTACTTGCACGTCGTAGGCGAGAATATTCAGCATTGGTGACTTTAGATCTAGCTAAAGCTTATGATTCAGTGGAGCATGGACTTCTGATAAAGCAGCTAGAGATGTACAGGTTTCCGAAATACATCACGGCGTGGATTGCAGAATTTTTAAGGGAAAGAGAATTTTATTGTTTTCAAAGCGGATGTTCATCGTCAAGGTATAGACAGAAACGCGGAGTACCACAAGGATCAGTGTTATCTCCTGTTTTATTTAATATATTTTTAAGCTCCATCCCTTCGCTCCAGGACATTCATGAATACGTTTATGCCGATGACATCGCTTTTTTCGCGTCCAATGATGATCTAAATGCACTGTATCAATCGTTACAAAATTACTTATGCATGCTTGAAACCTGGATTGCTAATATACATATGTCTCTGAACGTTAGAAAAAGTGCACTTCTTGTCTTTCCGTTAGATGTTCCCATTAATATTTCATTGGTGTATCGTCAAGAGTTCATTCCCCAAGTGAATTGCCTTAAATACCTGGGAATCACGTATGAAGGGTCACTAAACTGGAGAAGCCACATTGAAAGAGTTGCGTCTAAGGCAACTCGTGCCGTGGGATGGCTACGTAAGATCAGTCACCAACGATATGGGCTGCGACGGCATGCATTAATTATGATATATAAAATGTATGTCCGACCCATCATGGAATTTGGGAGTGTCTTGTTTTCTGGTAGCCCAGCTTATAAAATTCAACCTCTGATAATATTAGAAAGGGAAGCTGTGCGATTGTGCCTTGGACTCCCTAAGTTTGTTGCCAACACCGTGCTGTATATGGAAGCACGAATGCCAAGCTTAAAAAGCAGATTGAGGATTCTTGCAGTCCAAACGTATTTAAGAATTTACGAATCTCCTCAAAGAAGACCAATGTATATTTTTATTAACGAACCAAGTTTATTCTTTAATAGTCATTGGTCGCGATTACACACCCCTCAGATCGTATTCGTACAGGCACTGCTATCACCATTGAATGTACAAATTCAACGCATTCAACCAACAAGTCAATCAAAAATAAGCCTCCAGATAGAATTTGACGATATTTTCCCCTCAAATGCTAAACTAATGCCATACCAATATTTAAATGATCAGTTACAAGATTACCTCTCTCACCTGGAAACAAACAATATCATAGCCACTGATGCTTCACAGTCCGAAGAGAAGGCTGGCGTAGGCATTTTCTCTCCTTCTCTTAACTGGTCCTTTTCTATTCGCCTTCCAGATTACACACCTATTTTCATAGCAGAATTATTGGCCATTGTCCTAGCGCTACGTAAACTTCCTGCAAATCAATCAACAGCTGTCGTAGTTACAGATTCTCTATCGGTACGTGTGTCGCTTTCCACGGAAACGAATGCAGCTCTCCTTAGCTTGTTTCACAATTTATTAGCAAGAACGTCTCTAAGTGGGCCTTTGATCCCTGTTTTACCGGACACTTCTTACGTCACTGCATCGAGAAAATTTTGTTTGCAAAATGATTTAAGCAACTTACCGCTGAAACCATCTACAGACTTTCAGCATCTCGGTTTTTGCTGGAATAAGCAGTGGTGCCCTTCTCGGCAGTTGGAAGTTACTTACACCAGACTACGCTGTCGCATCCCGCAATTGAATTTTTATTTACATAGAGCTGGTCTCACGATGTCCCCTCTATGTCACAACTGTAAGGAAATTGAATCAATAGAACATTACTTTTTATCATGCAGACGATATTCACACCACAGAAAGTTATTACTGGAAGCTCCACTTTACAAAATTGGATTAGGTTTAAACATACCAGTATTGTTATCATTGGGGGCTTCAGCACTAGGCTATAGCCACAGAGACGTGTGTTGCGCAGTATTTAATTTTTTAACTGAAACAAAACGATTACCCTGCTAATTATTGTATTTGTATTCTACACATCAGATGCATTCATATCACCTAAATTGATTTCTCCAAATTGTTTTGTTAATATTCCCTCCCTCTGATTGTAACAATTCTTCACTTTCACCTTTTTTAGTCAGTCTGACTGCTCGCTCGCGTGCTAATCTGGTTAGTGCGACATCTGTCTTTTTTGTGTTTTACTTGGCATTTCTTGTTTTCTTGTTTTAAAATACGAATTTTCTTTAGCATTCCCACTGCCGCCCGATTCTTGGCCTATCCTCCTTAGTGGGTGCGAGCCATAACGGAGGTGCATCATCATCATCATCATTAATCTCCATTCGTCCATTGAGAAGAAATCAACGATTCGTGTAGCAGCGGCGTGCCAGCGGGAAGGTTTCGTTAACGTCGGCTGCGGCGGTGTTTTCGTGTGTGAGACACAGGTGAGTCACGTTATCAAGCGAAGCTTAGAGTAACTGACTTCTGAGGGCGACGAGGTTCGCTAAAAAAGCAAGTTGAAAAAACAACTATGAGGCGGCTAGAATCGAATGCGAAAAGCATGTCCCCTTCAAGAAACGTGTAGCGAGAAGGCTGTACTGGCTGTACTTTCTGGCTATCCCCGCCGAGGACGGAATAATGTTTGTTAGTTGCGTTCCGTGAAAATCCTCAAACACCGCGAGGCTGTCATTAACTTGCACCGGTTCACGGCTGTGCACTGCACTGCGACTCGCAGCTTGTCAGACGCCATCGAGGCGCTGCGTCTCGGTTTGCGAGGGTAAACAGTTCTTGCTCAGCGCTGTTTGCGATAACCACGGTATCGGCGCTTCATTGAAATAGTTCGTGTTGGCGGACAAAAAACGATCTGCTGGACAACGCTCAAGGTCAGTGTCAGGAATTGCACATTTCAGGAAAATTCCGACTTCGAGAAAATTAGACCGATCCCATCGACCAGTTTCACGACGCCACCGCTGCCGCGGTGCATGCTGGTACTTGTAGTCATCCGGCCGCTCCAGCCGCCCGGAGTGCCGGTGCGTCCTGTTTCCGAACGATTTTTTGCAATTTTTAAGGTTCGTGTAGAGCCATCATGCGGTGGGAGGATTCACCTGCTGCATTCCTGGGTGCTACAACAACCACACAAGGGACAAAGTCTTTGGATTCTGTTTGTTTGCTAAAGAGCGAAAGCTTCGATAGACGTGGATCCAGCGGAATAATAGGTGGTTTTCGTAATACACAGCGCGAGAAGAAACACGGGGACGAATAGCGGCCTAATTTCGATTGGGGGGGGGGGGGGCGAAGTGCAAAAACACCCGTGTACTTAGATTTAGGTGCACGTTAAAGAACCCCGGGGGCACAAATTATTCAGGCCTCCCCCACTTCGGCGTGTCTCATAATCAGATCGCGGTTTTGCCACGTAAAACCCCATATTTAATTTTAATTCAACTTCTTTTTTCATTTGTGAGTCTCTTTTCTAAGTCGAGTAATATGTATATTTACTGCGGTTTATGTTCAAATCTTTTGTAATCAAAACCAAGTCCCCTCTGTAATGCACTTGGGCACTGAGGGTATTGTAAATAAATAAACAAATAGGGTGTTATAAGACTGAACCACGTGGCTTTCTTTTTTTACAGCGTAAGGTGTTATGGGCTCATTCCACTAGGCGTTTCGGTTCGAGATGGTGTCCGCCGCCTCCGCCGACAGCGTCCGGCGACCGTAACCGCTTCGCTGGAAATGCGGAAAAAAGTCCCGGTTCCCGCCGGGATCAAGCCCGCCCCCGCTGCGTGGGAGCCAGATACTCTACCACTGAGCCACGCAAGCGCTTGCTATCGGGCACCGGAAAAATGCCCTATAAATGCAGGCGCAGACGATCCGAGCGTCCATCAGTATGGTGGCGCCATCTAGTTAAGGCGCCTGCAAACGCAGCGTGCGCAGGCGCAGACGACGAGGTGCCATTCAGACGAGACGCGCAATAAAAGGTTGCAGTGGCTTAGCTCGGCTATGCCAGGATATACGTTGCGTTAGCAAAGGTTCAGATGATTATTCTTAGCTTTCCTGGTTGTCTCCTACACTCAACCGCTAATTGCCAGGCAACTACTTCCGGGTCCGATGAGTCAAGCTTCTCCGTTCTTCTGCGCTGTTGAGCAGCATTTGCGCTCTCCTTCTCCATGGCTATACCACACTGGCAAACGCCAGTCAGAAGCGCAGCGGCTCCAGCGCAGTGTCAGACGGCGACTGCACAGCGAGCGCGCGCCGGCGCCAGTGCGTCTACCACGGCTACGACGTCACTCCTCTGGAATGCGCAGACCGGCGGCGGTGAGTCGCGCGCGGCGGCGGCGGAGTGCGCGAGAGGTGCCGGCTCCGGTGGCTCCGGTGCGCAAGCCGTGTGACATCACTGATCCTTGCGCATGCGCAGCACGGCTCTTGATGTGCCGCGCGAAACGGGCTTGGCTAGGCCAGTGTAGCTAACGCTACAAAAAATTACACCATCTTCCCGTAGGGGAACCCTGAGTATGCGAAGCAGCCATGGGGTCGTCTCAAGGTAGTTTTATCAGCTGTATAAACTTGGACATGCAGCAGAACCAGCAACGCGCAGAACTGTTGTTGACGCCGTCGGTATTTTGCCCGCGTTGGCACCGAACGCGCGCGGCGCTGGTGACTGTTGCCAGTGCCTCTGGGGCGCCTACTGTCGCGCTTCTAACCTAAGTTGCTTCGCATTATCGCGCGCGGAACCGCAGGTGTTTCCATTCGTTGCACAATCCGGAGAGGAGAGGAGCGTCGGAGAGGAGAGGAGGGGGAGGAGAGGAGATGAGACAAGGAGAGAAGGGGGAGGAGGGAGGAGAAGAGATGAGAAAAGGAGAGGAGGGAGAGCTGGATGCGCATGCGCAGTAGGGGTGTGGACGCCGCACGGCGGAGGGAGGGAGGGAGTGACATACCCCCGACCATAAGCTGCTTCGCATCTAAAAAAACGCGATCCCCCGCCTCCCCCAGTATGTTGGCGCCATCTAGTTCAGGTGCCTGCAAACGCAGCGTGCGCAGGCGCAGACGACGAGAAGCGATTCAGACGAGGCGCGCAATCAACGCAATTTCGATGTGAGATGTGTGTCTCGTATTCTGGATACCTTTCGGTATACGTTATGTCGTCTCCTCGCAAGGTGCGAACCACTGCTGAAGAAGCGAATCGTAGAGCTACGTGCGCGGCTACAACCAGGCATCATCGGGCTCAGCAGACTGCTGTGCAGAGAGCATTACAAGCCGCAGCTCGACGTGGACGCCGGGAGGACAGTTCTGATCATTCTCGTCAAAACCAGACGAAGAGACTGTTTCGAAGAGCCTGGTGTGCGTGATGCCGAAATTGGAGCTAATCTTGAGCCGCTCCACCAGCTTACGCTGTGACTGTGCTGCGTGTGCCGCGTAGGCCTGTGACTTTTTTATTTGCACCTGCCAGCCTGAAGTTCCCGAGAGCTCAACTGTGCCACCCGAACATGAGCAAGCAGTCTCTGCCATCGCTACCAGCGACAGCGATGATACTGTCTTAAACGGCTTAATCGACCAGTACGAATCACTGATGAAAGTACATCGCGGCTGCTCATAATGAAGAGCGGCGCGTATTCACGTGCGCAAAAGATGGGACGCTCGCCTCACGCCACGCAGTCGGAGTTTTGGAAGCAGCAAGCGTAGCATTCGCTCGAATGCAAAAAAAAAAATAGCGTAGCTTGCACTGGAGGCGCAATGCTAAAGAGACAGCGGAGCTGATGGGTACCTACTAGGCCTGGCTTTTGGTTTAGGCTAAGCACTACCAAGTCATCCCCAGCACTTCCCAGAATGTATTGATTATTTGTCGATTATTGCTTGGCTATCGATTGGCTATCGCAAGGTATTTGCCACGTATTTGGGCTAGGCTAACCACTACCAAGTCATCCCCAGCATTTCCCGGCATTTATTGACTATGGATCAATTATTGATTAGCGATTGATTGGCTATCGATTGGCTATTGCAAGGTATTCGCCACGTATTTGGACTAGTCTAAGCACTACCAAGTCATCCCTAGTATTGCCGGTATTGATTATTTATCGATTATCGATTATCCCCTGATTGACTATCGATTACCTATTGCAAGGTATTGGACACGTATTTGGGCTAGGATAAGCTCTACGGCTAAGCTCGAGAAAGCGTAAGAATTGGGTTGAAGATGAATATGGAGAAGACAAATATAATTTTCAATAGCCTGGCAAGGGAACAAGAATTCAGGAACGCCAGTCAGCCTCTAGAGTCTGTAAAGGAGCATGTTTATGTAGGTCAATTACTCACAGGGGTAATTGCCCTGTGAGTAATTTCATGAGAAAGAAATTCACAGAAGAATAAAATTGGGTTGGAGTGCATACGGCAGGCATTGCCAAATCCTGACTGGGAGCTTACCACTCTCGTTGAAAAAAAAAAGTGTACAATCATTGCATTCTACCGGTGCTAACATATGGGGCAGAAACTTCGAGGTTAACAAAGAAGCTCGAGGACAAGTTAAGAACCGCAGAAAGAGCAATGGAACGAAAAATCTTAGGACTAACGTTAAGAGACAGGAAGACAGCGGTGTGGATCAGAGAATAAACGGGGATAGCCGATATTCTAGTTGACATTAAGCGGAATAAATGGAGCTCGGCAGGCCATGTAATGCGTAGGATGGATAACCGGTGGACCATTAGGGTTACAGAATGGATAGCAAGAGAAGGGAAGCGCAGTCGAGGTCGGCAGAAAACCAGATGGGGTGATGAAGTTAGGAAATTCGCAGGCGCAAGTTGGAATACGCTAGCGCAAGACAGGGGTAATTGGAGATCGCAGGGAGAGGCCTTCGTCCTGCAGTGGACATAAAATATAGGCTGATGATGATGATGAAGCTCTACCAAGCCATCCCCAGCATTTCCAGGAATTTATTATTTGTCGATTATCGATTAGCTATCGATTGGCTATCGCAAGGTATTGGCCACGTATTTGGGCTAGGCTAAGCACTACCAATACCCGGCATTTCCCGGAATTTATTGATTATTCGTCGATTATCGATTAGCTATTGCTATTGAGTGGCTATCGCAAGGTATTGGCCACGTATTGGGTTAGGCTGGGCACTACAATGTCATCCCCAGCACTTTCCGGAATTTAGTGATTATTGATCGATTATCGATTAGCTATTGATTGGCTATCGATGACTTGGCGATGATTGGCTATCGGCGTTCTCCGCTGTTAAAAACGCCGCCTAGCTTACTTACGAACTTCTAGATATCGCTGTTACCGTAGTTTGCAAGTCGTGCGCGAAACCCATGTAGGTAACCATCATTAGGGCACGAAAGTTTCGGCACCGCATTTCAAACCAGTCTCCAACAGGTGTACAAATCCTATAATGTCCGTCGCTAAGCAAACATAACGTTGCAGTCACCGAGATGCACGTGTGCAAAAATAGTAACGCAAAACGACCGCATACTACATACAAAGCTCGAACAAATACGATATTCAACATGACCCGCCGTGGTTGCTCAGTGGCTATAATGATGTGGGCTGCTGAGCACGAGGTCGCCGGATCGAATCCCGGCCACGGCGGCCGCATTTCGATGGGGGCGAAATGCGAAAACGCCCGTGTACTTAGATTTAGGTGCACGTTAAAAAACCCCAGCTGGTCGAAATTTCCGGAGTCCCCCACTACGGCGTGCCTCATAATCAGATAGTGGTTTTGGCACGTAAAACCCCATAATTCAATTTAATTAATTTTTGATATTCAACGTGTAATCAGCGGGTAACAACCGAAATGAAAGAGCAGCTGGCAGTTTTCAACGCCTCGCATGCTGGAATGAACAGCCGATGGAATTTCTTAAAATACATAACGAATTTTTCTCGGTGGTGGAGTGGCAGAGGTGTCTGGGAAGCTCGTGCGCAGTACTCAACGAATGCAGACTGCGGTCAGTGCGGTGGTGTGTGGTTGACTAGTTCACTACAACGAAGATGGTGGCACTGCTACTTCCGGAAACCCGGCGCATGCGCAGATCGGTCGGTGGGATCGGTCTATTCCTAACCCGTGTTTACGTGATTGCGTGACGGCTGACGGTCCTTTCGTTAGCCCGTTCTAGAGGCTGACGAACGCTGCAAAGAACATAAAAGACGCCACGCCGATCCGGGGACGGGCGCTACCTAAATGAAGAAAGGCAGGACGTTAGGCGTGCTGTAGCCAAGCTTCGTTTGCCCCTGTTTCCCCGGTAGAGTAAGGGCTCCTGAATATACTAATAATACTTCTCGGAAACAATCGCATGTGACATAAAAAATGTCACAGTTTCGCCCTAAGGGCGAAGCAATGAATGCGATAGCAACACAGCAATGTCATACGAAGTAAGGTGAGCGGCTTTGGTAGCAATATGAATTGTAGTAAACATGAGCTGATTAAGTAAGCAGGTGTGCTGCGGCGTAAGTAGACCGACATGAAGAGAGACTCGATGATCACGAGAAGGCGCGTGTGAAACGGTGGTGTTGATGAGAAGCGCTTCTCGTGGGCAGCGCGTGCGAAGGGACACACCTGTAGCGCTGCACTGCCGATCCGGGCAGCATTGCATGTGTAGCGTGCGTTGGAAAATGTGGCCCGACTATTACTAACTGAATGAACAAGCGTGGTGTGAGCGCGCACAAGCAAACATAAATAGATCACACTGAATGACCGCAGACAACGACTGTCAAAACGCTGGCAGCAAGCGCATATACGTCGCAGCGGGCGAAGGTACGTGCGGTCTATCGCTTCAACGGAAACTGAGCGGCGAATGCACGGCGCATAGAAAAGGTCAGAGCCGTGTGGAGATAAGAGACCGTGCGGCCGGCGAGCGACGAGCGCGGTTGTTGACAGAGTAGAAGTGCGCCCCCCCCCCCCCCCCCCCCCCCGCTCCCTCCGGCGCTGCCGTCCCGCTTCCTTGCTTGCGCGTGGGAGATTGAGTGGGAAGTTCCCCTTGCGCCCGGTTGCAAGATAAGCCTTTGGTGCCGGAGCGCAGCGTCGGCCCGCCTCCCTCCCTCCCTCCCATACCCCCACGCGCGACGGTCGCGTTTGCTTTCCGCCGTGCGTTCGCTCTCCGTGATAGCGCGCGTCCCCCGCACGCTACCGCTCGGGCATACGGCGCGCGGCGATGATGTTATCTATACGGAACCTCAGGGCGACGGCGACGCCGACGGCAGAAATCCAGTTTAAGTGTCCATATAATTGCTATCGCAATAAAAGCGAGCGTAGGTTATTGCGTTTTGTACTGCAGCGAGGTGTGCATCTACAGCGCAGGGACGGACGGTGGTGTATACGTCCGTGCGGATTCTTTATACAGAAAAGTAACGGTGGGAAAAAGTCCCCAATGACTGCTGCATGTACTTAATGCGTGGGCCGTGTTCGGAAGTACTGCGCATTCATGTAACTTCGGTTCCTTATCATTTTTTCGTGGCCGAATACATTGCACAAAGTATTGTCACGTAGTTGTGGCGTGGCGCGCATTTGAACAAAGGCCTCGTATTTGGACGTCTCGAATATATCTTTACCGTGCTCATATGAACTGCTATTTTGCCTCCCAATGTACTCCTTATACTGAGTACGTACAGTGGAGTTCAAAAGTTCCCAGGCCGCTAATCATGGGATTACATAGGATGGCGGCCTGGGAACTTTTGAACACCCTTGTACGTGGTCTTAACATTTATCCTTGTAAGTCCGAGTTTTATGGGTAGAGGTCAGAATGTGTCGGTGGTTTTATATCGTGCATCGGTTCGCTTTTCATTCAAAGCGGTTGCTTGGTACAGGTATGACGTGCACATATGTTTTTGGTAATTAACGAAGCATGCACTTACTGACATTTTCAGACCGTGCTGATGCCATGCCATCCGGCGGTCCAAGCTACGGCAGCTACTGCTGTGTGTCGTGGTGCTTGAACAACGGCAGAACCCAGAAGAAGCCAGGAACGAGTTTCTTCCGCATACCACGGAACGGCAGGTGTGTTAAAGCTTTTGTGTGGTTTGCATGTCTTCACGCTGACTGTTCGTGCTTACTCAGTAAGGGTAACAATAAAAAAATCACTATTCAAGCAGTTCCGCTTTCCGCTGATAGTTCCATTGCTAATGCAGGATGACAGCAAGGATGCAGTACGCTGGAAGAGACGATCTTCTGAGTAAGCCGACCAGCATATTGTACGCAAACTACAGGGTTTGAAGCGACCATTTCATTGCGATCACTTACATGGTGCACCCAGTTGCACCATGTAAGTGTGCAACTCCTTGTGTAAGTGTGCAACCATGTAAGTGTGCAAGTCCTAAATTCTGTGAATTGCGGGCTATTACCTTCCGTGCAGCTAGACATTTCTGTCATTTTTTGACGCTGTTGGCCTGTGTAACTTGTTTTGAGAGACTTTGAATGGCTATTTCACGTTTAAGTTTGCGGGTACATATACATATACCTCACACCAATATAAGCTTGTGCTTTTGATAATTCCACAGATCACTAATTGCTTGTTTCTCAGTTGGTGGCTTCTCTACCCTTTTCTCCCACCTGCCAAGCAATACGCTTGAAAATGATGTTTAACTTTCCTATGCTACAAGCTTTGCAACTTGTACCAACTACACATATATGCAGGTTCTTCGAGCGTCGATAGGGAAACAGCGCAAAAAAAAAACACACAAGAGAAGAAGGGAGACACACACCAGGAAGGGTGCCCGGCCCTGACCGAACCGTGTAAGGTCGGGGGGATACTGGTTGGCGGGCCAATACTTCTTCAGCACTGGTGTGTGTCTCCCTTCTTGTCTTGTGTTTTTTTTGCGCTGTTTCCCTATCGAGTATGTACCGACTAGCCCAAGTCTTTACGGTCTTGCAATTTATTTATTCTACATAGGGCTCTTTTCAATCCTATAACCTTTCCAATCCTCTTTTTTGTGTCACTCAGCACTGGTGTGTCTCCCTTGTTGTCTTGTGTTTTTTTTGCTCTGTTTCCCTATCGAGTATGTACCGACTAGCCCAAGTCTTTACGGTCTTGCAATTTATTTATTCTACATAGGGCTCTTTTCAATCCTTTAACCTTTCCAATCCTCTTTTTTGTGTCACTCAGCACTGGTGTGTGTCTCCCTTCTTGTCTTGTGTTTTTTTTGCGCTGTTTCCCTATCGAGTATGTACCGACTAGCCCAAGTCTTTACGGTCTTGCAATTTATTTATTCTACATAGGGCTCTTTTCAATCCTTTAACCTTTCCAATCCTCTTTTTTGTGCCACTCAGCACTGGTGTGTGTCTCCCTTCTTGTCTTGTGTTTTTTTTGCGCTGTTTCCCTATCGAGTATGTACCGACTAGCCCAACTCTTTACGGTCTTGCAATTTATTTATTCTACATAGGGCTCTTTTCAATCCTTTAACCTTTCCAATCCTCTTTTTTGTGTCACTCAGCACTGGTGTGTGTCTCCCTTCTTGTCTTGTGTTTTTTTTTGCGCTGTTTCCCTATCGAGTATGTACCGACTAGCCCAAGTCTTTACGGTCTTGCAATTTATTTATTCTACATAGGGCTCTTTTCAATCCTATAACCTTTCCAATCCTCTTTTTTGTGCCACTCAGCACTGGTGTGTGTCTCCCTTCTTGTCTTGTGTTTTTTTTGCGCTGTTTCCCTATCGAGTATGTACCAACTAGCCCAAGTCTTTACGGTCTTGCAATTTATTTATTCTACATAGGGCTCTTTTCAATCCTTAACCTTTCCAATCCTCTTTTTTGTGCCACTCAGCACTGGTGTGTGTCTCCCTTCTTGTCTTGTGTTTTTTTTGCGCTGTTTCCCTATCGAGTATGTACCGACTAGCCCAAGTCTTTACGGTCTTGCAATTTATTTATTCTACATAGGGCTCTTTTCAATCCTTTAACCTTTCCAATCCTCTTTTTTGTGTCACTCAGCACTGGTGTGTGTCTCCCTTCTTGTCTTGTGTTTTTTTTTGCGCTGTTTCCCTATCGAGTATATACCGACTAGCCCAAGTCTTTACGGTCTTGCAATTTATTTATTCTACATAG
Source organism: Dermacentor silvarum (assembly GCF_013339745.2). Classification (NCBI taxonomy): domain Eukaryota; kingdom Metazoa; phylum Arthropoda; class Arachnida; order Ixodida; family Ixodidae; genus Dermacentor; species Dermacentor silvarum. The sequence continues at coordinate 188,854,415 of NC_051157.2, forward strand.
GGCTCTTTTCAATCCTATAACCTTTCCAATCCTCTTTTTTGTGCCACTCAGCACTGGTGTGTGTCTCCCTTCTTGTCTTGTGTTTTTTTTGCGCTGTTTCCCTATCGAGTATGTACCAACTAGCCCAAGCCTCTACGGTCTTTGAGCGTCGCCTCTACTAGTGACTTACCACATGACTGCAGAAGCTGCGCTGCAAAGTGAGGATGAGGTTCAGTTTTTTTTAAAGACATGTTACTGACAAATCGTTAGTGTTTAGTTTTTTCAGGATCTGAGGAAGAGGCTTCGAACAGCGACTCCCACACATTCAGGGGCCCTGATGAGCAGGGTGAGTTCAGTGCCGAGTTTTTTTTTGTGCGAAATTGACTGTTTACCAACCCTCTGCAGGTGGCAGCTCCCTTGTAGCTGGCGAAGGGGCGTCTGCTGACCTCGGCTTGCTGGAGGAAACCTTGACCAATCGCCCAGTTGTGACAGAGGGAACTTCTGTGAACGGCGAGTTTCATGTTTACTTCTGCAACAGATTGTATTGATATAGAGACTTCCGCAGGCTGCTTGCAAGATTCTTCCGACAGAAGTGTCCGAGGCGCTGAACAAGCTCACAGACTCCCTAGAAGACGTGTCCGCCAACAGCTCCAAGAATGAGTGCCCTACTGCAAATGGTGACTATGCTTTTATTGTAGCTGTTTTTCACATGCTATTATATGTTTAGAACGTTCTAAACAAACTATCATCAAAAGGACACTACGTGTGCAACCACAAAATGTCAGGGAGGGCTCTCAATGATGCTTTTATTTATTTTTTTAGTGCCATTCTGTCAGAACAGGAACGATGGAACATTTCTTGTTCCAATTGTTGTTGTGTGACTCCACAAGTAAGAATATGTGTGCCACGATTTAGTGGTAACTTAAAGAAAAAAACTTGGAAGTTCAAAGAAGAAAAAAATCATCGTTTAGTCGACCACCAAACCGCCACCGCCAGCTGAGGGAAGCCAATGCGCACCTGCATTCTTATCGTTATCATGAAATTATCGCACATGGCTCTCCGATTGTACATCTGACACAGTCTGTAAGCACACAGCATGGTTCTGTCTACAGATCCTTCCAAATGCAGCGAGCAGAATGGAAGTGCATTTGGAATCTGTAACATAAATGGGCGCCTTTGGAAGCAGTGTAGACTATTAAGGAGCTTTTAAATCATTCTTTGTATTACCTGCCTACCTTGAAATTAAGATGAGTATAATTTAGACTTCTATTTTCCCATGATTACACGACAATCTCCGGTTTATGCAGTTTTGTGAAATTGTGTGTTAGCAAGCACGTCCTCTTTTTTTAATACAGTTGATGTTGGAACACCAGTAGGAACACCAGCACAGTAGAGAAATGGCTTATTTACATTAATACAATGTGCTGAGAACGTTGAGATAGCAGGAGAATTTTGAAGGAAGTGTTACTGTGATTATAATGCAGTGTTTTTTTACTAGTTAAGGTACGGATGCAGTGGATACTTGTGCAGCTCGTTGAGTTGGCTTCCTGCATGTGCATTATAAAAATAGCGTTCCTCGCATTTCTAATGGGGGAAATACGGAAGCCATCTGTGTTTATTTGTCGTATGAGTGGTAACCTGATGTTTGTGACGATACTGCGCGCAGCGACGCCATTTTGTAATCGTGTAATGCGAGAAGCCAACTCAACGAAATAAAAAAATCGAGATTTCTGTTGTTAAATATTCTCGAACGACATTGCCGGTTAAGAAATTCAAAAACTGGGTTCACCTTCGATGTTGGTGGCCTTCAATTTCGAAGTATAACAATGCCCCTAAAACCAAAACTATAAAAGTTTATTAGGTAGTTTTAAAATCGTGTAATCATTTTTTCTTTATCACATGCATAATGTCCACCTTGCTGTACTATGCACCTGCACAGGCCGCACTCACGTAACTCTCGCACGCTTTGAAAGAAAGATGTGTAAACGTTACATCTTGAAACTGCAGCGCGCACACAAGAAACGAGGACAATAAGGCAAAGGTAACAGACAGGCGTTTCTTGTGTGCACGCTGCAGTTTCAAGTTGAATAGCTACCAACTCGCCCAACTTTCAGTACTGTTACAAGAACATCCTCTATGCTTTACGCTTTGGCCTGCGCAGTCCTGCACCCATTCGCCCTTGTGTGCTTTTCGTACTCACGTTTTTAAGTTGGATATGTTTTCCAGTTAACTGCACCGCCTTCTATCTATATGCATTGTCACCTCCTCACCTGTGCACTTGCATTGCCTGCCACAGAATATTGTGAATTGTTTGTTCTCAGTTTGTGGGATGTAAAATTTTCCACTACAGAAGGGATACCGATTAACACTGCAACCGAGAGATTGATGAGTCTAGGGGTGCACAACACAATAGAGGAAATTGCGGAGGCTCAGCAGCTTGCGCAACAGGAAAGATTGACAAAAACACGAGCCGGCAGGAATATACTACAGGCAATAGGGGCAGAGCTAAATAGGTCAAGGCGCCCACAGGAGGATGAAGTGGAGTTGCGAGCTGAAATTAGGGATCTGATTAGAACCACCCCCTCCCTAGAAACATGCATCCAGAGCACAATATCAAAAGGAGAAAGGCAAGAGCTAAAGCACTCTTGCGGGAGATACAACAGCAGAATCAACAGGCGGCTTTCGTAGATGCTGCCCGGGTGACAGGGAAAGAAGCATATACTGCCGTAGTAGCAAACATTCAAGGGAAGGTGCAAGATACCATCACTGTATTTACCAAAGATTCCATGGTGGCGGAGCAAGTGGCAATTGCTCTAGCCATCAGGAACAATAAATGGACTTTTATTTACTTCCAAAGCTGCTATAAAGGGTTTCGATAAAGGCTACGTGGCCGCGGTTGCAGCTAAACTTATTGAAAACACTATGAGTATGAGAACTGAAATCCAATGGTTTCATGCGCATATGGGAGAAGTGGACGAGACCCGGGCTAATCTCAATGAGGTTACTCATGACTTGGCACGAGGACTTGCTAGCCGTGACAGTCACAACCGAGCCGTCCCCCACCAGGCCGGGGAATTTAGAGATCATTTATTAACATATAACGAGATTACTAAACACTACTATCTAGGACGCAGACAATTTCCATTGCCACATTCAAAGCTGAACAGGGCTCAGGCAGTTTCAATGAGACTATTACAAACAGGAACTTATCCCACGCCGTACCACCTTGATAAAATGTATCCAGAAAGAGAGGTCAAGAAAGATTGTCATGCGTGTAATGGCATCATTGGGATCAGACACATACTCGCGGGATTCCCTGCGACTCTCACCAACCCTGAAGAAGAATGGCTCCATTGGAAGAAGATGCTAGAGAGTTCATCTTTTCAAGATCAGCTACGGGCTGTCCAGAGGGCCCATGATGTCGCTGAAGGGCTGGGCCTAACGGTGCCATCGTGGGAGCGGCCCGCCTCGACTTGAAATAGTCGAGCCTCAGGACTTTTGGAAATAAAAAGTTTTTACACACACACACACACACACACACACACACACACACACACACACACACACACACACACACACACACACACACACACACACACACACACACACACACACACACACACACACACACACACACACACACACACACACACACACACACACACACACACACACACACACACACACACACACACACACACACACACACACACACACACACACACACACACACACACACACACACACACACACACACACACACACGCACACACACACACACACACACACACACACACACACACACACACACACACACACACACACAGAAGGTTGGGCATCTTGGGTTTAAAAAAGCGAGGAAAATTTTTGTGCGGAATTATTTGCTGTTCGCTCTTACATCCACTTTTTTGTTTATTGCAGTGCTTTCCTGCGTGCCAACGACAAGTTGTGCATAAAAAAAGTACAAGCAAACCATTAAACGTCTGCAAGACAAAGTAGCAGCACAGCGGAAAACTATCAAAAGACTGCTGAGACAGCCTCACAAATCACCGTCATCGACTTCAAAGGCTCTTGGAATTATCCGACCATACGTCACCGAGGAGGTTTTTCAACTTCTTTCTGCACATGTTCGCTTGAGGCCAAAAGGCAAGGGCAAGCGGTTTGTTGGCAGATTACAATTCAGACCATTTGTCAACTGTGGGACGACCTCTCCAAAAATTACAATTTTGAATACCTGCTAACACGCCGACTTCAACAGGATGCCCTGGAGAACAAATTTGGCCACATTAGGCAAAAACAAGGTTGCAACACAAACGCCAATATATAGCACAATTTATTTCTCGCCTGAAGCACATCTGCATAAGAAAACTCTTCAAACTGTCAGAATACGGAAATGTCGAGGATGATGAATGTGACCTCTTTCAGGAGCTCTCGCCATTCTCCCTCGCCAGTGAGTCTCTTATGGGTAATGAGGAGTGTGCATATAGCCACAGCCTGACGACTTTCCCGCTCTAGACGATTTTTCTGAACTTGCGACTAACATTTACTCCCATGTTATTGATCACTCCGCTGCATGTTATGTTGCTGGCTTTCTGATCAAATACTTTCTTCGGAACGAAGGTGAAACTTGCAGTTGCCCACAGTTATTGAAAGACGACAGCGAGACACTAAAGAGTCCCCACCAGTATTTCAGAGTGCTCAAAGCATACCACGTCCCCAGCAAACTTTTTGGGAATTTGACTGTGCCATCGGAAGCAGCTTTTGCATACGTACAACAACTTGAATCTCACTTTATTGCCATAATTGAGGCCACCGCACATCACCCAAAAGTGTGCGACGTTCTGTATCACCATCTGTCGAGCGTTGGCAATTTTCATTTCTGCTCTGCTGGATGTCACAAGAAGTTTCTCAAAATGTTTTGCCGGGTTCGTTTATGCTGGCATGTGCGTTTTGCGAAACGAAACTTAGATAAGGTTAGGTTCCAGCTTTTGATCTCTGGCATACAACTTGACAAGTTCAAAGGTTAGCAGTTAGCGGCGGCTTTACGCAAAGGTATTGGAGTAATTTACAGGCGCAAGTTGGAATCAGCTAGCGCAAGACAGGTGTAATTGGAGATCGCAGGGAGAGGACTTCGTCGTGCAGTGGACATAAATAGACTGATGATGATGATTGGAGTTGAACCCAGTTCCCGCAATCACTTTGTTAATGTCATCATTTCATTATAGCAGACTTCATTATGGCCTATTGAGTTCAAGGGAACTAGCCACTCCTTCGTTTTATCCATTGTTTGGTTTACCCGCTATGAGGAGTAGGGACACTGCAGTGTATTTGCTCGAAGGGATTTGCATGACCTTGAAAATAAATTATATTTGGTATCTTGTCTTCATCTTTGTAGCACATGCTGGCAAACTCTACACGCTATTGTCGATCGGTTGGTCAATGTGTGCGCTTTATCTCTCTAGATCAAGTAATATATTGATAACAAAAGCACCTGTTGAAATGTATTCAAGCACGTGGTACATATAGTGGTAAGGAACACAATTTGAAGTGGGCACGATTCACATTATCACGCCTTTCATATTTTAGCTTCTCGTCAACCTCCTCGTCCCACCCATCCATCAAACTTTTCATAAGTATCCCCAAACTTGCAGCCGGTGATGGGGCTGTGGACGCTGCCCTTTTATTGTTATTGCTTGAGTACAGCACTATGTACAGCCTTCGTGAAAATAATGAGCCAAAGAGGTTTTCTTCGGTTATTAGCCATGTAATAGCGCTCTTGTAGCACCAATTAAGGTGCAGAATTTTGGAGAAGTGAAGACTGAAGTCTATTTCACCTTCACCTGGAACACCGCCAATACATAACAAGCCACACATCAACACTCAGAAGCAAATAATCAGTTCGGCTCTGTGTTTTTCATGAAGGCGGCACATAAGAGGCAAAAGGCCTGCCAGTGTTGTAGCATAACGTTTGTTTTTCATGTTGTGGGCAAGCTGAAAAGTACTACCTTTTTGAGGACATCCAGCCAATCAATGTTGAAGCATCAAGTTTGTTTTGTAGCGAGAGCTACATTGGCCGTATTCTCGCCGTTTCGCTGTGGCCAGCCGGTGGCTGCACCGCGAGCCGAGCAGTTGCCTAGCAACCGCCGCAGCTGGCAGCGCCGCTCGCCGCGCCATCTGGCATGACGTCAGAGGAAGAGCCGGTGAAAGCGCGTTGCAACAATAGAGGAGGTTCCGGCGTTGCATCGTATATATTGTCATGTAGTAGTGACGCTGAAGTAAACAGTCGTAAAACTGTGGATCACGAAACTGATTCTTTATTGGGTGAACCTCGGCCCACAAAAGCAAGCTACACTCGAAGCACAACGAAAGCGGCGAGCACAGTGGCGATCGTCGAAAATCTGATCAGCGGCGAAACGCGTCGGCTTTTATACATGAGTCATCGAATGTTCCAGATTATTCCCTGGTGCACGCGTGTCTTCCAGAAAGTTCTAGACAATTCGCGTCGGTCATACAATCAGATAACATAAGCGTCGGTGAAAACAGACAACAGAAAGAAGCATCGATAACGTTCGAGAAACTTCTGATACATGCAGGCGCGTCCTGCGCCGAGCGATAAGGGTTAACATTTGTGAGCCGGTGAAGAGCGGTCACCGATGAAAGACAAACAAGTACACGTGGCAATACCCTCCCCTTAAAAAAAAACATCGTCCCGATGCTACTAACGAACACGAATCCGAAAACATAAACCACGCGTAATAAAGACAATAAAAAATAACAAAGCAACGAAGTACCTAAGTTCGTCAGCGGGCGTAGAAAGGCTTAAGACGCACCACGTGGATCACTTCGGGTCGTGCGCGGCGCCGCTGTGATTGCGATATGCCGTCTGGCACGACCTATCCAGTGCGCCAATCCGTCGGATAATCTTGTAGGGTCCGAAATAGCGTCGTAACAGTTTCTCGCTAAGTCCTCGCCGGCGTATCGCAGTTCAGACCCAAACACGGTCGCCGGGCTGGTACTCGACGTGTCGTCGTCGAAGATTGTAGTACCGGCTGTCGGACCTCTGGTGGTTCTAGATGCGCTGGCGGGCGAGCTGTCAACCTTCTTAGGCACGCTGCAAGTAGGTGGCAACGTCGATATTTTGTTCGTCGGTGACGTCCAGTAGCATAGCGTCAAGCGTCGTTGCCGGTTTACTTACGTAGACCAGGGGTGCGATCTTGTACGCGTTCCAAAATGGAACGGAGGCGTTCCGTTCCATCGAGCCGCACACGATTGGTCCATTTCAACCGCGACGTTCAAATTGACCAATCGTGTGCGGCTCGATGGAACGGAACGCCTCCGTTCCATTTTGGAACGCGTACAAGATCGCGCCCCAGGTTGAACGGCGCCACGCGCGTCGTTTCTTGCACGGCCGTGTTGTATGCGAAGGTCACGTACGGAAGGATGGCATCCCACGTCTTATGTTCGGCGTCGGCGTACATTGCCAACATGTCGGCGAGGGTCTTGTTAAGGCGCTTGGTGAGGCCATTCGTCTGTGGGTGGTAGGCGGTGGTCCGGCGATGGCTTGTCTGGCTGTATCGCAGGATGGCTTGAGTTAGTTCTGCCGTAAAGGCCGTACCTCTGTCGGTGATAAGGACTTCTGGGGCACCGTGACGCAGGAGGATATTATCAACGAAGAATCGGGCTACCTCGGCGGCACTGCCTTTGGGCAAGGCTTTTAATTGTTTCGGCGTAACGGGTGAGGTAGTCCGTAGCTACGACGATCCATTAATTTCCGGACGTCGACGACGGAAAAGGCCCCAGTAAGTCCATCCCGATCTGCTGGAACGGTCGGCGAGGTGGTTCGATCGGCTGTAGAAGTCCGGCTGGCCTTGTCGGCGGTGTTTTGCGTCGCTGACAGTCTCGGCATGTCCTTACATAATGGGCGACGTCGGCAGAGAGGAGAGGCCAGTAGTAGTTTTCTTGTATCCTCGTGAGCGTGCGGGAAATACCGAGGTGTCCAGCCGTTGGGTCGTCATGGAGAGCTTGCAAAACCTCTGGACGCATTGCTGAGGGTACCACGAGGAGGTAGTTGGCTCGGAGAGGCGAAAAGTTCTTCTTTAGGAGAATGTCGTTTTGCAAGAAAAACGACGCCAATCCTCGCCGGAACACCTTCGGCACAATGTTCGGGAATTCGTCGGCACTGATGGGTCCCAAGAAAGTGTCGTCATCCTGGTCGTCCTGTGGCGGTGGTTCGACGGGGGCGCGAGACAAGCAGTCGACGTCAGATTGCTTTCGTCCGGTCTTGTAAACGGCGGTGATGTCGAAAGCTTGAAGTCTCAGACTCCATCGTGCGAGGTGACCTGAAGGATCTTTCAAGTTAGCTAGCCAACACAAGGCGTGGTGGTCGCTCACAACTTTGAAGGGCCTACCATAGAGGTAGGGGCGAAACTTAGATGTAGCCCAAATGATGGCGAGGCACTCCTTTTCTGTTGTGGAATAATTTGATTCCGCATTCGATAGCGACCGGCTAGCGTACCTTACAACTCTTTATAGTCCATCAGTCCTCTGCACAAGCACGGCGCCGAGTCCTACGCTGCTTGCGTCGGTATGGACTTCGGTATCAGCGTTTTCGTCCAAATACGCAAGAATGGGAGGCGATTGCAGGCGTCACTTGAGTTCTTCAAATGCTTGGACTTGCAGCGTCTCCCACTTGAACTCGATGTCGGCCTTCCAGAGGTACGTCAGTGGCTCGGCAATCCGTGAAAAATCCTTGACGAAGCGCCTGTAATAGGCGCACAGTCCAAGAAATCTACGCACTGCCTTCTTGTCGGCGGGCGGAGGAAAGTCGGTGAAGGCCGCCGTTTTCTGTAGATCAGGGCACACTCCATACTTCTTGATGACATGGCCCAAGAACAAGAGCTCCTCGTATGCGAAGCGGCACTTTTCTGGCTTCAACGTGAGTCCGGAGGTCTTGATTGCTTGAAGAACTGTTTCAAGGCGCCAGAGGAGTTCCTCGAAGCTTGAGGCAAACACAACAACGTCGTCCAAATAGACGAGGCAAGTCTGCCACTTCAAGCCTGCCAGTACTGTATCCATGACGCGTTGGAAAGTCGCAGGTGCCGAGCAAAGACCAAACGGCATGACCTTGGACTCGAACAATCCGTCTGGTGTTATAAAGGCAGTCTTCTCCCGGTCCCTCTCGTCGACTTCGATTTGCCAGTAGCCGGTTTTGAGGTCCATCGACGAAAAATACTTTGCGTTGTAGAGTGGATCCAAGGCGTCGTCAATCCGTGAGAGAGGGTATACGTCCTTCGTGATTTTGTTGAGGCAACGATAATCGACGCAGAAAGGTACGGTTCCATCCTTCTTCTTCACTAACACCACGGGGGACGCCCACGGACTCTTGGACGGCTGGATGATGTAGTCGCGTAGCATTTCGTCGACTTGTTGCCTTATGGCCCCGCGTTCGCGCGCCGAAACTCGGTACGGGCTCTAACGGAGAGGGCGGACATATTCTTTGGTTATGATGCAGTGCTTGGCGACAGGGGTTTGTCGAACTTTTGACGACAACGAGAAGCAGTCCTTGTATTGCAGGAGCAGAGCTTTTAGCTGTTCTTTCTTATGCCAGGGAAGGTTCTGATTGACGTCGAAAGTTGGTTCAGGTACTACAGTCATCGTTGCAGGTTCACTAGAATCCGCACTGCTGGCTTGTACTATTTCGTCGATGTAGGCGACCGTCGTGCCTTTGTTAATGTGCTTGTATTCGTGGCTGAAGTTCGTGAGCGGTATGGGCATCGGCGGTAGACATGGCCAGCTTCGTCGCAGTGATAGCAGAGCGGGCGGTAGTCGGGGGAGCGCCAAATGTCTGTCTTCCTCTGGTAGCTGCGCTGGGCCACGGGCGGGCGTGCTGGCGGCGGCGGCGGTGGACGACGGAACTGCGGCATTACGGGGCGCTGGCGCGAGCGCGGAGGGGGGCCTTGACGACGGGTGACGGCGGCGTAGGTCATCGCTTCCGGCTGGGGTTGCGGTGACTGCCGCTGCACATCGGGAACTCCTAGTGAGCGCTGAACTTCTTCTTTGACGATATCGGCGATAGATGCCACTTGAGGCTGCGATCTGGGAAAAAGCTTCTGCAGTTCCTCGCGAACGACTGCTCTGATGGTCTCGGGCAGGTCGTCGCTGCCAAGTGCTTGACCGTCAATGTTGTTCGCGACCAGTGTTCGGTGGTTATATTGCCTTGTCCGCATGTCGAGCGTCTTCTCAATGGTTGTGGCCTCGGAAACAAATTCAGCAACAGTCTTGGGCGGGTTGCGTATCAATCCGGCGAAGAGCTCTTGCTTGACACCCCTCATCAAGAAGCGAACTTTTTTCTCTTCTGGCATGTTGGGGTTGGCATGCTTGAACAGGCGAATCATCTCCTCCGTGAAAATCGTCACATTCTCGTTGGGCAGATGCACCCGGGCTTCTAGGAGAACTTCGGCCTTTTCCTTACGCACGACACTCGTGAAGGTCCTCACAAAGTTCTCACGAAATAGGTCCCACGTCTCTGTTCTCAAACCAGGCTCGAGCAGCGTCATCTAACGAAAAATAGACATGGCGCAGCTTGTCTTCGTCGCTCCATTTGGTGAACGTCGCGGTCCTCTCCGATGTCTCCAGCCAGGTTTCAGGGTCTTCAGCCGGTGATCCACGGAACGTCGGTGGCTCCCGAGGTTGTTGCAGCAGGATGGAGGATGCTGGGGCTGCCATTGGGGTCGTCTACTTGGCCTTGATCGCTGTGGTCTTCTCGGGAAGAAGTCCGTATTCTGGCAAAAGTTCTTGCTGCCTACGGCTAACTCGCTGGTCCTTGGCGACGTTGGTCTCGTCCTCCGGTTTCGGGCTTGGGTCGCGGCTTTGCGGGGGCGTTCGGTGCATGAGCGAACTAGCACCTCCACCAGGAGCGCGATCTCGTACAGCGTTCCAAAATGGAACGGAGGCGTTCCGTTCCATCGAGCCGCACACGATTGGTCAATTTGAACGTCGCGGTTCAAATTGACCAATCGTGTGCGGGGCGTTCCGTTCCATTTTGGATCGCGCCCCGCACACAATTGCGCCCCAGATGTCACGTAGTGGTGACAGTGAAGAAAACAGTCTTAACACTGTGACGAAACTGGTTGTTTATTGGGCGAACCTGTGCCCACAAAAGCAAGCTACACTCGAAGCACAACGAAAGCGGCGAACACAGTCGGCGATCGTCAAAAATCTGATCAGCGGCGAAACGCGTCGGCTTTTATTCATGAGTCATGGAATGTTCCAGATTATTCCCTGGTGCCCGCGTGTCTTCCAGAAAGTTCTAGACAATTCGCGTAGGTCATACAATCAGATAACATAAGCGTCGGTCAAAACTGACAACAGAAAGAAGCATCGATAACGTTCGTGAAACTTCTGATACATGCAGGCGCGTCCTGCGCCGAGCAAAACGGTTAACATTTGCGAGCCGGTGAAGTGCGGTCACCGGTGAAAGATAAACAAGTACACGTGGCAATATAGAAGGGGAGGCTCGGTGGGATTCGTCGGCAGATATCGGAAAGTGAGTCGGAGAGACTGAAAGAAGCCAGGCTTCGTTGTCGGAACGAGACCAAGAGGAGGCAGCGAGCCGAGGAGACGGAGGAAGAACGAGCCGTACGCCTCGAAAAGCGTCGTAAGTACGAAGCGGCCAGGCGAGTGGATTCAGATGAGGATAGCACCCCAAACGCGTAAGTCACTGGACGACAACCCCTTATCCTCCCGTAGAGATTGGCAAAACGGCTCACTTCAGTGAGCGGCTCGGAACGGCTCAGCTCACTGAAATGAACCGGTTCATTTGAACGGCTCACCGGTTCACGTAAACGTGTATATAACCTGTGTTATGCATATTCTATAGTAATGTGGCTTTGAAAAAAACTATATATGCAAATTTAATAACCGTGTGATTGGTATTTTCGCTATGTTTAGAGATTATTTTTACATATATTAAAAGCGTTAATTTTTAGTTGTTATGATGCTTTCTTTTCTGACATTGGGGATAAAATGCTTATGATACTGTGACAAGCAGAATGCGAAGTACTTTTTTCAGAAAAAAAATATGTAACTTCATTGTCATTACAGAAGCTTGTCCGTTTTTGTGGTACCTTAAAATCAACTTTTGTCAAAATTAGAACACAAAATGATTGTAGATTATGTTTCAACTTTATTCATTTATTCACATACGTACGTTCACTATAATATGAGTAAGCTGTAACACCATGCACAATGAATGTAGAAATCATTTCTTGAAGTACAATACAAAAATCATACGAAAGATCCACAAAACTGCCACACGTACCTTTCGTTTTTTTTCCTCTTGAGTGCACGCGCGATACTGGCGATCATGCCACCATACGCCAGGACAAAAAAAAAAAAAAAAAAAAAAAGAAATGAAGTTCTATTACAACACAACAGATCATTGGCCTCGTTTTGATGAGGTGCTAATGATACACGCTCAGAAATTGCACTGAAGTAGATGTCATGGGCGGCATTTTCATGACTAAACTAATTAGCACAAATGAAGCCCAGGACGTAAACTGAACGTTCACCTCTTGTCTTTAAAGGGCTCCTAAACCACCAGAGGTCAAAATTTAGTTGTGGTGTTGCAGTTGTGCACGAGTGTACAACGAACACGTAGCCGCGAGAATTTTTCTAAATGGTGCCGTAATAGCGGAGTTACACGCGTTTGATTATCAAAAAACGGCGCTCGCTCGTTTCGCTCTTTCCTTCGCTACTCTCCTCATCGGCTGGTCTCCCCTCCTCGCCGAGTGCTTCTCGAAAGATCACGTTGCATACGTCATCGCCAACGCGCTTCTCAAAACACTGAATACTTTCGGTCATGTCCACGCTAGCGGCACATATACCGACGGCGAACCGTCCGCCAGTGCCGTACAAGCGTCTGCCGCGCGAGAGGTGTCCAAAGTAGACGGCAGTTCGGCCGGCGCACCGCCCGCAGCACGATCAATGGGCCAATCGACGACCGCGAAGCTGCGCGCCTCCGCCACCGGCGACGAAAACATCGGCTGCAGCTCAGCTGCAGTGCACGGTTACCGACGGGAGACGACGGGCTCGGCTGTACTCGCATCGCAGCCGACGGGCCGCTAATATCAGCGTATTTTTCTTCTTTGTGTACAATTATTGCGAAGAGCGATAACAACGATAAGAAAATATTGCGGCTTGTGAGCGTCGGTATTTCATTTCAAAGCGCTGTCCGTTTTAGCTTTGAAGGGAACGAGAAAAGGCCTATAGCAACGATATCGGCGCCGTCGAGCGATCAGCGGCGGTGAATCTGCCGCACAAATGAGTCCCGGTCTCATCCTCTCTATGTACGGCAAGGAAATATCGCCGTTCGCGAGCAAGAACCGCTGTCGAACGGCGGCCCGCGAATGGCAAACGGCGTGCGATGAGTTACCGTGCCGGTAACGTGGACTCAGCGCTTCTCGGCTACCCGCGGTTGCTGCGGTGCCGGCCCGTGTTATGCGAAGCGTACCGCTATAGACCCTGTGTTGCGCGCACGTCTGGAAAGGTCAACACTGTCGCACTCTGTTAGCGCAGCTAATCAGACCGCTAAGCACGACTGTGTTGGAACGTGAGCGATTTGGCACTTGCGTTTCGGGCTGTATAATTACCGATTCGCAAGGGCGCACAAACGAGCAACACGACGAGGAAGAGCAGAAAGCGCGCGTACCTGCTAGCAGACTAACCGAAAGTCGTAGTTTCTTGTTCAACAAATGGACATCGTTTCCGCAGTTGACATCACCAGATTCCCCCTGCTGACATCGTGACGACCGCTGGGGATACCGGAAAGGCGAGGGTAGGAGGACGGCATAGTTTTTTTTTTTTTTTTTTTTTGTGGCGCTCCCGCGGCGCGTAGCGCTGCAGCGTTTGGCATCGTTGATCGTGACGGCATTCTGAACTCGATGAGCGTTTACTTGAAATGTTCAAAAAATATCTGAGGCATTTAGGGGCCCTTTAAAGACACGGAAGACCATCTTCGAAGTGTTATTGGACCAGAGCACGATGTGCGATCGGTGAGAGTCGTGCGACATCGTTCGAACAGTAGCAGGCAACGAACAGTACCATCCTTTGCCAATTAAGACTTCTTTACTTCTCCCCTCGGTGGCATCGGGTGCCACACCATAAGATGCACAAGAAACCAAAGGGAGTGCTGCGCACACCACACACTGCGAGCGAGTACCAGTAGCGCGAGTCTGCCCACACCGGCCACCATTCGTCGGTCACAAATCGAAAAACATCGAAACCCAGCAGAAGACCCAGCTCTGACGGAACGGTTCGGCATGGCTCATTCAAGGAGAGAGACCCGGCTTCCTCACTCCGAAAGAACCGTCGCTCACTTACTGAACCACGGCTCCCTTGCTCTTCAAAAGAGCGGCTCGCTCCTGAGCGCTCAGGAGCGAGCCGGGTCTTTTGAGCCGCTCTTTTGAAGAGCGAGTGAGCCGTGGTTGAGAAGTGAGCGGCGGTTCTTTCGTTCTTCAGCCGGAGGCGATGGGGTGAGGACGACTCTTGCGAGGAAGGGCGGGAGGGCAGTTGCTTTCTCGTACCGCTGACAGATGGCGCGGAAGTCGCACCCAGCAGAAGACCCGGCTCTGATGGAACGCGCACGGCTTTCTGAACGCGAGAGAACCGGCTCCCTTTCTCCAAAAGAACCGCCGCTTATTTTTACTGAACGACGGCTCACTCGCTCTGGCTCACTCGCTCGAGCCGGTCACAAGATCCGGCTCGCTCCTGAGCGATCTATTTCTATCCTCCCGCCTCACCGACCATCGGGCCGTCTTTGTGGAAATTGAGAAACAACAAGATGAAGACTTTCAAAATAAATGCGTTACGCTTTAAAAATGTCTAGTCTTTAATGTAACCATAACTTAACGAGAGGTAACAACCGAACCTAAACACTCAGACGTACGAAGCTAAATGACAAAGATGTAACCGCGGAGACAACCAAGCTAAACAATAAGATTAACCGTACCTCTCGCTACGCACACCCAGGCATAACTGAGTTAAGCCACAGCCAATTTATTTTACGTTTTGGGCTAGCTGCTTTTAAGGACAGCCAACGCACTCTATCTTTGCTTTTCTGATATCTTGCGTCGTGTGGTTTAAATGCGAAGCATTTCTTGGCGAACCTTTGCTACTTTGACAGTATCTATCTATCCAGCCGTCTACGACTTTGTGCTCTCATGGTCGTTTCGCTAACTTGGTATGTACCAAATTGGCATACCATGACAGGAGTATATGAGGAACATAAGTGATAGGTCATGACATAAATGTCATGACATGCGTGTTATGTAGGTCATGACAATCACCTAGCGAAATATATTAACACTTAAAAACCTCTCAAATGGATTCGGACCTGGGTACTAAGTGAAGGAAACACCAAAGGATGGTGCTAGAAGTCATAGTCATGAGCATGACACAGCAAAAATGACAATGACTCAGCGAAAAAAGATTAACACTGAAAAACCACTGGAATGGGTTCGGGCGTGGGTACTAAGTGATGGAAACACTAAAGGATGATGGTAGAAGTCATATTTATGAGCATGACTCAACAAAAATGACAATGACTCAGCGAAAAAAAAGATAACACTCAAAAACCACTGGAATGGGTTCGGACGTGGGCACTAAGTGAAGGTAACACTCAATTATGATGGTAGAAATCATAGTCATGAGCATGCCTCAGAAAAAATGACAATGACTCAGCGAAAAAAGATTAACACTCAAAAGCCACTGTACTGGCTTCTGACGTGGGTACTAAGTGAAGGTATCACTAAAGGATTATGGTAGAAGTCATAGTCATGAGCATGACTCAGAAAAAATGACAATGACTCAGCGTAAAAAGAATAGGACTCAAAAAATGTCGCAGCTTCGCCCGACAGGTGAAGCATCAATTGCGATAGCAAATTAGTAGAGAGATATTCTGAGTAGGGATAGTAGTTTTACCGGCTGCATAAACTTGGACACATTCGGTTACAAACTGAGTTAAGCTTGGTGTCAGCGCGCACAAGCAAACATGGATAGATCACACTCAATGACCGAAGACAACCACTGTCAAAATGCTGGCAGCAAGCGCAGCCGCCGCAGCGAGCGAAGGTTCGTGCTGTCTATCGCTTTAACGGAAACTGAGCGGTGAATTCACAGCGCATACAAAGGTCAGAGCGGTGTGGAGATAGCTTTTAAGAGACGGTGCCGGTGACCGCCGCAGCCGGGGAAAGTACTAGTGCAGTTGTTGGCAGAGTAAAAGCTGTACCCCCCTCCCTCCCGCACTGCCTTCCCGCTTTTCTCCGTTCGCGTGGGAGATTGAGTGGCCAGTTCCATTTGCGCCCGTTTGCAAGATACGCATTTGGTGCCGCAGCACACTGTCGCCCCGCCTCCCTGCCTCCCATACCCCCCATGGCCTTTCGCGCGACGGAAGTCGCGTTTGCTTTCCGCCGTGCGTTCGCTCTCCGTGATAGCGCGCTCCTCCGCGCGCTTTCACTCGCGCATACGGCGCGCGGCGACGATTTTATCGCCCTTGGACTTTATGCGGAACCTCACGGCGACGCCGACGGCAGAAATCCGCATAAAGTGTCCATATCATTGTGTCCATACCATATTGTGTCCATATCATAAAGTGTCCAATCCGCATAAAGTGTCCACATGGAACCAAACCACCACGCACATGGAGCTGAAATAATGATGATGATAGTTTTTTTTCTACACGCGGACACGATCTTGGGGGAACTAGCCCTTAAAAGCTTCACTGTAAAAACGTCGCAGGTTCCCACCCCCATTCGCATAAACTGCCACGTTAATTTGACGTCCGGGACTTTGGAATAATTTTAGTTCAGAATCTATAGTCTAACG
Organism: Dermacentor silvarum; assembly: GCF_013339745.2. Classification (NCBI taxonomy): domain Eukaryota; kingdom Metazoa; phylum Arthropoda; class Arachnida; order Ixodida; family Ixodidae; genus Dermacentor; species Dermacentor silvarum. Next base: position 188,871,275 of record NC_051157.2, read on the forward strand.
TTACCTTGCCCCTGATTACACAAGGTTCGGCCGACAACATAGTCAACAGAGAATCGGCGACAACAGTCGAGAATGTTACGATAAATGCAGGCAAGTCTTGCGCTGAGCCAGGCACGCATTCAAGGAAGGGGGCAAGGGCACCCCCTCGTCCCCCCCCTCGCCCCCGTAATGAAACACGTATTCCATTTTCGCAAGCGAAAGAAGATACCAAGTAGAAGCAGTGATGCATTAATTTCTCTCTCTTAAGAGATATACACCCTCCTGCGTGCAAAGGAACTAATCGAACATATTGTCATAGGCAGGCAACTAAATATTGTAGCACTCTTCAATGAAGCACACTAAACAAACTGGTTTATTGTGGGCGAACTTGTGCCCAGAGACTTAACACTAAAACACATTCACACAATTGACAAGCAGAGTTAACAGGAACGCGTTCCACAGTCAACCACGTCCGAAGATTGAGCACACGCGCAGCCGCGTTCGCGTGCACGAGAGACACGCGCTGTCTCGCCACGCGCAAGGCGTTGCTGGCGCTCTTCCAACGGCGGTGCGATGAGACGCCTGGAAGGATACTTCGCGTGGAGAGATCTCTGCGGCAATATTATGGCAAAAGCCTTCGCTCTTATCGGTCAAAAGTGTCTAGTGAGTATCGCGGTGTCTTTTCCCCCACGATATCAGTAGGGGAATTTCGTTTTGGATCCACGAAAGCGACCGAGTTCGAAGTGAACTGCGAAGCGCCACGGGCACACGGTCGGCACACAGAAATATCGGGGCAATTATTATTTGAATTTCTTAGAGGAGATACTACAGGCGTGTCAAGTTCATTCCCTATATCGACGATCTGAGAGCCTCTCTCCAGTGACGAAATCGGGCATTTTTATCTCGAATATGTTGACACCCTCATAAACGGCAGTGTTCAACGCGCGGGAGCTCTCAGGCGTGATATGCGTGCCACTAAAATGAGGAAATGGCCACTGCTTCCAAGTGCCAATGGTGATGGCGGTTAGTTACACTCCAAACACAGCAACGTTTATTAATGTGTAAATTTTCAAATGTAAAAGTAACAGACATAGTCATAATTTTAAATAAACATAACAGTGGTCCGTCTGCTTTTGTGTGGGCTGATTACTGGTAACATCAATGGAATTAAAAGTAACAGAAAAAAATTATAAGCGACTCCGGTGCCTCGTGCAGTGTTACTTTTATGCGTTTACTTTTAACGCGACACTTTTATGTTAACGTGATAGCTTGCAAACTGCAGTGTAACTTACAGAGTCCCAGAGTGCATGGAAAGGAACGGCAATTGGGCATCTCTCTGACCCGCTCTTATCTCTCACTCGAGATGCACGCCGGACAGACTTGCGTAACGGGAAGCCGCCAGTTTGTCGCTGTGCGCGAGTAACCGTGGATGTATACTTTTTGAACCACCGAGTTCCCCGCTGTCTTCGCAGCTGTTACCGTTTTCCCTGCTCATTCTGTTCCGTGCATCCATGCTGTTAAGCAGCAAAGATATATTAGGCGTACCTCGGGGCCACAATAATTAGCCACACTGTGACTTGTCGAGTACACAGTCATTCGACTATCAGACGAATGGGAACCGAAGATAAAAATTTGGCGGACGCTTAAAGTTTAGCCTTTAGGAGTAGAACACCATAACATTCAAAGATCCATGACTGTTTGTCAGGCTTGCCGGCAACTGAAGCTTTCTTTTTTCTGCACCTTCGTCTTGGCCCAGCGCTGCCGAGGAGGCGAGCAGCATCTGGATGGTGTTTTTGCAAGGAAGACCGCGCGGGGCGCGCCGCTGTATCCGTGGTAGGAATGCTGGAAAAGGGGTTTGTGTTTGAGTTGCCGGGCAACATAATTGCGTGTTCTCGTATATTCAAATTACAATCCGACGCTATCATACCTGTACGTTGTGATTAAGTGCCATAGGCGCCGACTAAGGGAGGGCTCCGGGGCTCGAGCCCCCTCCGGAATTTTCCCGGGGGGGGGGGGGGGCAGAGATCCGTAGCCCCCCCCGTCCCCCCCCCCCCCCCGGCCCTAGAATGTCATCACCGGAGTTCTGTCACCCACATAATTTGAGGATTCTCTTGCGTTGCCTCCACATTTTCACTTTTGTTGTGGCTACAAGCTTACGGCACCATTGTTGGCGCGGACGTGCACGGTTTTTAATTTATACTTTCGCTTTATTTCGGCAAATCCTGAAAATAGGAGGACAAGCGCATTAGAAGCACCAGCGGCGGCTACCTCATCCGTGTTTCCTCACTTTAACATTAAAAAAAAATTTCTGCTGAGAAACACCATGCACAGACACAATGTATTTAAATATATACAAAGGACAAAGTTTATTACATTTTTTAAGAGAAGGAGGTAGCCAACTAAACTGGATAGCCTATACCTAGAGAATGAATATGTAGATGTATGTTCACCTCACTTCAAATTACTTTGCGTGCTTTTTTTGACCCTGAAAAAAACCTGCAGACCTCAGTGACCCCGTCGACAGAGTCTTCTATCAACGGCGTGTGAAAAGCACGTGAGTGATATGTGTCTCAATATTGATTCTCTTTCCGGTAGGCAATGCTGGCGACAAAATAAAAGAAAAAAAAGCTCTTCTAATTATTTACAACATTTACGCATTAGGGATGGAAACATCGCATCTTGCATGCAGATGCCATAAATACGGGGTATTTCAGCAAACACTTAATAAAAATTTTTTTTAAAGGTTGCCTGTGGCAGATAGCGCAATTCTAGTTCATCAGCTGGTCTACTCGAAGAGGTGGACATTACTTGCAAAAAAATTGAAATGCGTACTCGACTAATTAAAGGAATCACCAATTAGGTTTTTAACATATTAACTTATGGGCCATGTTGCAATTTACAAATTCTAGCCGTGGAGTTCGCAAGGTGGATGCACTAGGAACTAATTCTGAGGATGGCACCAGTTTCAAGATATTAATTCCCGAACATTGCGGAGAAATGCATTGGCGTTCCAGTTACTTTTGCGCTTACCCGCCGTGGTTGTTTAGTGGCTATGGTGTTCGACTGCTAAGCATGAGGTCGCAGGATCAAATCACGGCCACGGCGGCTGCATTTCGATGGGGCGAAAGGCTAGAACACCCGTATAGTTAGATTTAGGTGCACGTTAAAGAACCCCAGGTGGTCTAAATTATTCCAGAGTCCTCCACTACGGCGTGCCTCATAATCAGATCGTGGTTTTCGCACGTAAAATCCCATAATTTGTTCTGTTCATACTTTTGTGCTTTTTTGTATAAAACGACGTTTTGTTGAGAAAGTGACTGGCGCGCCAATGTATTTCTCCGCAAAGTTACAGAATTAATACCTCTAATATCTAATTAATATAATGTCAGCCTGAGATTAAGTTCAAAGTGGATCCGCACTCCACGGCTAGAATTTGTAAATTGCAACATGGGCCACAAGGCCTAAGGCCATGGCCCATAAGCTATAAACTTAATTGGTTAATTTTTTAATTAGTCGATTATGCATTTTAATTATTTGTGCAAGTAATGTCCTCCTCTTCGAGTAGACGGGCTCATGAACTAGAATTGTATTATCTGACGCAGGCCACCTTTCAAAATTTTGGACTGAAACACCTTGTATATAGAATTCACTCAGTAACCGAAATGATGCCAAGCCAGATACATTCAAAATCAGAATAAATAGAAGTCTAGAAGTCATGCGCAGCAGCGCTTATACTCGGACTCAAAGTACTAAACAATAAAAAAAAAAAGAGTGCAGTTTGGTCGGGAAGGCGAAGCAGTATTAGTGATAGCGAAGTAGAAGACAATTACACGAAGGAAGATTCTTACCGTGTAAATACGTTCTGTGCGCTGATTCTGATCGGCTCAACAGCGAATTGTCGCGCGCAGCGTACTTTCGCACGTCACTACTGGATCTCGTGAGGAGGCAATCGCGGAGGTTTACGGCGGATTTGATACTCGTAGTTGGAAAAATGAGGTAAAATGGCACGGTCCCATGAAGGGCTCGTCAAAATCGCGACAGAAAAGTGTGGCCCTTACACGAGTCTATACGTTAGTTATAGTGGCCATATAAATTGTACTTAACATTCACATAAAATTAAAATAGTAAGCATATAGTGGACATAGTGGACATAGTAAGCACGGACCATGTAAACCTCTAAATACCTCACTGGATGACCTCGAGCAATCGCTTTCACAACGCAAGCATTGTGAAGAACGCCGGCAGCGGAGGCGAACGGTTCGTACACAGCCGCGCGATTCAGCGCAACTCCGAAAATTAGATTCATCATCATTGTCTGCGTATTTTTATTTCAACTACTGACGGCCTCAGTGAGTGATCTGCGATGACCTCGGTCTCTTAACTCTGCAACAGTAGGGGCGCAGAAAGACAGCCCGGCAAGGAAGACAGCGCACATGAAGTTAGCAGCCATCCCTGGTCGCCCTTTATCATTGCACCCACCAATGATTACGCGGGCCCCATAAGCGTCAGCTCGTACAGTCATTCACAGCTACGGCAGGGCTAGAGGAGGAGACGCGTGCTCTCCTTCCCATTCGTGTTTGGTTACGTGACCTACAACTAACCCGAATATTGAGCGCGTGGGAAATAATGCTATCAAGCCGCCATGCTTTTCGGTTCGCAGTTACGTGCTTTTTCCCGCACCCACAGGGTATGGGTCGCTTATGTATATATACGCTTCTGGATCTAATGCGGAACATAACGGCGACGACAACGGCGACAATTTGCCGGAAGTGTCGATATAATTGCAGTTTCCATAAAGCTAGACATAAAAAATTGTTAGCAGAGGGTATAATATATATATATATATATATATATATATATATATACACATGGGTAGGTTTCGGAAAGCTGGCCGGGCTCCAGCCCACCCCCCCTCTCCCCTCGAAAAACTGAAAACTTTCCGCCTATGGTTAAGTCGCACTTTACAATTTTTCTGGCCCTGCGGTGTCGGAGTTGCTCGGGATGATTTTACTGGTCGCGGACGCCGACGCCGGATTTTCTGCGACATGGGCCTACGCTATCGCGTTAGAATGCGAGTAGTGCAATCATTGTGCAAGCACTCACGGCCGCCTATTCGAGCTCGGTAAGTTGCTCTAATACGTGGTATCTTGGCTTTATTAATGCAGTGACAATTTCTAAACTTTTACTTTGTTGGTTCCACTATCGACGCAGCTAATTAAATCTTCCTCACTTTTGTGTAGCTGAATTGGTAATGGCCTAATGCGCGTCAATAATACTTGGACACAGTTTGCTGTTGTTACTGGTTATGCCGTGTAACTGGTGTGTAGTGCATTAGCAGAATGGTGTTGCGTGTGCGTGGTATGCGTGGCTGGCAGAAGGTCTGGACCCCCCTTCACACAGAGTCAGAGACAAGGAGAGCTTTCCTTGCGAAGAATTCTTCATACAATAGCTTACATGGTGCGATGGTTACAAGGAGAGCCCAACACCCCACAGCAGCTCCAAACTGCTCTAAAACATTCAAGGGCCACTCAGTTATCCCTACATGGATGAATGCGAAAGCATTGCGACCACCGAAAATTGAGGGTTCGACTCCCACCAAAGATCGTGGGTTTGACTCCCACCTATGGTCGTGTGTTCGAGTGCCGTAATTAAACTTACCTTAATTAACGTTGCCTTAATTGACGTCATCAACTGCCTCGATTGGACCATCGTGGCTCACTTGGACACTTCACCATCGTGGTCACGCCAAAGCCGGATTTTCCTCCTCATGAGCCATATAATGCTTTCGCATTAAGAACATCTTTTCATCCCCAACTTCCCCGGACTGTCCCTATGCACGAAGCAAGGGTGAGAGAGAGGGTCCAGGCAGCCTCCCTGGCCCTAACGCCACTTTAGGTGGCCGGCACTTCCTAGAATTGCGCTGATCGCGCTTCCAGGAAGTGCTGAACGGCTGATCTAGCAGTCGGTGATAGTTGTGCGCCGGGCATTGTTTATTGCCTGGTTTAAACAGGGGCCTCCTTTTCCAGCAGCGGGAGTAGCCCATGGTGCGGCACCGCTTGACGTGGGCGGTGGTGCATTGTCTGGCGGCGGGGGTGCTGTTGTGCCGTACTACGTGCCTATCATCGAGACGACGGGAGCTCCCACCCGTGCGCGACGAATCAAGAATTCGACGCGGGGGGACTTCAAGAAACACCCGGCACTTGCCACGACGAATCAATTAGACGCGGTTAACTTCAAGCTGCACCAGGCCTTCCCCCGTGGAAAGAAGGATGCGACGCGGGTGACGTCAGCTCTCCGCCTCGCCTCGTTCCTGCCGGAGAGGAACCCAAAAAGGGATTTAAGGCAGAACCGGCCCTTTGTGAAAGAGAGTCGCCACCAGCCGCCCCGTCGGTCTGGTGCGCTCTTCCTGCTATTACCAGCTATTACCAGCTATTACCAGCTATTACCAGCTATTACCAGCTATTACCAGCTATTACCAGCTATGACCTGCTATTACCTGCTATATCTGTTAATATTTGTACATATTGTATAAAGCTTTCGTCTCCTCTTCGTCTGCTCAAAGAGTCCGTCTCTCGTCGTCGACCCCGGGAAGGGGCCGAATCACATTCCATGAGCATATGGCCGCCTCCGTTGCAGACGCCGTGCTGCTGCGCAGAAACTCGAGCCGTACACGCAGTCGTCGCGTAATGTTTGGCTGCAAGCCGGCACCATCCGGGCAGGAATGCGGCTTCCAAAGTCACTATACCCTAGCTCTGGCTTCTTGTCAAGCCAGAGCTAGGGTGTACCCCAGGGCGCAAACATAACAATGGATAGAGCGGCTCGTGCGAACACATTGTGGTTACCTTCGTGGCGGTGCGCGCGTGTAATAACAACGCTACTCGCGCCTGATATGCATGTAGCATGACTTGCTACATTTTACTGTAAAAAGTGTCGAATCTATTTTTTTTCGGGTTCCGATTCAAGCCCTTCGTTTCGTTTTGGTTCACGTCGAACATTTCGAATCGGTTCAGAAAACTCTGCGTTGTTTCATTAAGTTCCAAGAAAAAATAAACAACTTAGGCGTGGCTTCGGCTTCCATAAAAAGGTGTGGTGCACTTAGAGAAACAAATTCGGCTGAGTATTGTGTAAAACTATTGCGAATCACTTTCCTGCGTAATGTCTACTTCATGTCTGTTATTCACTGGGAAACTTGTGCCTCTTTTGTGTTATAGAAATCTGAAAGTGTTAAGATATCCTTGTTATATTCGAGCGTACGCAGATCGTTCTTGTCAAGCAAATTCTTCTACGGCCACCTTAATCATTCCAGAATGGAACCCAATACAGACATTGTCCCGCACGACAAATGAACTGCAGCAGTATTTTTGGCAGGGTTATCAGTGTTGAGATAGATAAGTTCAATACAGGAACAAAGAAAATTGGCCATCCTACCGATAAACATTTCTATAAAGCTTTCTTAAAGGAATGATGTGCTTGCAGGCGCATTTTAGTTGCAATGGGAATATTCAGACAGCGTTCGTTGCTTCATAGGTGACGCGTAAAATAGCGAGGGATTGTGGGATGCGCCGTCTGCTAGCTGTTTCCGGTTCGAGTCAGCACAGCCGCCGCCACTGCTTGGCCGTTGAATTCCATTGATGCGCTTGCAGTCCGTTCTTTCTGGGGTTTTACGTGCCAAAACCAGTTCTGATTATGAGGCACACCGTATAGTGGAGGGCTCCGCATTCCTTTGACCACCTGGGGTTGTTTAACATGCACTACAACGCAAGCACACGGGCGTTTTCGCATTTCGCCTCCATCGAAATGTGGCCGCAGCGGCCGGGATTCGATGCCGCGAGCTCGTGCTCAGTGGCGCAACGCCTTAGCTGACTGAGCAAGTCTGGCTTTGTCCCACTCGAAGATTACCCGGTTGCAGGTGTCTAGCAAGACAATCGACGGCTGTTCGGCCGTTGGCTGCTCAAATTCAAGCGTTAAAGGTGAACGCATGTAACTACTGCCTTGCAGCAACCCTTGCTGAGTCAGCTGTGCACAAGCATCAGAGGAATGGCTGCCCACTTCCAAAACTGTAACAAGGCAGAGACCATCCGCTAACAAAAAGAAAATGAACGTACAGTGCCACTTATCAAGCGGCGTTTAGCTGTGTAAGGGCCGACACGGAATGATTCACCAAGATATTTATTTCTCTAACATTGACTCAGGCAACCAGAACTACTTCAGTACTCGCATGCACATATAGAGGTATTATGAAACGAGGTTTTACGGCGCGAACTTAAGCGGGACACAGCGAGATACATACATAATACTCGTAACCAACTAGCCCTCCTTAGCTGCTTCAACACACATAGAGATAATGCACAGCCGTAATCTGACGGTGATACGGCCATTGTTGACAACAAAGCGAGAACGACTCCAACTGCGTACCACTTCAAGTGAACCTAGAGTTTCGACCGAGAAATGCCGGTGACATCGCGCAATGTTATCATTTTCAGCGCTAGCTGCGCAGTTAAACCGACGATATCGGTTTTTAGCTACGATCACAGAGCAGCATGCACCGCTGTAGCCATCGCTCAACACCCGATTTTCTAAGTAATGCTTCTATACGCTTGATAAATTATCGGATAACGATAACTTTTTAACCTGTCTGACTGGCCCGCAGGCAGAGCAGTCGGTGACGGTGCGTCCAAGCAATGGCAAATGTCGTAGAACTAAACCTGGCAGAAACAAAGAAGGCCGCCGAAACGAAAATCAGAGTTCCTTTATGAATAAAAGCGTATCCTTGCCTTTCTTGGCTCGTCATCGTCGCGCCCAGAGTGAACTGCAACCTAGAAATCAGCTGCATGAATGGTACGACATTACTGGTCGACAAAGCGGACGGAAAGCTTCGCACGACTGACAGTTGAAATCGCGTTGAAAAACACGTGCGCCGGGCATGCCGCCGATGCTGCCGCGTCGTCCGTCGAACCGGAAGCTGCTAGCAGACGGCGCGCCCCACAATTCCCTGTGATTTCTCGTTTTACGGGTCACCTATTACGTCGAAAACAGAGTGGTTAACTAACATCTCTGTAGCGGTAAGATACGTGGACAGCACGTGCGTTTCAAAGAGCTATAAAGGTGCGGTCCCACCAAGGAGATTTAGAGAGGGAGAGAAAACGACAAATGAAAGGCAAGAAGCTTAACCAGTACTGAGCCCGGTTAACTACCCTGCACTGGCGGAACAGAAAAGGGGAGGGAAATATTAAGAGAAGAAGAGAAAGTTCGTTGTAGATATCACTGACGTAGCAACAGTTTTCTGCTCTATATTACAAACGGTTCTCAGCCCGGATCATAGACCGTCACTCAATCTGGTACCCTTCCAAAATCGCAGCAGCGCTTTTGTGGCCTTTTTTAGCTGCGATATGCGAGGCCATGCTCCCAAGATCTTGTCCAAGGTGAACGATTTTCTATCCAACTGATTTAGAGCTTTGCAGAGGTCGAGTGTTTCATCTTCAAAATATGGGCAGGAGCACAGGAGGTGCTCCGTACTCTCCTCGACACCGCAGGCATTGCACTCGGCGCTATCGGTCATTCCAAACGTATAGGCATATGAATTAGTGAATGCAACGCCCAGGCGTGATCGGCACGGCACTGCTTCCGCTCTTCGCGGAAGCGCAGGTAGCAGCTGCAGTTGCAAGGAGGTTCAAATTTTAAAATCTCCTTGGTTCTAACTAGAAAGCTTTCTTTCGCGCTAGTAGGTAGGACCCTATTGGAGCGCTTGTTCTGCGCGACGATTTGTTCGTTTCCGCCTGCCAACTCAACAGAGATGCGCTGTGAATGCATTGAAGCTCGCCAGGTCACTCCTTGCAGGTTTGTTCCGTATTCATAATTAATACAAGGTTATTTGGTATGTGTGTATCCAACAGGCGTCTTTGAGCAACACGCACGACGTAGTGTGAAGTTTCGGAAGCTTGGTCCACCCGACGTCGTTCGTATATATGATTACTTTTCGACTATACGCTGCGTAGTGCACGACGCCGTTCGCGCTTACCAGTTCCCTCGCACCATACGTACAATAACAAGGAGCAGGATAAACCGTGTTATTAAGGCGAAATCCTTAGATGGCCCATAGGTCGAAAAATGCGACGACCGTCCGGCGTTGTGACACCGAAATTTAAATGAAGGCTTGGGTGACGTTTCAGACACATTAAAGAAAACGTTATCATGAGTAGAAGCAAGTTAGAAATGACTATGGAAGTTACGAACATAGCCACACTTGGTGACGCACGAGCCAGTAGGCCATCAATTTCTTTATCAATAAAAGTGCTCGATTACCTCCCCAATGGACAACAAACAACCATGGGACATCCTCCGGATGACACTCCCGGACGTTAGGTACGTCCGCAGGACGTACGAGAATATACATGGGAAGTACGATTGGATGTCCGGAGGACTATGAGGCGCACAGGAATTGTACATCCTGGGATGACCCGGCGGGCATCAAAAAGGTACATTCGGACGTTTACACATTTTGTTGCTACATTTCACGACATCCAGCAGACGTCCACGGGATGTCCAAACATCCAATGCACGCCAGGGGTTGGACTTTTTGTAGTCCTTGGACATCCTTGGGAAATCAAAGTAGCGGACCTTCTACGGACAGTAAGAGGAGGTGCTACTCGAAAAAATTAGTTGTACTAGAGAATCGAAAATACTGCCATTCAGAGAGATTTTAGGTAGATTTCGAATGTCATTAGTCTTTGTGTAGCTGCTATATTTTTTTAGTTATGTCATACACAACTGCAAAATATAGTGGTCTTTGGAGACAGTTCCTTGTGTATTAAATTTTCATGAAATGCATCGTGCTGTAGCTTATTTAGCTCTTTGTAGACTACAAAGTGCAGATCCAAACTGCATGTATAATTAGTGGATCTATGGAAATGAACTTGCATTTGTACATGTCAACAAATTTTTTTCACAATCCCATGAGGATGACCTTGTGCATTTATAACTGTGCTATAATAGCGAAATTTGGCATATGTACTCTTCAAGGTATGTAGAATCCTGATGTCTACTTGAAATTTCAATATCTGTCGGCAATAGTTGCGCAAATACAAGGTTATTTTCCATGGGATTGTGAAAAAAATTAGTTCTAATTTTCTTGCATAGTTACAGTAATTTTAGATGCTGTTTGGATAGATATCGGCACTTTGCGGTCTACAAGGAGCTAAATAAGCTACAACACGATATTTTTTTGCGAGAACTTTATACACAATGATGTGCCTCCAAAGATCACGATATTTTGCAGTTGTGTAGGACATAACTAAAATAATAAAGCAGATACACAAAAACTACATATTTGAAATCTACATAGAGATCTCTATAAATAACAGTATTTTCCAATCTCTAGTGCACTAAAAAAAGTTGGTTCGAGTAGCACTTCCCCTCAAATAGCTGTCGACCATAGCGAATGTGGCTTTTTTGTAGAAGAGGTCATATTGGGCGAGAATTACCAAAAATTTGTTAAAATTACCTTTGAAATTAGTGCTTTTGGGGCCGTCGTTTAAATTGCGAACTGCTGTAAAGTTTTAACGCACCACTACTTTAAAAAATCTTAGAAATCGCACCTAATTAGAGATATTGATCAAATTTCAATACTTAATTAGGGCAATGTCTAAAGCAAAAGCTCCTCACCACTACATCAGATGGAAACTTTCCGTGACGAAGTACGTCACTAAATTTTATAGATTTCATGTCATGGCAAACAACGATACTGCAGGTCATCGCAGATGTTTAAAGTGTGCCGTATCACTTTATCAGTGTTTGCCACGACTGTCCTCAACGTTCGACCAGTATCAAACTTCACTGCGCTTTTCGTCGCAGGGTGTTTACATCCGATACGATAATGGGGCCGCCTTTTCTGCGCTCCCGGGGCGCTCGGTCTCTATATTTCCTACACCGAGTTTTGACATACAATAAATTGCTTGCATTTGAAGCGATCTTCAATATCTAAATAAACCGGGGTACATTCAGACTTGACTACTTGCAAGGTTGCCGTTTTAGTAAATGCCCCAAGGCGCTAATAAAAAGTTAAAACAAATTTTGGTTAATTGTCCTTTCGAAACTCGCACCATTAGAGGCAAAATATGCCCGCCTCGCCTAGGAACTCCTCTGCAAAAATGGTACATTTGCTGCACTCGTTCCTTTTTTTTTTTTGTAAGTCTGTATTGTCCCTGTGTGATCAGCAAAGAATTAACAGGAAAGCTGCCGATTCAGAAATTGATTTTTAAAAATTCAAGTATGAATACATCAGGAGCAGCAACAACAACTTCAATAACGGTCCCTGTTTTAGAATTTACATGCAATATTCTCAGCGAGAAAGCCAAGCTTTTTCTGTTTGTGCGTCACCGTCTTGCTGTGCTTGCTTTAGGCTCAGTCAGGGCCTGTCCTATCCCTCCTCATTTTGCTGGTTATGTTGTGCTTTTTATTTTTCTATTATAGTCATCGTTAGAAATATTAGTACTAGTTACCAACGATATATATAATGGGTAATATGTCTGTCGCTGGAACATGCAATCATGTGAACAGGTTGCGTAATTTTAATTGACATCTGTAGAAGCGATTGTTATTAAGGTTATTAAGGTGTTATGAAGGTAACTCTTACAAAAAACATGCCACAAATAAAAAATAGAACAGGCACTCGCTAGACTAGTACATATATTTAAAGAGAAAAAGCCAGTGACCAAGTACAGAAATTTGCATGAAAACTCACCATGAGGAGTGACATTCTGATTACTGCTGCTGTTCTTGAACACATTATTGACATTTAAAAAACAAAAGGTATATTCCTCTTTAGCAACAGTCATCTTCAATCTTTGCTGAACATTTACTGCATGTAGTGCACTAGAGCTTTTGTACCATTTGAGGTATATATGTAGGCACTGTTGGATCGTGCAGAGTTTAGTTCTGCATGGGCAATAAATAATGCACATGTCAACAACCCTTTACATCATGAATTAGAGGCATAGCATGCTAAAACAGTAAGGCACACAAAATCTTTTATTAGTAATAGCAACAGCAAGTAGTAAACTGTCATACAATAAAGCATAACTTTATAAGAACATGAAACATTGCATACATGGTATACAGCGACTAGATGGGCCAGTGGTACGCCTCTTCACCACACAGAAACCAACCACAAGGATATGACTGAACACATAGTATGGTTTCATTGAAGAAAGGTAAATGGTGAATCACTGATCACAGACATCACAGAAATAAACATGTATAATATTTACACGTATTAGGAAATTTTAGTAAATAGTGAAATAAGATCACAGAATATGATGCCAACATGAATGATTTATGACCTGGCACATAGCCACAAAGTAGATAGTAAACACGAGTGACATGATTTGTTTTAAAACAGCTAGACTAAAGAACACTTATAGGTGAAAATGAGAAATATAACAAAAATGCTCAACTGGGCACTGTTACAAAACACGCTTAAATGTCATTACAAATGACACAGTTTGCCAAGGCATTATATGTAGTTAAATGTAAAAATAGAGCAGTGAATTGCCTAGCTGCAGGTAAAACACGACAGATAGGAGATACCATGTGGCTTACATTCGAAATTGTGAAACGTTAATAACCTAGTGGTAAAAAACAAATACTTGACGAACATTAACCTGTAACGCCACATGCTTGAGCAAGAAGTATAAAAATTCTCCACTGCTCAGTGACTGACGTACCCAGCTAAGCACTGAAGTGCACGACATGCACAATTATGTTGCTACGTGTATGCAATTGAAGCTAAAGTAACAGCTTATCTCAGGCAGCAGTTGCTAAGGCACGCATGACGGTATGCATACAAGTTAAAAAAAATTACACCATATTCCCGTAGGGGAACCCTGAGTAGTATGCGAAGCAGCCATGAGGTCGACTCAAGGTAGTTTTATCAGCTGTATAAACTTGGACATGCAGCAGCACCAGCAACGCGCAGAACTGTTGTCGACGACGTCGGTGTTTTGCCCGCGTTCGCACCGAACGCGCGCGGTGTTGGTGACTGTTGCCGGTGCCTCTGGGGCGCCTACCGTCGCGTCTCTAACCTAAGCTGCTTAGCATTATCGCGCGCGGAGCTGCAGGTGTTGCCATTCGTTGCGCAATCCGGAGAGGAGAGGAGCATCGGAGAGGAGAGGAGGAATGCCGAGAGGAGAGGAGATGAGACAAGGAGAGGAGAAGAGGGGGAGGAGGATGCGCATGAGCAGTAGGGATGAGGCCGCCGCACGGCGGAGGGAGGGAGGGAGTGAAATAGCCCCGACCATAAGATGCTTCGCATCTAAAATCAAATAACCAGCATTTGCTCACATCTATTGGGACATTAAGAGATGCTTTTGCTGCGTAGGTTTTGAAAAAGTTGCATGTCACAAAGCACACAAATAAATTTTGCGGTTATCAACATCAAGTTTGCTGCAGACTAGCCAGCGCGATTGGTGAACTGCACTTCGTACCTTCAAGTGAGCATGATTTGGAAATTATGGAAAGAACCTTTTGAACACAACCAGCTTCATTGTACTATTGTTTACAAATTCAATTTCACAGTGAGAGTATTACTATTGTCAATTGCGTAGTGGTACTGTTACGAAGTATATATATTGTTACGGTGAGGAAAAGAGACATTGTCGACGAAGGAGAAGAGGACGAAGTGGCAACAGCCTCTCTGTGTTCTCAGCTGCTGTCTATCTTGTGTAAATACATTCTGCAATAGTTTATACCCGTGACATTTTGGTGAGAGGTGCGGGGGCGGACAAGGTTGGACACATTATCAAGGGCATCGCGGACGACGCATTCAACCTTCTGGTCTTTAGAAACTTATCGACCGTCGACGCCATCATGAAGGAATGCCGCTGTTTCGAGCAGGCGAAGAGCCGCCGTATATATAATCAGTTTACACGGCTTCCAAGCACTGCAGCGACCTCTTTTTGCACCGACCCAACCGACCAATCTAGCGTGCCACCACCAAGTGAAAACGTGACCCGCATTGTGCGCCGCGAACTCGAAGCAGCGTTTCCTGTCTCGCCTCAACAGACGTCTTGGACCAACACTGTTGAGACGATATCGCTGATCCAATCCGTGGTTCGCCAGGAAATTGCTAATATGGGTCTCCCCAGCGCCTGATCTTTGAGTGGTCCTGGCACAGGCCCTGCACCTGTGCCTCGGTCCTATCGCAGTCCACCGCACAGTGCCCGTTATCCCTACAGTGCCCGGAATCCATCGAAGTCAAAGACAATCGCACCTATCTCCCTGTGGTGAATTTCGGGCTCACAAAGCAAATTCTGCCTAAAGCTATTACCCTGGCTACGATCATTGCTTTAGAAGTTCACTGCGTTGAAACTTTTGCCGTCGACACGTCCTGTGAACCTTTCCGGTCTACCAATTGTACTGACCACGACATTAAGAAAATGATCGCCCCGAGTCCCACGCCTGTGGAGGCTGAACAGCTCTGCAGTTTATTACTTTCGTTCAAGGATATATTCAACCTAAACAACCGTCCCTTAGGCCAGACGTCTCTTGTCAAATACCGTATACATACAGGCGATAATCCTCCCATCCATCGGCGACCCTACCGAGTTTCCGCTTCGGAGCGCCAGGTCATCAAAACGGAAGTGGACAAGATGCTCGCGAAAGACATCATTGAGCCATCGTCAAGTCCCCGGGCGTCATCTGTTGTGCTAGTAAAGAAGAAGGACGGCACATGGAGATTCTGCGTCGACTACCGGCACCTCAACCACATCACGACGAAAGACGTCTACCCACTACCTCGTATAGATGACGCCCTTGATTGCCTATACGAGGCACAGTATTTTTCATCCATTGACCTACGGTCCGGATATTGGCAAATCGCTGTGGATGATCTCGATCGTGAAAAGACCGCCTTTATAACGCCTGATGGTCTTTACCACTTCAAAGTTATGCCTTTTGGGCTCAGCAACGCTCCGGCTACCTTTGAGCGTATGATGGACTCATTACTCCAAGGATTCAAGTCGTCGACTTGCCTCTGCTACCTAGATGATGTTATTGTGTTCTCGCCCGCTTTCAGCACACACCTTGAGTGCCTTTCAGCTGCACTTGCTGTTTTTCGCAAGGCTGGTCTGCAGCTCAACTCGAAGAAATGTAACTTCGGCCACCGTGAAATTACAGTCGTTGGCCATGTCGTCAATGCGTCTGGCATCCGACCGGACCCGGAGAAAATTCGCGCCGTGAAAGATTTTCCTGTCCCACAGTCCGAAAAAGATGTCCGCACTTTCGTGGGCCTTTGCTCCTACTTCCGTCCCTTTGTTAAAGATTTTGCCACCATAGCACGCCCTCTGACAGATCTTCTGAAGAAAAATGGGCCGTTTTCATGGGGAGACTCAGGCCGCCACCTTTTCTCGCCTTACCACCATACTCACCACCCCGCCGATTCTAGGACACTTCGATACGTCAGCCCCTACAGAGGTGCGCACCGATGCCAGTGGCCACGGCGCCGGTGCCATCTTAGCACAAGTTCAGCACGGCCGTGAATGTGTTATCGCGTACTGCTAGCCGTCTTTTGTCACCTGCGGAGCGGAATTACTCTATTACCGAGCGCGAATGTTTGGCACTTGTGTGGGCAGTAGCAAAATTCCGCCCCTATTTATACGGCAGGCCCTTTTCTATTGTAACGGACCACCACGCCCTCTGTTGGCTTTCCTCCTTAAAAGATCCCACAGGGAGGTTAGGACGGTGGGCTTTCCGGCTACAGGAGTATTCCTATTCTGTGGTGTACAAGTCTGGTCGCCTACACAATGACGCTGACTGCTTGTCCCGTTACCCTGTACCCACGCCCGCCAACGCCGACACGGATGCTTCCGCAAGTGTTCTTTCCATTTCCTAGCTTTTGGACATGGCCCACGAGCAACGCCATGACGCCACCTTGAGGACCTTATTGACCGAGTACAATCTGATCCCACTGATCCATCGTTACGGTGGTTCGTCCTCAACGACAGGATATTGTACCGCCGCAATTTTCACCCTGACGGTCCTCCCCTTCTATTTGTCGTTCCCCAAAACCTCCGCTTAACCGTGCTTCAGGAGCTTCATGATGCACCTACTGCCGGACACCTTGTGGTTACTCGCACTTACGACCGCGTGCGCTGCCGCTTCTACTGGCCTGGCCTCCAGCGCTCCGTACGGCGATACGTAGCTGCTTGCAAGTCCTGCCAACATCGGAAAAAGCCAGCAGTGCTTCCTGCCGGGTACTTACAGCCGATCGAGATTCCAACTGAGCCATTCTTCCGCGTGGGTTTGGATCTCCTTGGCCCTTTTCCTGAGTCCAGCTCCGGCAACAGGTGGATCGCTGTGGCTACTGATTAAGCGACGCGCTACGCCATCACTCGAGCGCCTCCCACGAGCTGCGCAAGTCGCCGATTTCCTATTCCGGGATATCATTTTAGTCCATGGCGCCCCGCGACACCTCCTTACCGACCGTGGCCGCACTTTCCTCTCCCAAGTCATCGCCGATATCCTACGCTGCTGTTCTACCAAGCACAAACTCGCTACCTCCTATCATCCCTAGACCAACGGCCTTACTGAGCGACTCAATCGGACCATCACTGACATGCTATCGAAATACGTCTCACCCGACCACAGGGACTGGGATATTGCGCTACCTTATGTCACGTTCCCCTATAATTCGTCACGCCACGATACTGCTGGGTATTCCCCCTTTTACTTGCTCTTCGGTCGTGACCCTGTATTGCCATCGGACGCTTCGCTCCCCTTGGTACGGAGTATGCCCGCGACGCCATCGCCCACGCTGACCATGCGCGCCAGCTTGCCCGTACTCGTTTGTGGGCATCGCAGGAAACTCAAAAGAACACTTACAATTGCCGCCATCGTGAGACATACTTTGCACCAGGCTCTCTCGTACTCCTTTTGTCCCCTTGCCGACGTGTGGGGCTCTCCGAGAAACTCCTTCCGTGCTACAAAGGTCCTTACCGTGTTCTGCGTCAAGTGACC
This sequence comes from Dermacentor silvarum, assembly GCF_013339745.2. NCBI lineage: Eukaryota > Metazoa > Arthropoda > Arachnida > Ixodida > Ixodidae > Dermacentor > Dermacentor silvarum. The sequence continues at coordinate 188,889,263 of NC_051157.2, forward strand.
AATGTCGCCTATGAGATCATTCCAGTGACATCCATCGTGCCAACCGGTTCCACATCACCCGACGTCGTGCACGTCTATCGGCTTAAGCCCTTCTATGCCCTTCCCGGTGGCCCCGTCTGAAGCACCAGTACGGTGCTTTTTCCGCCGGGGGTTGTGTTACGGTGAGAAAAACAGACATTGTCGACGAAGGAGAAGAGGACGAAGTGGCAACAGCCTCTCTGTGTTCTCAGCTGCTGTCTATCTCGTGTAAATACATTCTGTAAATAGTTTATACCCGTGACAATATATACAGCTAAATGTAAAAAGTGATCAGTAGATCAGCTCCCTGCAGTAAAATACAAGATAAAAAATACAAGCAGTACACAGTCCACATTATGGAACAATTAAAGGGGTACGTATACAACATTTTCGCGTTTTTTTTCTCGATTTAAATGAAGGTCCCGCACCTCAAAACACCAGGAAAAGTACTTTCAAGCCTGAGCACCTTAGAAAATTTAATATATCCTTTATGCAGCCAGTTTCAGTTCCACAGTGTTGTCAGAAATATCATGCCAGTATCACTTTAATGCCTTGTGGCAAAAAAGTACACTATGTGACCAAAACCCAAGTAACGACACCTGCTTGAGAAACCTGTTGAATTTGCTCATAAGGTCCGTACAGGAATGTTTTCTCTGTAATTTCTTAAAGAATCTTCCATTAATTTTTTTCTCTTGTGTTTAAGTTTTGCATTGAATTGTTTTTTACACTTACACATTTTGACAATTTTCTATACATAACTTATGAGGACTTTCAAGCTTTGCTGTGAGACGCTCGGGCGCATGGCGCAGCCATGACTTGATGTGCGCCTCAACAGTAGCTGTTGTTTCGTCTGGCAGCCGATTCACTGCAGCTGAAATTGAATCAAGTGCAAAACAATCCCATACGTGAGATTGCATCACCGGGCAAACTGGAGAACATGAGAACAGTCAACGAAAACTTATAAATATCAAATTTAAATGTAATATTCAGTTATTTATCAAATTTGGTTGAATGGTATTAAACGGCACCTACCCAAAAGTATTTTTCAGTAAATTCTTGAATGTGCTTTCTATGAGCAGCAATTTATGCTGATTCTGTGATGTCTACCATGTTAACCTTATTTTGCTGCTCTTATTGTGCATAAAGAGGCAAGAGGGGGCAATGTGCATAAAGCCAAGAGCGCAATGCTTCGGCGACAATTTGAGGATCGTGGTTTTTGAAAGGGCTCGTTCACCCCATGGCGACCGCGATAGGCTATGCTACGCAGCCCACCATTGCCATCTCGGACGCCACACGCAGTGCAAAGGATTTTCCTATCTTATTGAGATTGCTGGCATATATTTTTCATTTATTTAACTCGAAGTTAGCAATTATGTATTACTGATAATGTTCTCGTTATCATGAAATCAGCTAATGGAGTCCGTCAGCCATCTGCTTTCGATCAACTTTCGATGAAGACATTGCAGATGCGAGAGCTATCATGTGTTCACAGTTCTGACACAGGATTGTAAATTCCCTGCTGCATGCAGCAAATATTTGGCTCACATGCACACAGGAGCCTCGTTAACAGATCAGCAAAGTTTCTTTACTTTGTTCAAAAAGTGTTTCAGGGCCCCTTTAAGTGAGACACAGTACAAGCTTCACCAATTATAGCGCAGTGCTGAATATCTGTGATGCATTGTTCCAGCGAAGCGCCGTTCACCAGCACTAGGTGGCACAATCAAGCTATCAAAGTTGAGTCTTTTTGCATCTCCTTATGAAAAAATAGTCGCTGAGCATATACAGGGTGTTCCAACTTTTTTGAACAAAACTTTGAAAATATGCAAGTGCCAATTAGCTGGACAGAACCAAGGTAATGTTGTTTGCCGTTGCTCGGAGATACGAATATTTATTGCATTCTGGCTAATTGCATAATCAGTTTTAATCAATTCCTCAAATATTATAATTGGATGAAAAGTGTAAATAAAATTGTAAAGCAACATGTAAAACTCCCGTTACAGCTTTCTGTTGCTCAATGCGTGCTACATAAAAGTGTTTTTCCCAGCATTAAAGAAACCTGCGAATACATAAAAAGTGCCGCGAATGGCTGTCACGCGACAATTTTGCGTGTATTTGCGGGCTTCTTTCACGCTTGAAAAAACACTTTTATGTAGCACGTATTGAGCAACAGAAAGCTGTAACGGGAGTTTTACATGTTGCTTTACAGTTTTCTCACAGACACGTTTCATGTAATTAGATATTTGAGAAGTTGAATAAATAATTAGGACGAATTATAAAATTAGGCAGAATACAAAAATAATCTGAGTATTCCCAAGCTAAGGCAAACAACATTACCTTGGTTCTGTCCAGCTAGGTGGCACTTGAATATTTTAAAATATTGGTGCGCGATAGCTGGGACACCCTGAATTTGTAACACAAAAAAAACTGATAATTTTAAATGAAGTGCAGGCGTTCGAATAGAAATTTCTGGCTCTCCGCTGCATGTTCAGGATTACTTAGCTGAGATGTTTGTGACAGCACTTCCCAGTGACTAGCTAGGTTTATTGCTAACATTGTTACCATGAGAGATTGGCTGCCACGGACTACGAGCATGGATAGTGCTTGGTATAAAAATTTACTGGCAAGCTACATTAATGATACACAAGTGTGCACACATTCTGCTAGTTGATGTCATTAGGATATCCAATCAACAAAATAAATAGCCACAACTCATGCCTGTTTGCCATGCAAAATAGAAATCTTACAGTGCAGGAAAAATTAAGTAGCTTTGATGGACTGAAAGGTTGGTATAGTATTTACAAATATTGCAAGTAAAGCTATCACTTTACATGCAACAGCTTTTGCGATCTTAATATCAGAGAAGCTCCGCTTTCCTTTGCGTCCTGGCCATGAGAACTGGGACGCAACTTCATCACTCATGCAGTAGGCAGGATCCTCCTTGCGACTCATCTTGCGTCGGAACCACCCAGTCGTGAGAACTCCTGGACCTGCAGTTTACAAATGAAAGAGCCTCTAGAAAGATGCAGCAATATCAAAGCCAATGTACACTAACTTCCCCTTACAAGACAGCAAATAATGTACCAAGGCATGATAGTTTTCAAAAGGCATTTATATGAAACAGGTCCCTTTGGCTGTTTATCAAAAGAATCTGTTCAGGCTAGTTGGTTTTATGACACAAATGATTATCTCAGATAACTATACCAAAGGAATACAACCAAGGTATACCAAACAAGCAGACAAATATTAATGCACTTGGCCATAAACCTTTATTTGTGATTCGGCTTGTATGAAATAATCTTAATACAGTTGAGGCAATACAGTGACAATCTAGCCAATGAAAAATTTTGCTCTCAGATTAAGGCACTAATTTGTGCGAGTACAGACTGAGAGAAATAAAAGTAGATGAATACATACCGAAATCTCCTTCTTGTTGTCATTCAAGGACTCATGAAAGCCAGTAGTGCTTGCATCTGGCTGAATAGCTCGCTTAGAATAACTTTATGTCGTAGAACTGTGTCGGTTGGCAGGGTTTCACAGAGCTTGTTTAACAGGTCCCCTTGCTGGCGCAGCATAAATCGCAGGGTATTGAGAAGACGTATGACATGCTGTTCAAAAGCTGAAAGATAAGAAAAACGAGAGTACTTAAGTACACGGCATGTATGTAGAGTTGTGAACAATAAATAACTATAATTCGAACTCTGTCTCTGGCATATTCTCCCATGTGGGTGAACTGTGGGTTCTTCAGGAATAATACGAAGCACAGAGATCACTACTATACTTCTCAAAATATCTTATGAAAAGCTCACTAGAGCAGCGAAATAGGTGTATGGAGGGTTGTGTGCTCATATTGTTGCGTTTCACCAAACCTACCGCTTCACATGCAACGAGCTTTCAAAAAGTCTTTGAAAGTTTATCAGCTGAATTGCGAATTGCAAGGAAATTGTGTAAATACTTTAGTTACAAGAAAAAGCTAACAGTATAAGCCTGCAGTAAGCAGAACAATGTTTCTGCAGCTTGAATAGGAACCAAGGAACATTTTAGAAGTATTAGATGTCATCGCGCATACCGAGTGAAGGAATGGGGAACAGAAGTAGTCAGCACAAATTTTTTAATATACCTGCAGTTATCAATATTTCACAGTAGCAGCAATGTTAATTCAAGGTTGTCCAAAATAAGTACCTTCGAAGACTCCAAATAATCTGTATATTCATACTTGACATGAACACAGCTAACAGAGACGACAACAAAGAAAGGTAGGTTTAAACACAATTGGGTGAACTTACCTTTCATCACTGTCGTCTTTGCTAGCGCTGTTTTTGTATGGTATGAATATAAAACTTGGCTAGGTTTCTCTGCTGCATCTATACAGTTAAAAAATGTCACAGTTTCGCCCTAAGGGCGAAGCAATGAATGCGATAGCAACACAGCAATCTCATACGAAGTAAGGTGAGCGGCTTTGGTAGCAATATGAATTGTAGTAAACATGAGCTGATTAAGAAGCAGGTGTGCTGCGGCGTAAGTAGACCGACATGAAGAGAGACTCGATGACTACGAGAAGGCGCGTGTGAAACGGTGGTGTTGATGAGAAGCGCTGCCCGTGGGCAGCGCGTGCGAAGGGACACACCTGTAGCGCTGCACTGCCGATCCGGGCAGAATTGCATGTGTAGCGTGCGTTGGAAAATGTGGCCCGACAATTACTAACTGTGGTGTGAGCGTGCACAAACAAAAAGTGCAAAGCGCACACCTACACACGTGTTCTTTGCGATACGCACAGGTGGTACAATATTTATAAGGAGCTTTATGTTCGCTGCTTGTTGACATAAAGATTTACTGCATCTTTGTGGTGTTTTCAAATCAGCTAGCTGCTGCCTCACCACCGGGCAGCCATGTACGACTGCGCACAATTACTATCACAAAAAAATTTGCCGCGTATCTGCGTGCTTCGCTGCAAATGTCGTCGAAAGACGATCTTCTGCCGGCCGTACTACATGAGTGCTGGTCTGATCCGCGGCCACCCGTGATGCTGTTCTCGTACCATTTCCGTCCTGGCATGAAGGTTTGTTTGAACAGATTTCATTTTACCGCATTATTTCATCAAGCGGCAATTTATGTTTTGCCCTGCCTCTGACAGCGCTTCCTTTATGTTGAATCGGCCGCATCTGGCTGGCATTGATAAAATTGAGGAGGCGCTGCGTGAGACATGGACGCCATCTGGCAATACATCGGGAAACAGCTTGTGCAGAGGGTTTCCTTCCTCCATGGCAGAGGGCGCTCGTCGGCGCGCAGTCGGGGAACGTCGTTCGTCGGCGCGCATCGCATGGCATTTTCAGCGCAGCTTAAGAAACTAGGGTCTTTAGAGTTACGTATCTATGTATTTTCTATTAAAGAAACACACCTTCTAATACTTACCTAGTGATGTTGCGCCTCAGATATGCGTAATATTTACTTTGTGATCGATAACGTTCACAAGTATGAACAGCTGTACCAGTTTAAGTAGTGTGGGCGGTAAGCAAGTGGTCCAACTTTGGCCGGGTGGCTGAATCGGGTGACAGACAGACAGACAGACAGACAGACAGACAGACAGACAGACAGACAGACAGACAGACAGACAGACAGACAGACAGACAGACAGACCGACCGACCGAGCGACCGACCGACCGACCGACCGACCAAATTTTCAGCGTTTAAGTTCCCCAAGAAAGACTATCGTCTTTAACATAGATCACACTGAATGACTGCAGACAACGACTGTCAGAACGCTGGCAGCAAGCGCATATACGCCGCAGCGGGCGAAAGTACGTGCGGTCTATCGCTTCAACGGAAACTGAGCGGCGAATGCGCAGCGCATAAAGGTCAGAGCCGTGTGGAGATAAGAGACGGTGCGGGCCAGCGACGCGCGCGGTTGTTGGCAGAGTAGAAGTGCGCCCCCCCCCCCCCCCCCCACCGCTCCCTCCGGCGCTCGCTTCCCACTTCCTTGCTTGCGCGTGGGAGATTGAATGCGTTCGCTCTCCGTGACAGCGTGCGTGCCCGCACGCTTCCGCTCGGGCATACGGCGCGCGGCGAAGATTTTATCTCTACGGAACCTAACGGCTACGGCGACGACGACGGCAGAAATCCGGCGGAAGTGTCCATATAATTGCTGTCGCAATAAAATTGGAGAAATCTTAAATCTGCACTACAACTGTGGGAATGTTTGCACTAATACCAAGAGTAGACTGCTGGACAAGTTGTTAATGTATGGTAAATAAGGAGCGCAATTAGACGAAAGAATAGCACAAGGCGAGATGAGCATTTACTAACTGAAGGTTTATTGAGGAACAAGGCAGAAAATATAGAAAGCCGAAAGGAATCACACGGTCAAAAAACAAGATTCCTGAGTTAGTAAAGTTGTGCTTCTAAATAGTCTATTTCTGCTTTGTGTAAAGCTGCTGAAGGCTTAGCTATACACTTACCAGTTGCTATGTGGATAAAGAATGTGAGTTCAGGTTCTGTTCGGTCTTTACAGTGTGCCAGCACCTTGCTGATACGGTGTCAAGTGCTTGGAGTGCAGGTGCACTGTGCTGTTGTCTAATGAAAGGTGCTGGCACAATATAAAGACAGGACAGCACGCGAACTCGACAAAGCAGGCAATAAGTGTGTAGCTAAGCCTTCAGTGGCTTAACACTTCTAGATAGACCATCTAGAAGCACACCTTTACTGCTTTTTGGAGTGATTCTTTCGGCTTCCTCATAATTTTTGTCTCTTGCCTTTTTGTATCATGTGCATTAAGATTATTTCCAAACCCGAGAAACCCTCTTGCTGCTTTCGCAATTTTAACAGTTCCGTGAGCGGCCTTCTCTTAATAGAACTGTCCACCGCCTATCGCTGTAGAGGGTCTCTGGAGCTTTCGCGAGCTGTTGCCCCTTCACAATCTCGATGCCGAGAGCGGGACCCACTCGCGGTTGGCTCGAAAATCGGCGCGGTGCAAATCTCATCGACACCGTCGTTGTTACCATCATTGGCATCGTGCTGCCTGCTTTCGGTAGAATGCTCGCAGGCGTCTTTTTCTGTACAATGTTCGGTCTCGAATATTGGCACATTTTCCGGAGAAGCGCATCTCGACTGATGCGTTTTCAGCTATCCACATTCGCTCTGGGGTGACACCACAAGCATTGTCGAGGTGCTGAAGGGTTTTCTTGGTTTCTCTTACCGCCTTCTCACTAGCGGATCTGCAGCGAAAACTATGCATGTTATCGTTGTAAAGGCTTTCAAAGCAAAGCGCGTGAAAATTGACCGATCACGCCACTCAATCTAGCCCTGCTACCGCACAGCTCGCCATTGGCGAACCATTACGTTTGGAGACCGCAAATTTATATGAAAAAGAACGAAGACACTTTTTTGCCAGAAGCAAGAACCGGTGCTGCAGTAGCTCAGCAACTTCACAGCCTGTCGAGCAGTGCGAGGGGCAAAACAAGTAAAGGAACGACTTGAAGCAGGCGAAGCCCCTACACATATGGGTGCTATGGCGCTTCCATAGAATTAGAGTGTACTAGAATACGGTCGAGTGGGACGAGTGGCTGGGGCGGCGCATGCTTTGCAGTGAGGCGCCCGACATGGAAAAATACTGTGGCGGCGCTGCGATCGAAGTGGATTGGGCCGCATCAAGGTCGCGCCGTTGGAAACTGCTGGCGATACTGCTCCGCAGGTTCATTCGTACTACTTCGCGCGCTGGTATTTGCGTTCAGACCGCTCAAATGATGTTTATAATTGCATATGGCATATATTTATGCCTTACGAATAAATTCCTTTCTTTCTCTTCTTTATTTTATTTTATTTGTAAATGCCGCTCGGTGATTGCGCGTGCACTGCGGCCGTAGTGTCGGCTTTCATTCTACTATCTTATTGTACGGTTACATTTGGAGAACAAATATTATTCTCGTTCTTCAAGCAGCATGTATCTCTCGTGTGTATTGTTGCGCATGCAGTTTTTCGTCATTAGGTTTTGCGAAACGCAGACGAAGAAACATATGTAACCTTTCTGCTTGCCGCTTCGAACAAGTAAAGCATATCTGCCCCATCCGGCGCCTTGTGCTCAGATTTACGGGAAGCTTTTTATAGTTTAAAAAAGAGTAAACTGCAGCGCAACATTCAATTCAAGTTTCCGCCTTCCTCGCGTAACAGAATGCGGAGTAATTGGTACGGGGTCATTTATTGCGGTTGGACTTTGAGCGCCGAAAACGGTTTTAGTTTCTCATTCTATATGCTAATCTTTGGCCGTAAGCCGTACGTGGAATTTTTTTTTCAGTCGATACTTCAAAAAAAAAAAAAGAAAGAAAAGAAAGAAAGCCTGGGCGGTAGCCTAATTAGTGGCTATATAGTGGATACGGCGTTGGGCTGCTAAACTCCATGGAACTCGCGGGTTCAATCCAGGTCGCGGAATTCGATGGGAACGAAATGGAAAAAGACTCGTGTACTTCTATTTAGGTGCACGTTAAGAACCCCAGGTGGTGAAAACTAAACAGGGTGCCTCAAATTCATATCGTGGTTTCGCCACGTAAAACCGAAAAATTTGTTTGAATAAAAAAAGCAGGTGGCTGCGTTATTCGGCTTTTTTCTAGGGGTGTAAAAAAATTATTCTCAAGTCTGATTTCTGAGAAAAACATGTTACGATTATCCTATATTTCATACATAAATGTAATGCCGTTCCCAAATGTATGACCGCTCAACTCAGCAGCTTGTATATTATAAACGGCTGCTTCCAGTTATCGGGTAATGACCATAATGGCAAAATTAAAGGAACGGCATGTCTCACATACATGTAAAGATATGTGCAGATCTGTTGCGTTCGTTGAAGAAGATAAGTGTATTACCAATGGGGCACCCAGTTTTAATGAGTTGCAAACATGATGAAACTGTCAAACAACGTTTTCCTTGTCTGAATCAAGTTAGCAGATCAAGGTAGCAGCCTGTAAGGCTGCCCGCAAATGGGCCGTTTATATTGAATGGCAGCTAGGAATTTGGTAAGCAGGACTTATTAACACCTCTGCGTTAATTCTATCAGGAACTGCGCCTCTGCGCAACAGCCACAAATCTCCGGCAGCACAATCATAGGGAATAACAGCTCCTCACTTGCATCAGTCACTCACCTTTGAGACTTCAATAGTGCTTTTATGCGTTACATTCGAACGGAAACGACTATTCGGCGTCTTACGGTATATCAATAACACTTCCATATATATATATATATATATATATATATATATATATATATATATATATATATATATATATATATATATATATATAGTGTGAGCGAATTTTGGGCATGTCGTCGTCGTCATCTGTACATACGACTCATCGTCATCTTTTGTCTCGCGCGGTGCTTCGTCTCTGCTTCGGGCGGCTGCTCCAGCCCTCTGACACCACCCATGGGAAGACGTGGGTTCGTTCCCCACCTGCGGACAGTTGTTTTTTCATACATTTTCATTTCCATTAATTTATAATTTGTTTAATTCAATTAGTAAGTACCAGTAATTTCCCCTATGTTGTCCTTGGTGCCATTGTTTGTTGGCTTCTTATGATATGAATAATAAAAATCGGACCCCTCAATTCCCTTTCTTCTCGTTCATTACATAACGAGGGCTCGAATCCAGCAACATTGATGTTTTCAGGTAGCATATGTGGGTTTATTGACCAGTTGCCATCACCCAAAAAAGATCACGTACGTACTCGTGACGCCTGCGGCAGAAAGGATGTTCCACATCCGCCCCCAGGTTTGTGAGTGGTGGCGCTGGCTAACACTCCCAGGGTTAGTTCTAGTTGTAAAACATAAATACCCCAGATAGTGGATAGCAAAACGGTTCCGCGGTAGCTCAGTGGTGAGGGATCGCACACGTAATGTGAAGACGTGGGGTCGTTCCCCACCTGCAAACAGTTGCTTTTTTCATCCAGTTTCATTTCCATTAATTTATCATTTCTTTAATTCAATTAGTAAGTACAAGTGATTTCCCCTATGTTGTCCTTGGTGTCATTGTTTGTTGACTTCTTATGATATGATTAATAAAAATCGGGCCCCTCAGTTCCCTTTTGTCTCGTGCATTATATATATATATATATATATATATATATATATACAGGGTGTTTCAGCGAACACTTTCAAAATTTATTTAATGTTGCCTGTGGCAGATAGCCCAATTCTAGTTAATGAGCTGGTCTACTCGAAGAGGCGGGCATTACTTGCACAAAAACTTCAAATGCATCATCGACTAATCAACAAAAATTTACTAATTATGTTTTAACTGATTACCTGAAGGCCCATATTGCAATTTACAAATTGTAGCCGTGGAGTCCGCAAAGCGGATTCACTTGGAATTAATTCTCAGGATGACACCAGTTTCGAGATATTCATTCCCGAACTTTGCGGAGAAATGCATTAGCGTTCCAGTTAATTTTGTGCTTCAGTGCATAAAGCGACGTTTTGTTAAGAACCTAACTGGAACGCCAATGCATTTCTCTGCAAAGTTTGGGAACTAATATCTTGAAACTGGTGTCATCCGGAGAATTCGTTCCAAGTGGATCCGCCTTGAAAACTCCATGGCTACAATTTGTAAATTGCAATATGGGCCATCAGGTAATTAGTTAAAAACTTAATTAGTGATTGTTTTAATTGTTCTATTATGTATTTCAATTTCTTGTGCTCTTCGAGTAGACCAGCTCATGAACTAGAATTGTGCTATCTGCCACAGGCAACCTTTAAGAATTTTTGAAAGTGTTCGCTAAAACACCCTGTATATATATATATATATATATATATATATATATATATATATATATATATATATATATATATATATATATGTTGGTTTTGCCTGCTATGCATATTATTTCTGCCAATGAGAGTTTTCGGTGCTATATTTAGTCATTAGTGTGTTTGTTGCTGCAAACACGTCCGCTTATTTCGGTCGGGAGTTCTCACTTTTTCAATTAGGGCATTTACAATATTTGTTATTTTTTCCCTTACATATATACCGTGAATATATATGTCTATGTGCCCTTTGATTTAATCACCTAGAAATACATTGGTCATTCTTCGCGCCATGCTATTAATAAACCTGGTTTATTTCACTCTAATATTGTTTTCTTCGATCATTGTCTCTGATCAATATCTACCAACAAGAAGCGCACGTAAAATGACATGATATCAATCATAATATTTTCTTACGTAGCTTCATGCTGCGGAGATACCAGTCACTTTTAGAAGACAGTCGTAAAAACAGCAGTTCACCTGGCTAAAACGACATTTGGTACCCGCCGTCAAGAGTCATGGGCCCACCAAAGCAACTAAAACATTTATAAAATGTACTGCACAGACGTTACGCGAGAAAAACTGGGCGTCCGCCAGCGTCCGCGTAGCGAACGCGAGCTCGCTAGCAGACGACGCGCTTGACAACGACAGCAAAATTGAAGACGTCGCGTTGTATAATCCATGCCTCAAATATATATGTTTGGGAAAATGGTGTAAACACAAATTTGCAGTTGAAATAAAGCACTATTTTAAGGTCGTACTATTTTGAGAGCGCCCGCAGCGAAAGTACGTTGAATATGCCACGGAGTGCGTCTCCGCCCCAATCCAGTTCGATCGCAGCGCCCTCGCACAATTTTTCCACACGCGGCGCCTCAGCGGGAGAGCGCCGTTCGACCCACTCGACCATTGTCTAGTACACTCTAATAGATTTAAGAACTGGCGCTTCGAACTAGGCAAATTGCGCGGGAACTTGAGTGTAAGCTGAAACCGCAGCCGTTGTCACCTCGCTTGTTGTAGTAATACTTAATCGTTGTTGTCGATGATCGTTGAGGAAGGTACTGCCGTTTGATGTAATACTGTCGTTTATTCTTTTCAAGTTACACTCATACAAATACGTCCCTCCCGGCAAGCACAACCGAAGTCGTAAATTTGAGGAGAGTCTCGGGGTACGCGGAAGCGGTCGGCGTAGGGAAGCACCGTTCCGTTCTTACGGCAGAGCGTCTGAAGTATTTCAACTCGTGATACAAACAAAATAACCAGACAAACACAACAAAAAAACACCAGTGAGTACAAATGTCTCAACACTTGTTGCTTGCGAGGCTAGCGACCCGTACTCGCGACGATGTTGTCAGAGGTGCCCGACTTTATATAATCGAATATAATAAATTAAGAACTGCATGCTTTATTTAATTTCTAAGTTAGGATACGTTTTGCAACAATTTGCATGTGTTCAGTATCATCATCATTATCAAGAACTGTAAACAAACATGGATGCCCGGTAAATAAAGGACAGTTCATTTTACACTAAGCATAAGTTCTTTCTCACAGAAAAATAAGGTCACCCCAAGGGTATTTTTTTTTCTTGCAAAGAGATGTTCATTATCCTGGGTAAAAATGTACTTCTTTTACCGTTTTACTGATGTCTGTGGTTCCTCAACTATGACCGTTAGGATTGAGATCGAGTTTACGCACAGACGTAAAATAGCAGACGATGAATACTTTTATCGCGGTTTCATTATGCTACAGAAAGAAAACTCTCGCTCACGCAAGAACATCAGTAATGTTCAGCGCTCGGTACCCACCCATGCACGTTGTTTATCGAGAAGGCGGTTGTCTGGATATTAGCTTTGTGAAGTGCTTAATAAACACCCCTCCGATGCATTTAAGCGCGTAGTAATTAACATACATGTACCGTGCGATATCAACGATGAAGTACATGAAGCGGGCCCTGTGCAACGACTGCCGACAAATTTGCATAAACATTTACGTGGCTGTTCAGTAAATATTCCACGCACTTGGAGATTTGTTGGTTAAATTAATTCCTAGAAAGCATAGCAGCCAAACATAACATTCCGCTTGCCTTTCTTAATCATAGCACACAATCCAGTGCGCATTCACCAAAATTCCGCAAGCGTTGTCCTGCGGACGTCCCGCTGCAATCCGAAACCCGACGTTCGAATACGTCCGCGGGTGATCTCGTACGGGCGTCTACAGGATTTTCTTTTCCGGGCAAAAAATGTAATCCAGACTGTTACGTCTGCCGAAAGTCCGTCGGACGTACGCTGTCGGCTCCGGACGTTCGGTTCTTTGCAGGAAGTCCTGCGGATATTCGTTGTCCAATGGGTCTGTTCGTGTTGAAAGGACAACCTTCTCAATAATCAGTGTGGCCACAAATGTGTTTGCGTGTGGTTCTCCCGGTTTTATTCATATTTTGCGCGCAATATGCACTTGTCTTATCACGTTTTGAGGAGTATAAGTACGTCTGCGAGAACAGGAAATAAATCTGTTTTTAAAGTTAACGCCATGTGTTTGTCTAATGTGCCTTTCCGTGTCCCTCTCATTTTGCCTGCGCTACAAGAAAGTACACGAACGAAAACGAGATATATAGACACGACTGTTCTAATGTGCCATTAACCACGCAGAACCAGTGGCGATGTCTAGGCGACCGGAAAAACAGAACAAGTAAAGAGAAAAAAAGAAGTAAAGAGAAAACAAGTTATAGGAAGTAACAACGCATGCGAATGAGAATGTCTAAGTAATTTAATGAATCGCTCGTGAGCGCGCAGGGTTTCACCTTCATCCTCTTTAGCGTATGGTAAAGTGACTGTCAACTTCTATTCGCAGACATTTAACCTTTTCAACGGGTCGGAACGATAATTCTTTCTAATGCTATGGTACAAGGAAAAAAAATTGCGGCCTCTTTCGTAACCGAGAGTAGATGTAAGCATGAAATGGCTACCGGCAAAGCAGGTTGGTTGGAGATGATACTCTGGAGATGATACAATCTTAAAATGGGTGTAGTGCATGTTCGCAACGGCTCACACCACCACACCACACCACACCGCACCACACCGCAGCACGCCATACTGTGCACTGGTCCGTATAGACGCCGTCCAGCTAGAAGAAAGGCGCCTGAAAGAGCTGCGTGGCGCCATCTATCAAGGCGATGCAAAACCCGCGCCGCGGAACTTATGGACCGCTGACGCTCAAAAGAGCACAGGCAACCCTGTCTCAGCACCAAAAAATGATAATCAAGTGTATGGTGCCCTGTATCTGCCTTTTGAACGTTGCTATTTGAAATGACAAATAAAACGTCAGCGTACCAGAAGTTGCAGACGTTGAACACGTTGCAGACGGAGCGAAGCGTTGCGGGATGACCTTGAAAGTCGGTCGCAAAGAAATATTTTCGTAAATACTCTCGGTTTGGAAGAAACATTACCTGAAACTCCCCAAGAACTATACTTGCGACTGCGTCACATTTGTTGACCTCTAAATTACCGGTAAAATGCAGGCTTGTCACAAGAAAGATCGGAAAGCAACGACCTGTCGTCTCCAAACTGTCATATTACAGGAACAGGCTTGAAATTCAGCGAAACGCCCGCAAATAGTTTCAAACGTATAGTTATATGTGAAGATTTCTCTGCAAACGTGCGAAATCTGCATGAAGCATTCATGTCCTATACCTGTGGTGATGTAAGCAAAGTCATTGTATATATTAGATACGAACTGACATACGTGTTGCACCCAGTCCCGCCTCACGATGACAACCAGTACGTTTGTTTAATTATAAAAAACACCGCATATCCACGAAGTGAATGATGATGATTGGGCGAAGCACCGGGGGATCATTAGGGTAACCGTGAATCCCCCATATATATATATATATATATATATATATATATATCTTGCGACGCAGCTGTTCAACCTCGACGGTTTATTATGCAGGCCGCGCGCTGAAGAGAATGACGCCGGCCGTGATGATGAGTGAATACAGATGAAGAAGATGAAGGGGTAATATAATGCTCACACAATTACCCCGTGCATGGAAGCGGCCAACCTGGCCGCTGGCTATGGCGGCGAACGCCGTATGAAAGGCTTTAAACGTGAAAAACGCACAATCTCTGTGGTACGGCAGCGGCCGTCCAAAGGCGTAACAACGGGCGTGACACGATAGTTAACTGGCGAAGTCTGTTCCTGAACAGTGTAGAGCCCGACAATACGAGACTGAAATTTCACGCATAAGCCAAGAATGTGAATTGGAGTCCACAGCAACACTTCGTCTCCAGGCTGGAAGGCCACGACACGGTGGGATGCATCATAGCGAGTTTTGCGGTCTTGTTGACTGGCGTCAGTGTTGAGGCGGGCGTTTTAGTGACACTGGGCAATGCGCGAAACAAATTGCTTACACATTGATGTGGACGAGGGCACGGGGACGCCAAAGAATAAGACATCGAGGACAGTGATCGGTTGACGACCATACACAAGGAAAAAGGGCGAGTACCCCGTTGTGCGTTGGACGGCCGTGTTGTAAGCGAAGGTGACGAATGGGAGAATAACATCCCAATTGGTGTGGTCAGGGTTGATGTACATTGAAATCATGTCGGACAGCGTACGATGAAAGCGCTCTTTGAGGCCATTAGTTTGAGGGTGGTAGCTGGAAGTCGTTTTATGGATGGTATTGGACGCACAGAGAACATCGTCGAGAAGTTTAGACAGAAAGGTCCTGCCGCGGTCACTCAAAAGGATACGTGGGGCTCCGTGTCGTAAAAAGATGGCTTCCAAGAAAAAGGATGCAACCTCCGCTGCGGAACCGGAAGGTAGTGCGACTGTTTCAGCGTACCGTGTAAAGTGGTCTACAGCTGTGACAATCCATCGTTTACCGCCAGCCGATAAGGGTAGTGGTCCATACAAGTCGATACCAACGACTGCGAAAGGAGCTTCAGGACACGGGGTAGGTTGTAGCAGTCCAGCCGGAGGTGAGGTCAGTCGTTTGCGGTGTTGGTAGATCGAACAGGAAGCCACGCATTTTGCTACGCTTGTTGCAAGTCCAGGCCAAGAGAAGTGGCTGCGAATTCGCTCATAGGTTTTATGGAAACCAAAATGACCGGCGGTGGGATCGTCATGAAAGGTCTCCAGTATCTGGGTTCGAAGTGATCGGGGAACTACAGGAACCCAACGGTGTCCTTCGGGATGAAACACGTACCGGTATAGCACTGAATTTTCGATCTTGAAGTTCTTCAACTGCGGACGGAGTCGATCGTTAGGTGTGCGAGAGGATCCCGGAATACGTTCCATAACGGAGTGGCAGTAGGAGTCACTACGTTGGCAAGTTGCAAACGCATGAGAATGGCTAGGCGGATGGCCTGCAGGGCGTCCAGATGCTTGCAAGTCGCGATAACATCGCTAACGGTATTGCGATTCTTGATGGCCAGTGCGTTGAATGCGACGTGGGCAATGCCCTTGGGGATATGGCGAACACGATCAGATTCAGTCATGGCTGCGTCAACCCGGCGACAAAGGGCGAGGACGCCCTCGATATAAGAGGTGTATGTTTCCCCGGGAAGTTGCATGCGTGCATCAAGCTTTTTCTTGGCTACCTTAGAGCGGACGTTTGGGGCGCCGAAAATTTGCCGTAGCTGGTGTCTGAAAGCCGCCCAGTCAGGCAATGAGCTCTCATGGTTCAGAAACCAAGTCCTGGCAACGTCAGTGAGGTAGAATGCGACGCTCCGAAGCTTGTGAAAATCATCCCACCGGTTAGACTCACTCACTCGGTCATAACTGTCCAGCCAGTCGTCAACGTCTTCACTAGGAAGGCCAGCGAACATGGTGGGATCGCGCTGCCGTGTGCTGACGGCCCATGAAGGAACGGCTGGTGGGGCAGAGACGGTGACGCTGGGGGCTCCTGGTGGATCTTCTTGGGGCGTGGTGGCGGAAAGGCGGGGCAAGCGGCGACCCGAACGAAGCTCCAGGGAAACTCGAAGTCGTAGAAGACCAAGGGATCGAAAGCAGCCTCCACCACTGGCGAGACAGCTGTTCAACCTCGACGGTTAATTATGCAGGCAGCGCGCTGAAGAGAATGACGTTGGCCATGATGATGAGTGTATACAGATGAAGAAGATGAAGGGGTAATATAATGCTCACAATATATATATATATATATATATATATATATATATATATATATATATATCGTCGTCCGTCGTCTGTAGCTCTGGTTTGCATGGAGATCGCTAGGGGCGCTGCGATGCACAATGGCTATATAAGCGTTATATATACTGTACAGATGTACAGTATATATATATATATATATATATATATATATATATATATATATATATATATATATATTGCCATGAGACAGTGATGGGGCTGCTACTGTCGGTCGGACGACGACGACGGCGACGAAGGAGCCAGAGGCGCGCGACAGCCTTGCATCCGTCGCCGCTGCTTCTCCAAACCTTGTATATTGACCCTTTTCGCGGAGCAGTTTGTTTTAGAGAAACGAGATGGCGCTCACGGCGGCGCGCCATGCCTCTCCTCAGCGACCGCGCACGAATACGAAACCATTACCGCTTCTACCTTGCTTCTGTGCGATCAGCTATCCGAAATGCAACTGAGTTTTCGCTAACACACTGTGCTCCAATCCTGCTAGATTGAATCATGTGGATTCAAGACGTGTGCCATAGTTGGCTGCAAAAATAGTGACTGGCATATTAAGGAATAGAATGAATCTGTGTGGCCAAGTTGACCGCTGCTGCAACTGTCCGAACGCGTTACCGGCACTTCGTGATCTACGGCACTTCGTGATGTACGGCTTTTCTCGAGGATACAGAAATTTCCTCATCCGCCAGCCTTGTATCGCTAACCTTCAAAGGAAGTGCTTCATCCCCAGAACGTCGTCAAGAGTGAGTACCACTCGTTAAACAATGACAAAGGGAGTAGCACCGCTTCCTGTTATAGTAAGTTTCGCGCACATTATCTATACACATATTTCTCAAATCGCAGGAAAGCTTACGCCCACTCTATCGCCGACGTATCAAGAATGAGTGAGTGGGCGCACACTTCAATATATGCGAACTGTATACGCACAATAAATGACTGACTGCACCTATGGCGCACGAATAGTCGAAGCTGAATGTTTCGTGACGGTACGCTAGAGTAAGCGAGTTACTAGCTGTAATATATATTTGGCTACAAGGTATTACAATGTACTAAACAGCTATGTTTTAAAGCCTTGTGCGCAGCAAGAACAAATCTATTGGAACTGAGCACACCCGCGAACGATTAGGCAGAAAATAATCAGATATTGGCCGCACCGAGGAACTTCACTGAGTCAGAAACTGACAAGCCACTGCTTCAAAATATTTGCCGAATAAATAACAAAGAGCAAAACGTGCTAATCCTGACTGAATTCATAATCGGAAAGCTTGGATAGCTTGGAATACATATTTAGCCCCGCTTATAGAAACCCGGCTGACTGGAGGACGGCAGACGACCGACCCATCTGTTTCAACTGCTCTCGCGTTGAACACATTGCCCATCACTGCCGCAGTAGCTGGTCGTCGCCTTCAAACTGGAGCACTGAATGTTGGCGTCGTCCTGGAGGCAACATTCAACGGTTTTCCCCTTGCTCTGATCCACATGCTTCCGATGCTTACGATGCCCCCGTTTCACACTCCAGGTTTAGCCGCTCACCATCCCCACAAGGCCGTCGATCTCGATCGCCACGACCATACCGGCTGCTTGCGCCGTTTGGACATAGCTAAATCAGCTCCGAAAGTGCTTTTGCATGTTCTCTGAAGCTGTGATCAAGGCTTCGTGTCGTCCACCTAGTCACCGTCTACGATATCTCCGAAAACAGGTTTTCTAAGCCGCGCCGGCGTCATGCACTTCCATAGTAAACAAGGAGGCAACGGAGGCAGTTGAGGCAAGCAATGGACGCGTCACGACGTGATAAAACATGGCAGCGCCCACGGCATCGCCGCGAAAAGGGTCAATAGCAATACTTCCTAAATAAACGTTGTCCCCGTAACATCTTTTGGTGGAGGTGCTCGGTAAACCTGCCATACCAAACATACCAAGCACGGAACTTCGAAGCGGTCGCCGTCTTGGTTGCTCCGCGATGACCAGTGAAGTGCCGACGGTACAGCAGACCGGTGTCCAGACGACCACTGAATCGTACATTTCGTACATACAGGACGTACTGGGCCTTTGCCGAAAAGTTGACGCAAACATGGCCTAAGATGACAAGATATCGCATATTTTGAAAGGAATAGCCGACGACGCGTTTAATCTACTTGTGTGTAAGGACTATACGACGGTCGACGCCATATTTAAGGAATGCCAGCGCTTTGAACAAGCGAAGAGCCGCCGCATCACCAGCCAGTTCCTTCGGCTACTTAACACCGCAGCCGCATCATCATGCGAAGACCCACCGACGCCTGTACAGGCTCCAGCGTCAGGAAGATGCAACGCGCATTGTCCGCCGCGAACTCGAAGCTCTAGCTCCTACGGCCGTTCTTCCAGACGTTCAGTCAGCCAACCTGGCCATCGTGTCGCTCATGCAAGCAGTCAGTCCGCCAGGAGTTCACGAACATGGGATTATCATCGGCCGTCTGTTCCATCCCGTACATCCGAACGTACCCCTGCAAATGTCACCCAGGAACAGGTCTACCCTTCGCGCTACAGAAACCCGGCTGACTGGAGGACAGCAGACGACCGACCCATATGTTTCAACTGCTCTCGCGTTGGACACATTGCCCATCACTGCCGCAGTAGCTGGTCGTCGCCTTCAAACTGGAGCACTGAATGTTGGCGTCGTCCTGCAGGCAACATTCGACGGTTTTCCCCTCGCTCTGATCCACATGCTTCCGATGCTTCCGATGCCCCCGTTCCACACTCCAGGTTTAGCCGCTCACCATCCCCACAAGGCCGTCGATCTCGATCGCCACGATCATACCGGCCATCGTCCCCTGCACGGCCTGGCACCTACGCTCCGGAAAACTAAGCCGTGCAGCTCCCGGAGGTGACGCTGCATCAGTGACCCGATATACAAATCCTCTGTTGACTGTACCTACGCGCCGAAACCTTCTGGACATTCAAGTAGACGGCGTCACCGTTACGGCCCTCATAGACACCGGAGCGCAGATTTCAAATGAGCGCTGCTCTCCATACTCAGCTCCGCAAAGTGATTACGCCCACAATTCAGAGCACAGCTCGTCCTGCCGTTCTTGGTATGTGCATTGCCCGGGTGTGCATTGCTGGCCATCAGACCATTGGTTTGTTTGCCGTACTTGCGCAGTGTCCCCACGACGTGACCCTCGGCCTAGACTTTCTTCGACGCACTCAGCCCTTATCGACTGCTCCACAGGTGTCCTTCAACTGGAACTCCCTTTTGACGCCCACTTACTATCGGACACTCCAAGCCGCTTATGTTCTGTTGAGTTCCTCCACCTGCCACCGCAATCCTCCACGTACGTCCCATTAAGTCCCTCTCCTCCTGTGTGCGATGGTGAATACGTTGTTTCCCAGATTCTCGACGTGGCACTGATGCACTTTGTCGTCCTCCCGCACACTGTGGTTACCGTACGCGACAACAAAACCTGCCTGCCGCTTTTGAACTTTGGCCTTTCTACCCACGTGCTACCTGCTGGTATCGCGCTTGCCACCGTGTCGTCGTTGCAGGAATGCACGATTTCTGTGTTAGCCGTCGACGGCCCTCGAACTGTTTCCGGCTCTCTCACAGCCACCTCGTCGCCATGTGCCAATTTCGAAAAAAAATGATATCAGCCGACCTCCCGCATACGCAAGCAGAAGATCTTCTTCGAGTCTTGCTGTCATATTCCGATATCTTTGATCTCGAAAATCGCCCTTTAGGCCAGACAACAGTTCAGCACTCCATCCACACCGGTGATGCTCCACCGGTTCACCGGCGCCTTTATCGCGTTTCCGCTGCGGAAAGCGCCATAATCCAAAAGGAAGTCGATAAAATGCTGGCCAAGAACATCATCGAACCGTCCTCGAGTCCTCGGGCCGCTCCTGTTGTGCTGGTCAAGAAAAAAGTTGTCGCAGTTTCACCTGAAAGGCGAAGCATCAATTGCGATAGCAAATTTGTAGAGAGCTATACGGAGTAATGATATTAGCTTCATCAGCTGTATAAATTTGGACATGCAGCAGCACCGGCAACGCGCAGAACTGTTGTCGACGCCGTCGGCGTTTTTCCCGCGTTCGCTCAAAATGCCTGCGGCGTTGGTGACTGTTGCCGGAGCCTCTGATATAAATAGGCATTTGGTGCCGCAGCTAAACGTCGTCTCCCTTCCCTCCCCCTCCCCCCCTCCCCCACGGCCTCTCGCGCGTCGAAAGAAGGCGCGTTTGCTCTACATATATGATGATTGTAAAGGAGGAAAGAGACGCCTACTTCTGCAGCCCTTAAGGAAGCACGGCGCAGAACGCGCGTTTGTTCTCCGCCGTGCGTTCACTCGCCGTGAAAGAGCGCGTCCCTCGCGCCCTTTCACTCGCACATACAGCGTTCGGCGGCGCGCGGCGACGATTTCATCTCGATTGACGTCATACGGAACCTCACGGCGACGGCGACGCCGACGGCAGAAATCTGCTTTTGAGTGTCCATATAATTGCTATCGCAATAAAAAGACAACACTGGCGATTTTGTGTTGATTATCGACACCTCAACAAGATGACGAAAAAAGGACGTCTATCCCTTGCCCCGTATCGACAACGCACTCGACTGTCTTCACGGCGCCCAATATTTGTCGTCTATTGACCTTCGCTCAGGTTATTGGCAGATTGCTGTTGACCCACTGGACCGCGAAAAAAAACGCATTTGTAACTCCCGATGGCCTCTATCACTTTGAAGTGATGCATTTCGGTCTTTGCAATGCGCCGGCCACATTCGAGCGCATGATGGATTCGCTTATTCGTGGCTTGAAATGGTCAACCTGCTTGTGCTACCTTGACGATGTCATTGTTTTTTCGCCAACATTTGACAGCCATCTTCAGCGCCTCTCCGCCGCTCTCGAGGTATTCCGCAATGCCGGTCTCCAACTCAACGCCTCAAAATGCCGTTTCGCACGCCGTGAAATAACCGTACTTGGCCATCTCGTCAACGCGACAGGTGTCCAGCCCGATCCTGAAAAAGTTGACGCCGTGAAGCATTTTCCTGTACCTTGTTCGGCTAAAGAGGTACGCAGTTTTATATATATGATCGTGCTGCTATTTCCGACGTTTTATTCGTAATTTCGCCGACATTGTGCGTCCCCTTACTGCGCTCCTCAAAAAAGACGTTGCTTTTACATGGGGCTCACCCCAAGCTGCTGCCTTTTCGGCGCTTATCGATGCCCTCACGACTTCCCCTATTTTAGCGCATTTTGATCCGACTGCACCGACGGAACTTCGCACAGATGCCAACGGCCATGGAATCGGTGCCGTCCTCGCTCAGCGTCAGAGCGGCTAACTGTTATTGCGTACGCTAGCCGCGTCCTGTCCGCACCGGAGAAGAATTACTCCATCACGGAACGAGAATGTCTTGCTCTTGTCTGGGCTGTCGCCAAATTTCGTCCCTACCTGTTTGGCCGCGCCTTTACCGTCGTAACTGATCATCATGCGCTCTGTTGGCTTTCTTCGCTCAAAGACCCTACAGGCCGCCTTGGTAATGCTGTAGTGAAAACGAGTATTCTTGGAGGCTCTGCGCCTCCAAGAATACTCGTTTTCAGTGGTGCACAAGTCAGGTCAGCTTCATCAAGATGCCGACTGTCTCTCATGGCATCCCGTGGATTCCCCTGACGTCACCGAGGAAGACACCGACGCCTGCGTCTTGTCTCACAAGTCAGGTCAGCTTCATCAAGATGCCGACTGTCTCTCATGGCATCCCGCGGATTCCCCTGACGTCACCGAGGAAGACACCGACGCCTGCGTCTTGTCTATCTCGGACCTCGTTAATATACGGGAGAAACAACGCCGCGACTCGGCTTTACGGTCTATAATCGACCATCTCAACTCCGCCACACCCGACCCTTCACTCCACTTGTTCTTCCTTCAGGACGGCACCTTATACCGCCATAATATTGTGACACAAGGATGAAAGTAACAGTAAAATCTATTTACAGGTGATATTACAAGAGACAGGCAGCGCAGGCAAGTCCCTAACGTTGTTGTCTTCTGACACCAGCTCGTGCCCTTCTTCTTCCACCTTGTTCCCAGCGTTGTAACATATGGCCCTCCGGCGTGGAAGCACCGTCCCGGTGCGTCTTATGTATACGAAGACTGGTAGCGTTTGAGGCGGGCAACATGCACGACGTCACGGGGAGGTTGCGCAGAGCGAGCGGGAGTCGTGACCGGGGAGATTTCGTATGTTACAGCTGTCACCTGGCGGAGGACCCGGTAAGGACCAGCGTAGCGCGACATTAGCTTTTCTGATAGGCCAACGCGGCGGCTAGGAGACCATAGAAGGACAAGGTCCCCGGGAAGGAAATTAGCGTCACGGTGGCGACCGTCATATGTGCTCTTCTGCTTGCTCTGAGAAATAGAAAGGCGACGATGAGCAATTTGACGTGCCTGTTCGGCTGTGGCAATGACGTCTCGGGCGTATTCCGACGTAGAATCCTGAGCGATGGGCAGGACGGTGTCGAAAGGCAATACGGGGTCGCGGCCGTACAATAGATAAAACGGTGAGTAACCGGCTGTGTCGTGACGTGACGAATTGTACGCGAATGTGACGAAGGGGAGAGCATTGTCCCAGTCACGGTGGTCATCGGAAACGTACATTGATAGCATGTCGGTGATGGTGCGATTAAGGCGCTCAGTCAAGCCGTTCGTCTGCGGATGGTAGGCAGTAGTGAGCTTGTGCTTGGTGGCACAGGAACGGAGTAGGTCGTCCACAACTCGGGAGAGGAAATACCGGCCGCGGTCTGTAAGAAGTTGACGAGGAGCGCCGTGATGAAGGATGATGTTGTGCAAAAGAAACTCAGCGACGTCGGTCGCGCAGGATGTCGGAAGAGCTTTGGTGATCGCGTACCGAGTGGCATAGTCGGTAGCGACAGCAATCCACTTGTTGCCGGAAGCAGATATAGGGAAAGGTCCAAGCAGGTCTAACCCAACGCGACAGAACGGTTCGGATGGCACGTCGATAGGTTGAAGGCGACCAGCAGGGAGTAGAGGTGGCTTTTTCCGGCGCTGACACAACTCGCAAGAAGCGACGTAGCGGTTCACGGACCGGTATACACTGGGCCAAAAGAATCGGCGTCGTACACGATCGTACGTGCGAGAGACGCCAAGGTGACCAGCCGTGGGTACATCGTGTAACTGAGAGAGAATGGTGGCACGCAGATGGCGGGGAACGACAAACAGCAGCTCGGGACCACTAGGGTGCATGCTGCGCCGATACAACATGCCGTCCTGGATGAGAAACAGTCGAAGGGAGGGGTCGGACGGCGCAGATGCGAGCTTGTCCATTACGTCACGTATGTAGGGGTCACGGCGCTGCTCGGTGGCGAGGTCAGCGAATGCAGAGAGCGAGGGAACAGGAGCAGGAGCGTCGGTCGCACAAATATCCGGAGGATCGACAGGATGACGTGACGGACAGTCGGCATCTTGGTGTAAACGACCCGACTTGTAGGCCACGGTGTACGGGTACTCCTGAAGTCGCAATGCCCAGCGACCGAGGTGGCCTGTAGGGTCCTTCAGGGAAGAGAGCCAGCACAGCGCGTGGTGGTCTGTAGTGACTGTAAATGGCCGACCGTATAAGTATGGACGAAATTTCGCGACGGCCCAGACAAGTGCAAGGCACTCTCGCTCGGTGATGGAATAGTTGCGTTCAGCAGCAGAAAGCAAACGACTTGCGTATGCAATCACACGGTCATTCCCTCGCTGACGCTGAGACAAAATGGCGCCGATTCCATGACCACTGGCGTCAGTGCGGACTTCAGTAGGCGCAGACGGGTCGAAGTGCGCCAAAATAGTTGGAGATGTCAACAGGGAGATGAGCTTCGAGAAGGCGGTCGCTTGCTCAGGGCCCCAGGAAAAGGAAGCATCAGCTTTCAGAAGCGAAGTAAGAGGTCGGGCGATTTCCGCAAAGTTGTGAACAAAGCGGCGGAAGTAAGAGCACAGGCCCACAAAGCTCCGTACATCCTTGGCGCTGGATGGTACGGGAAAATTCTTTACATCCCGCACTTTATCCGGGTCTGGGCGCACACCAGATGAGTCAACAAGATGGCCAAGGATAGTGATTTGGCGGTGACCGAAGTGACACTTAGACGAATTAAGCTGGAGGCCAGCATTTCGAAATACAGAAAGAACTAATGAAAGGCGCTCGAGGTGTGTGGCAAACGTAGGAGCGAAAACGATGACGTCATCTAGGTAACAAAGACAGATGGACCACTTGAGTCCATGCAGAAGTGCGTCCATCATACGTTCGAACGTGGCTGGGGCGTTACACAAGCCGAAAGGCATGACTTTGAACTGGTAGAGCCCATCCGGTGTTACAAACGCTGTCTTCTCGCGGTCCATGTCGTCTACTGCAATCTGCCAGTAGCCGGACCGAAGGTCAATGGAAGAAAAATATTTCGCACCATGAAGGCAGTCCAGCGCGTCATCGATGCGAGGGAGAGGATAAACATCTTTTTTTGTGATATTGTTCAAGTGCCGGTAGTCCACGCAGAAGCGCCAGGTGTTGTCCTTCTTTTTAACTAGGACTACAGGGGACGCCCACGGGCTTGAAGACGGCTCAATTATTCCCCGAGAAAGCATCTTTTCGACTTCCGCTTGAATAACTTGTCGCTCATGCAAGGACACCCGATATGGTCTCCGGTGAATCGGATGGGCGTCGCCAGTGTCAATGATGTGTTTCGCAATGGAAGTCTGACCTAAAGGGCGACCATCCAAGTCAAAAATGTCGCTGAATGAGGCGAGCAAACGACGTAACTGGTCGGCGTTCTGAGGCGCGAGATCGGGAGAAATCATGTTGGAGACGTCGGGTAAGGTAGTTGGTGAAGAAGGCGATGAAGCACCTTGAGTCGACGTTTCAGTCGTCAAGGCCGAGAGGTGGTAGTCTTCGCAAGATGACAGCGTGCCTAAAGCAATGTCTTGCGGTAGAACGTGGCTGTATGGTCCGAAGTTCAGAATAGGCAGGCACGTATAATTGTTCGTAACATTGACGACAGTGTGAGGAAGCGCAATGTTATGGGCCAGGGGGACGTCCGAAATAGGAGAGACGATGTAATCGCCGTCAGGCACAGGTGGGGAGGGCGAAAGAACGACGCACGTCATAGCTTGGGGGGCAAGACGAATGTGCTCGGTTGAACACAATCTGCTGGAAACTTCCTCAGCAGGGTCAGAAGAGCAGGGCAAATCGAGCTGAACAAGTCCCGCGGAGCAATCAACGCCGAATGCGCTGATAGAAAATCGAGACCCAAAATAACGTCGTGGGGACATTCTTCCAGAATAGTGAAAAGGACAGAGGTCTGACGGCCGGCGACACTGACACGAGCAGCGCACATTCCTATGACGGCCGGCGTTCTGCCATCGGCGACCCGCACAACACAGGACGCAGCAGGTGTGATCACTTTAGTCAGGCGTCGACGAAGGTGGTCATTCATGACAGAGATGTGCGCGCCGGTATCAATTAAAGCCGTCACAAGGACACCATCCACATACACCTGAAGTAAATTTCTATCCGTCGGCAGGGTCAGCAGAGGAATTTCAGTCCGGGTCGATGTAGCAGCGTCACCCCTCGGAGCTGCACCCGTCAGTTTTCCGACGAGCGCCGGTACATGGGCGACGGAGAACGGCGAAGAGTAGCTGGGCGAGGCAGGGGCCGTCGAGGAGAAGGCGAACGACTCTGCCGTGTAGGTGGCGAGGCCTCAGCACGGTGGTAAGGCTCTGTGGGTTCTTCCGGCGGCAGGCGACTACTTGGTGAGCGATGGTCTGGTTGGAATGCAGATCGAAATGAGCGTGTCCAGGTGTTGCGGCAGTGACGAGAAATATGGCCAACACGTCGGCAGTTAAAGCAAATAGGCCTGTCATCTGGTGTTCGCCATTCCATTGGGTTACGGTAGGGCCGTGAGAGGTACTGGTTCCGCTAAGCCGGGACAGTCGTAGTAAAGGCGTCGGATCGGTTGATGGGGCAAACGGAGGGAACACCAAGGTTCGCCAGCTCTTCGCGAACGACAGACTGGATTAGGGAAATCGTCGGTCGAAAATCGTTCGGGGCATACGTCTGGGAGTTAACCGGCGATGCGGCCTCTATCTCTCGGCGAACGATGCGTACAATGCTTTCGGACGTGGTCGGCTGAGGCGCGGAATGGTCTTCGTACGATGATGTAGCGGCTGTATTCGGAATACGGGTATACTGATGGACAATTCGAACGGCCTTTACCTTCTTAGAAACGCCTGCATTCAGTTATGATGTCGTCGATGCTGGTGCAGTTCTTGTACACGAGCAGGTTAAAGGCAGTCGTCAGCTATGCCCTTCAGCACATGGTTCACCTTTTCATCTTCCGGCATTCGGCTCGTCCACCTTGCGACAAAGTGCAAGAACGTCCTGAATATACGTCACGTATGACTCGGTTGACGTCTGGGCGCGAGTTCCGAGTTCCCTCTTCGCGGCTCGTTGTCGCCCAACTGTCCTCCCGAAAAGGTCGCAGAGCTTTTTCTTACATTGCTCCCAACTCGTTAGCTCCTCTTCGTGCGTCTGAAACCAGATCCTTGCCGTGCCGTTCAAGTAGTAGATCAGATTGGCTAACATAATGGTCTGGTCCCACCTGTTACTTTCGCTGACACGCTCGTACAGCCGGAGCCAATCTTCGACGTCCAGGTTGTCGGTCCCCGTAAACGTGCCAGGGTCGCGGGGCTGAGCCAAGATGACGGTTGGCATGGTGGGAACCGTTGTGGTCGCCGTTGTAGCCGCTTCGTCAGTCGGCATGGTGGTAACGGCCAGGCTACGTCCGCTTCGGAGCACCGTCTCGCATGAGATGTACCCCGCACCTCCACCAAAATGGATGAAAGTAACAGTGAAATCTATTTACAGTTGATATTACAAGAGACAGGCAGCGCAGGCATGTCCCTAACGTTGTTTTCCTCCGACACCAGCTCGTGCCCTTCTTCCACTTTGTTTCCAGCGTTGTAACAATATTTAGAGCAAATTGTTTCTGTGGACGAGGCTGGGTACATCATCACGAACCGGAAAGTAAGGCAACGAGCATGATTTGAAAACACACATCACCATCAACTGGTAGCAAACCGGACGCTCGTCTGGTTGAAATCCCTGCCTTTCCTCTCCTTGCTCTCGCTTTCTCTATTCTGGGACATGGGAGGTGCGGTAGCAGTTCAACTGACCCCAAGAGGCGAAACTGTGAACATTGTGAACTATTGTGATGTGTTGCAAACCAAACTGAAACCTGCAATCAGATTCAAACGTCGTGTAAACTGCGAAAAGGTTTTATCCTGCAGCAAGATAACGCTCGGCCACATTCTGCCAAACGTACGGCCGAAAGAATAAAGGTCTTGGGGTTTAAATTGCTGGAACACCCGCCATACAGTCCACACCTGGCTCCAAGTGATTTTCATATGTTTGGACAATTTAAGGAAGCGTGCAGGGGAAGATGATTTGCAACCGATGCAGAAATCATTGATGCGATGCAAAATTGGTTACAGGTGCAACCAAAAAAGTTGCACCTTCGCCCGAAAGGCGAAGCATCAATTGCGATAGCAAATTAGTAGAGCTATACGGAGTAAAGATAGCAGTTTCATCCGCTTCTTGGACACATAAGCTTACTAACTGAATTCACAAGCATGGTGTCAGCGCAATAAAGCAAACGCGAATACATCACACTGGATGACCGCAGACAACCACTTTCAAAATGCTGGCGTGAGTAAGCGCGGCGGCAGCAGCGAGCGAAGGTTCGTACGGTCTATCGCTTCAACGGAAACTGAGCGGCGAAAACACAGCGCATACAAAGAGCCGTGTGGAGATCGCTTTCACGATAGGGTGTTCGCGACAGCCAGGAGAGGCGCAAAGTACAAGAGCGCAGTTGATGGAAGAGTAAAAGCCGCACCCTCTCCCTCCGGCGTTGCCTTCCCGCTTTCCTCCTTTCGTGTGGGAGATCGAGTCGCCAGTTCCCCTTGCGCCCGGTCGCGAAATACGCATTTGGTGCCGCAGCTAAACATCGCCTCCCCTCACGTTTGAGGGCTGTCTGCCTGTCTATTGTGACGTTGTAGTAACGGTGAACAACCATCGTAGCACAACGCAGGTCAAGGAACTACCTGTTTATTGGGCGAACCTGTGCCCAGCAAACAAGTAACACTGATAGCGGCAAGCACGCTCGTTGTTCAGCGAAATTTTAACTGGGGACGAGATCCGTCGGATATTGTATACATCGCTCAATAAGCTTCCCAGCGTAATCACTGGTGCTCTCTTAAGTTCTAGAATGTACACCAGTATTCACGTCGCGCGCGATATCCGTATATAATATGTGGCACACAGAACAGCCGACAAAGACAATGTCAAATGCGCGTTTGTTAGCGTCTACCTGAGCCCATAATGTAAAAGATGGCTGCCAATCTCTTCGTACGCGCTCACGTGCTCCATTGCCCGAAGCTCGTCCTCTCCATTTTTGTAAGAAAAACGCGGGAAATTCAACACATTTCATGGCCGTGAAGTGCGGTCACGCCTGTAGTTCCAGCGGATACAGTCTTCGATGGCCCTTTTTGCCACAATGTCGTCTTGTCGCTTTATCTTTCAAGAGCGAACGTGTCCATCTTCTCTTCCGTAGACTTCAATCACCCTTGCGAGTTGCCACATTTGACGTCGAAGGTTTTTAGCGTGTAGAAGTACAACATCGCCTTCCTTTGTTCTTGCCACATTGTCACATAAGTGTGCTAATCTAAGTTGCAGCAAGTAAAAGTTTTCTGTCAGGCGCCTTCATTACTGAAGTCTCCTGATGGCCTCCATACGCGTTGATATCTCCGTTTCCTCGATGTTGCCTTGTGGTATTGCCGTGAACCTACGGCCAGTTAACAGATCGGCCGGAGTCGAAGCGCATGGTTCGCAGTCTTCCGACTCAATGAGTGTAAGTGGTCTAGAATTGACGATGTCAGAATAGGATGACCTGGGGAAAGCCTCGTCAGGCACAAAATCGACGCAAGGATGTCGTGCTGGGCACAAGTTCGAAGTGGACCGCTCTTGAAGTACCATGAAGTCCACTCCGACCACTTCAAATGCGTGTGCTTGTGTTACCCGATGCTTTGCGACAGCTACAGTAGTGTTGCCTGGTGGAACATCCAGAAGCGCTCTCTCGACTGCGTCAGTGTATCTCGCACTCAGCATTTCTTGGGGTCGTTGCGTGGTCGTTGGCTTTGGACTGATTCCGTTCACATTATTGAAAGCTTCGCGTTCAACCATCTTTCTTTAAGAAAAGGGCAGTGATTTTTTTCACGCATCTTCAGTCTTAGCAACGCAACGCCAATGCGACTACTCCACCATAGCAAGTATCCGAAATTCAGTTCAGTTTCCCACTATGCAATAGTATACAGTGCAATAGTGTTACAAAATACAAATAACTCGCTCGATTTTTTCAAGCTATTTATCCTCACGGAAACAAATGGTAGTAATGGGTGATTATTATTAAAAATACAGCACAGTCAGCAGTGGAGTCGCACAGCTTTCTGATTTACAGGGAAGACGCTCTCTGCACTTCAAAACAGATGTGATGGCCGAGTTTTCAAGAATTTCCTCGTGGTTTTTAGAAAACAAATTAACTTGAAATAGTAATAAGACAAAATATGTAGTTTTTCGATCAAGGAGAAACAATGTTGACACCAGTCAAAGAAATATTAAGTTATATAACAGCCCCATCCAAGAAGTTGATTCGTTTAAATATCTGGGCGTCATATTTGACCAACATAGATTGGGAAGGTCGCCTGCGGTTACTACTCCCATATAAAGCAAAGCAATATATTCCTCGTGAAGTACTCAAATTCCTTTACTATGCGTTTTGCCATAGCCATAGTAGTAATTGTTTAGAACCATGGGACGTGACTTACATGACACTCTAAATCTGCCAAAAAGTGAGACATTTTTGTTACTGCATACAAAAAAGTTGTCGCAGTTTCACCTGAAAGGCGAAACATCAATTGCGATAGCAAACTTGTAGAGAGCTATACGGAGTAATGATATTAGCTTTATCAGCTGTATAAACTTGGACATGCAGCAGCATCGGCAACACGCAGAACTGTTGTCGACGCCATCGGCGTTTTGCCCGCGTTCGCTGAAAATGCGTGCGGCGTTGGTGACTGTTGCCGGAGCCTCTGATATAAATAGGCACTGCGTGCCGCAGCTAAACGTCGCCTCCCTTCCCTGCCCCTCCCCCACGGCCTCTCGCTCGTCGGAAGAAGGCGCGTTTGCTCTACATACATGGTGATTGTGAAGGAGAACAGAGACGCCTACTTCTGCAGCCCTTAAGCGAGCACGGCGCAGAACGCGCGTTTGTTCTCCGCCGTGCGTTCACTCCCCGTGAAAGACGCGCCCCTCGCGCCCTTTCACTCGCACATACAGCGTTCGGCGCGCGGCGACGATTTCTTCTCCAAATGACGTCATACAGAACCTCACGGCGACGGCGACGGCGACGCCGACGGCAGAAATCTGCTTTTGAGTGTCCATATAATTGCTATCGCAGTAAAAATGTGGCATCCAGGAAATAAGGTTTTGTTTGGAGCACCATGAGCACATTTCCCTGTTATCTAAAAATATTCTTTTAGTAGGCAGTGCTTCCCTTTCAATTCCCTTTCCCAACTCCTCGTGGTATTGTCTTATTAACATCATGCTCCTAAATTTTGTCCAGCCTACCAGACTATAGATAAAAGCTTGTTTCTGCATCCTAATTCATGTATCAGAAGGCAGACAGCCAGGCAGAAGCCAAACAGAATCAAATTACAAATGAAACACTAAAGCATCTTTTCTTGCCCTCACTATTGTATCAGAAGACACTTTTGTCTCGGGAAGCTACAGAGACGCACTGCTTAGCTGTATCAGAAGCCAATTTTGGCTAGGCCAGCCACACGGGCATACAGTGTTCAGTTACATGCTCTCAGAAATTTAGCGTCCTTTCCTGTAGGTGACACTTGTATTTGTTATCATTTGCACAGTGTCACACAATGAACCTTAGTGCCACTCGCTGCAGAATTCATTCAACTTGAAGCGAGTTTGATGAACTCTCTTCACTCGGCTTGCACACAGTTCACGCTGTACGAATGAACAATCAGCAAAGATTCAGCCTGAGTACGAATGAATAGTAAGCATTTTTCACAGAAAATCTGTTCATATATAAAAAATTACACCTTTTCTTGGCATTAGTGCTGTACCTGAAGGCGACCCTGGCTGAGTCAGATACACAGCACACACCAATTTTAATCATAGCCTGACCCCTTTCTTGATAGGTATCTTTCTACTTTTCTTCTGGATAACCAAGGTAGCTGTGGAATCCTTGTAGATATTTGCCAAGATATTCACGTATGCCTCCTGCTCTCCTTGATTACGCAATGCCTCTATGACTGCCGGTATCGGTACAACAAAATTATTCCGATTGCAAGCGTCCGTCTGTGTTTTGTGCATGTATGACACGCTCATTACGCATCTCGGCTATAAAAACAATGTAGCAGCTGTGCTTGCTGAGCCAGCTACAGAGCACGCACCGCATAGTTGGTTGCAACAAATAAGATCAGAACCCAAACACTGAAACATCTTGGAGTGCATTTAGGATGCGGTGGTGGCTGCGTTGAAGTCTCGCCAACGTAAGCAATGCACCAGCTTTGGTCACAAAGCGAAGGTAGACCTGGATGCAATCAGCGGTCGTGGTTCTGGTGGGCCCAGGGAAAAGGCACTCTCAACGTGCACAGAGTGCGCATGTCGTGTGGCTGTACATAAGTCACTATGAGAAACATTTTTTCCAGCAGTAAAAGAGGCAGCAATGGAACCAGGGAGCTGCAATACTTGTTTCAGAGCACGGGTGAATATGTGGCAGCCTTACACATCTTCAAGCTGCACGATACGAGACGTAACTGTCGGAATCCATGTCGTACTCACCCAGATGTATGACTATAGGTGGAACATGCGCACTTGCACCACTGTCTCCCATGTCAATCGCATGGCGAATAGCATTTTCCCAGTGTTCTGCTGCTACCTTCACAGCTTCTTCCCTCAGGACTCTACATCTCCCAGCTCAAAATTTTCTTTAGTCGGGTAGTGTGACTTGCTTGTTATCACACAGCTCAAACCCGGTTTTCCAAGGCAATGACATTTCGAGATAACGATAGAGCTACGAAGTGGTACATTCGAAGTACCACTTCGTGCCTTGGAAAACTGGGTTTTAATTGTGTGATAACATGGAAGTCGCCATTACCATAAAATCCTTTGAGCCACTTGTCAAGCAAGGAGGAGACTGACGGCACCACGATTCGTGACCATCTACTAGCCGGTCGTGTGGAAGTTGTAAAAAAACTCACCTAGAAATCCGGTGAGAGTACTTCGCGAAAACGACAGAGCTACGAGGTGGCAGATACGAAGCACTGCCTAGTTGATCTCATCTCATATTTCCTTGTTCGCAGTATCGGATATACCGATACTCTCCAGTTCCCAAAATGAACGGATTAGCTCGACATTAACCTCTACGTGCGCCTACAACACGCATACAATGACTCAGGAGTAGACTGCCTTTTGCGACCAGTGCTCGGTGCTCCCTTGAAAGGTGTCCAGGTCTGGAGAGTTCACCTGCCACCGCCCACGTCTGGTACGAGCCAATCAGCACACTTATTCCGCTTTCTCTCTCACCGGACGGATGAATCAGTTCTTCGGAAATATGGTGTGCTTGTTTTGTTGAACGATGTGACGAAGAACGACGAAGTCATCGTGCTGGCTGATATGTCTTGGCAAATATGGGGTATTTCGATGGCTCTCAATGCAACTTCCACTTCGGAGTGCTGACTTCAGAGGTGAAGCTGGATGATGTTAAGCCTTTTCGGTGTGCAACCCGCTGACATTGGCGAAAGTGTTGATTGCTATGGTAGCGAAACCAAGACACTAACTTCAAACGCGTCGAAAGAGCTGTTACGAACATGCGTTCACTTCCTGCGTCGAACACGCCTCTGATGTAACGACATGAATAATCGGTCACTGCCCATGCTCGGAAAGTCTGTAAGAGCACGCACCTCAAAGTGTCACCCCTTACGTTTCTCCTAAATGTAGCTTCACATACAGTCGCCTTTTACGTCTTCATGGGCCTTTCGGTTTGCCATATCTGGGTCGCAAATACTGAACGCATGACGACCTCTGTAGCCGGAGCATGCAATTCTCCATCTGCAATCCCTTGCGCGGTGACCTTTACTGGTGCATCGAAAACACCGCATGTCGATGAAGCAAAGTTTCTCCTCTGACAGCGGTAGGTCTATGCGGCAGGACTCCGTCAAATGTTGGGTTGACTTGAAGAAAGTGCAGCCCGCATCCGGAGGGGTTTTTTTAAGCTTGGTTATGAAGCGTTGATGTTGAGATCGGACTATGAAAACGACGATTCTTATTGTCTCTAGGATGAGCTGCCTCGTCGTAGCCTTTTTGCTCCCCAAGATCACTTTGCTTTCTAGTTCAAAAGAGACGAACTGAAGCAGACGCTGAACGTTGTCATTGGCGGAACTTGTAGCTTGTGTAGCGCAAGATCTGCGATACGCTACGACGATCTCGTGTGGCAATGCCCTGAGCAGAACGTCGCATAGTATCGACGAGAAAGATGACTTGCTAACGCCAATCTCATCCAGTCCCCGCGTGAGAATGGGCACCTGGTCATACAAGTTGCGAAGTTTTGCCACTTCATTAAAAGAACGCACAAGAGTGAGACTTCGAAGCCTTGAGAAATACTCTCGCTCCAATCGCTTCTTGTCACCGCAACGTCTTTTCAGCATGTCCAACGTGTCTACGTAACACGCTTCAGTGGTAAGCAGCCCCACTTTAGCTATCACCGTGTCTCCTTTCAAAAATAACCTTCGGTAATTAAATTTGTCGGTAGCTGTAAGATTATTGTTCCGGTTGATGATCTAGTCGAATTGCTCCCAGAACTCATTCCACTCGCACAGATCACCGGCAAAAGCATTAACTACCAGCTTCGGCAACTTTGTTCCTGGCCTTTCAGAACGTCCCATGGCCGCCGGCATGTCGCGATATGCGATGACGATGAGTTGGTTTCGGAATACTGGCGGCGTTTGCTCTGGAGCTCGGCTAAGATGCGGGTTGCATGGTCCTGATTATCAATCATGGTAGCATAATCTCCCTCGAATGCCTCGTCACTTATGTGGCTTTATAGCTCATCATTAGTCTTCTTCCGTCTATTGTTATTCTTCTTGAGCCGCTCGTAAATAGAGTCAATCCGTCGCGCTGTCGCGAAGTTGTTTTCTAGCAGCGCACTTGCCTCTTGAATGATCTTGGTGTTCTGGGCTCTTCACGTGGGCCCCTTGAGCTGATCCATGGCGGTCAGCTGACCCGTCTACCTCCGTGGTTCGCGATGGTTGTTCCAGTCGGTAGCCATCCTTGATGAAAGCTCCCGGCTGTCGCCTCACCGGGTTTCGGCACCAAATATAGAATATGTGGCACACAGAACAGCTGACAAAGACTTAAAACTCAGATAGGCGTTTATTAGCATCTACTCTTCGAACGCGCTTACGCGCTCCCTGGCCCGAAGCTCGTCCTCTGCTTTTTTGTAGGAACAACGCGGGAAATTCAACAGTCTGTTTACCCAAGGCAAGGCGACAACTTATCCAGCGGTTAGGACCAGCAATAACACTCGAGAAACTTCCGATACAGAAATAACTGAGGAATAACTTTTGACATTTGTTAGCCAGTGAAAGACGGTCACCAGAAAAGAAATAGGTACGCGTGGTCCTCTACAGGATGTTCATTTTAAAGTTTTACGGAATTTTTAAATATCCCCTGAAGCAGGTAGCATAATTCTTGTTGTTGAGCTGGGTTATTCGAAGAGGCGGATATTAGTAGCACGAGAAATCGAAAAACATTCAATTAATAACTAAAATTGCCTAATCAACTTCTTAGGTAATTACTTTAAAACACATATTGCAATTAACGAATTATAGCCGGCGAGATTGCAAGGCGCATCCATTTGAAATGAATGGTGTCATTCTGGAAATTCATTGCAAGTGGATACGCTTGACAAGCTCACCGGCTACAATTCGTAAAATGCAATGTGTCGTAAAGTAATTCACTAAGAAGTTACTTTGTGAATTTTGTTAATTAGTCGAATATGTGTTTCGATTTCTCATGCTAGTAATGTCCGCCTCATCGAATAACCCAGCTCAATGATAAGAAATATGCTACCTGCCACAGGCGATTTCTAAAAATTCCGCAAAACTTAAAGATGAACACACTGTATACCTATGTATCTATTCATCTGTGTGTCAACAATCGTTTTCCCGCCAACTTAGGTCACTGGGAAGTCCGTAGTCTAAGGGCCGAACCATGGTCAATCCGCCTTTCCGATCCGCCCGTGTCCGCCGGCTTGTGGATGACTGTCCGGTCGTCTGGCCGTGCTCTCTACAAGCGTTCGTCACTGTCATCCGCACGCCTGCTCGTCTCTCATTGGCGGGTCGGAGGCGGACGGCGTGGGGCGTCTTCACGGCAAACATGGCGCTTGCTAGAAGCGAAGTGGGGATGCGAGGCCTAAGCTACAGCCACGTCATAAACAAGTCTACTTTTGTCGTTCTTGTCATTTTCACTAGATTTATACAGCACCCTCGGAGATAGTCATCGAAGGCAGCAAGCCGGTGTACCCTTCCAGACATAATCAGCGCGTGCGATCACCGACAGAAACAAACGGAGCGCAGGAAGTATGTTGTGTTTACGCGAGCGTCGGAAGAAATATTTGAAGCCGTCAACTTCGTGATCCTTTGTGCCGTGCTTCGTGTGTACATTGCAAACTATAAGTCCATCATATGCGCATGCATTCTGAGCACGACACATTTTAGGGCGTGGTGAAATGAAATGTTTCCGATCGGCGCAGCCAACGTACACGGCTTGTATTTTTTTGTGTATGAGGGTCGTTGCCACGAAATGGTGACTTTACGACTTTCAGAAGTGATGACACGATCAGTAGCGATATACCATTTTGCCGGCTGCGATGCGCTGTACAGTGACCACGACGTTCGAGCTGTGCTGCTGTTACGAAGTGTGTCTGCAAGATACAACACAAATCGTGATATATATATGTGCGATGTGTCGCAGCGGTACTAGGCCGTAAAGTGCTCTGGTTGTGTGATGTGTGTGTGTTCAGAAGTGAGCTGCACAAAGGGTTGCCGATCGCGTTTTCCTATATAGTACCCCGATAGAGAAGCCATTTTCTTATGTAGTAGCCCGATATAGAAACCCAATCCACCTTACTTTTCTGCTTCGTACATGTGTCGTTTGTTTGAAAAGTTGTTACTGCACTTTTGAAGATGTTTCTATTGGCAAGGGTAATTTAGGGAACATCAAGATAGTTACATACGTGAAGACATAAGCGCTGTCTTGAAATGTGGACGCGCCTGAGCACCAATGTCATGAAATTTTTGGGCAGCCTTGATTTTTATGATGTGGGCTGTGGTGTGAATAGAAGTAATTTCTAGATTGCGCGAAGTAAATAGCTTTATATTTTTTTATGCAAGCGGCTTGCATACCCAAGAATACTAACTGCTTGGTTTTTGCTGGTGACTAAGCACAAATTGTCTCAACACACCAGTGGCATGGTAGATAAATATGTTATGGGTGCGAACTGGATACTTTTTCGACAAAAACAGTATACATGCATGTAAACATTAACAAGACTGAACACAGGTATGGTGATATACGATATTCTACTATCAGCCAGCTCAATCGCATGAATTAAATTTTGCCTAGAGTTCTTCCGCATGGCTAGCCCTGGTCATGTAACTAATGCAGGCAGAATAAGCTAAACGAAAGTTTGTCGTTACTTTGTACCTCCACCCTATTTCATTCTCTGCTTCATGTCACCTGTTCTAGCACGAGCATTCAGTTTAATTCGAACAATATCACAAGTACCAGCATTATCTGCCTAGGAAGTGCTTTATTTTTTATCCTCGTGTTCATTCTGCCAACAGTCATTACCCGATCGTGTGCGTTAAACTGACCTGTGCGTGCAAAGTATGTCCATTAAGTGCATCTCCGGTGCACTTTCACCTAGCTGTAAGCGTAGTGCTGCCTTATCATTCGTGGGTGTAGAATGTGGACCATTTTCAGCTGCGCTGCCAGACTATGGAAAGAGGCCTCTTCTCAGTCTGTAGCATGTTCAAGGCCACAGTGTACTGCGCCTGAGAATTAGACTGTTATCACAATATAAAGGGTGCCTATTGGCGGTCATGAGAATATTCTCAATAAAATTCACAATTATGTCAGCATTGGTTATGCAATCGAACCTTACATTGAGGACGAACTGCTGGCAAAATTTTCAAGTGACTATGCGGGCCGTCTCGACTGTTGCCTATATTGCGTCTATTAACCACACTTTCTTGGTCAAGGAGCTTCATTTTTTA
Organism: Dermacentor silvarum; assembly: GCF_013339745.2. Classification (NCBI taxonomy): domain Eukaryota; kingdom Metazoa; phylum Arthropoda; class Arachnida; order Ixodida; family Ixodidae; genus Dermacentor; species Dermacentor silvarum. The sequence continues at coordinate 188,927,649 of NC_051157.2, forward strand.
CACATATTTACTACCCAGCCAGACACGATTGTCAAACAATCAATTTTAGGCCAATACATATGGACACTTATATTTATCATTTTCTGGAAATGTTACGCAAGCCCAGCTTAGATTATCAACATCAGCTTAACTTATGCCCACAGTTGAGTTGTAAGAATCAACTTATGCACACAGTTGAGTTCTGAGGATCAATGATCATCTCACGAAAAGCACGGTATGTAGTGACGGGCGCAAAAAAAAAACATGAACGAACCAGCTATTTCAAGGGCAATGAATTTTTTTAAGGCTGAGCTGGCACACTCTTTCCAACAACATCTTTCCGCGTGACTCAAAAGCCCGCAAGAGACTTGGCTAGTGTGTGCGCGAACTTTCAGAAAGTTACGCAGCCAAGGAGATCAATATCAAAAGTCTGCTATTTTAAACACGCTCCACCCTCCGCCTACAAACAGGTACTGGCTTCGACGATGAAACAATGAACATTGAGACGGCCCAGAAAACACGTTCCTAAATGAGATGACTTATAGGTTCACTAGGATGAAAACTGCTGATCCAGCTATAGGTCGGAAGACCTCGCCAATATATCCCCGCACTTACCCGCCAAGGGTCTTCAAATCGCTGTTTTTGGTTACGGCCCTTATTATACCCATGATGCGTGTCTGTAGGGGAGAAAGGGGAGAGGAATGCATCGTCAATGCACCTGCCTTCAGGGAATTCCTTGAGACGAGTGCATGGGCACTTTCAAAAGCTCGAGTACATTTTTCCCCGACTGCTAAATGCTTTACGGCAGCTTCTGTGCTTAATTGAAGCAGTGAATGTTACTGTTCTCCGAAGCTTTGTGACCATGTAATGGCAGTTATTCAATCAAACCAATATTATAACGGATTCTTTGAGTACGGAACAAACTTCCTCTTTACACACGTTTATGCAGTTACCACATGAAGAAATTGTTTACACGAGTCCCTCAGCAATTTGTATCCGCACCTATATGTTATCAAAACGAAGGCAGTGATGATGGCACCCACTAGCCGTTGCGATGCCGAAGTCCACTTCGATGTATAAAAGGACTGCATCATACCCATGTATTGTCGCACATTAGGAATGTTTCCCTTCGATTTGGCACCCCAATGTGACCGACAAAAGCAAGGCTAAATAATATCGCTGCATAATTTCTCGCGTGTATGGTAAACGTGGAAACTTCTCTTGCATTAAGTGCATAAGAAAGCGCGCGTATGTATTTTATTCGCACAGGTTTTTATTTGCGCAAGAAGTCAAATTGAGCGTCAAGGCACGCTGTTCAGCCGACACGTTGTATTGCGATAGCAATTATATGGACACTCCGAAGCAGATTTCTGCCGTCGGCGTCGCCGTCACCGTCGCCGTGAGGTACCGTATTGACGTCAACGAAGATGAAATCGTCGCCGCGCGCCGCCGAACGCTGTATGTGCGAGTGAAAGGGCGCGAGGGACGCGCGCTTTCAGGGGGAGTGCACCCACGGCGCAGAACAAACGTGCGTTCTGCGCCATGCTCCCTTAAGGGCTGAAGAAGTAGGCGTCTCTTTCCTCCTTTACAATCACCATATATGTAGAGCAAACGCGCCTTCTTCCGACGCGCGAAAGGCCGTGGGGGGGGGCGAGGGGGAGGGAAGGGAGGCGACGTTTAGCTGCGGCACCAAGTTCCCATTTATATCAGAGGCTCCGGCAACAGTCACCAACGCCGCACGCATTTTGTGCGAACGCGGGCAAAACGCAGACGGCGTCGACAACAGTTCTGCGTGTTGCCGGTGTTGCTGCATGTCCAAGTTTATACAGCTGATAAAGCTACTATCATTATTCCGTATAGCTCTCTACAAATTTGCTATCGCAATTGATGCTTCGCCTTTCAGGTGAAACTGCGACAACTTTCTTTGGGCAGCAAAGCAGCCTACTTTGCTATGAAGTGTCGATGCTGTATCTCTCACCAGCTCCATCACGAGATTTAAGATTACCGCTATAATCTTTGGTGTCTAACCGTCTAGGGAGAGCATGAAAACGCATTTACTCTACGTGAATACACAAACCTCGAAAACTGCGCTGCATACGGCACAAATGTTCCGCAAATGGAGCTGCCACCCATAGTTCTGGCAACCTGGAAAGGCGTATCGCAACCCCTGAAACTTTCGGCCGCACACTGGGCATTGTAAGGAGCTCTCCAACGATTATTATTGCGATAGCAGTTATATGGGCACTCAAAGAGAATTTCTGCCGTCGCCGTCGCCGTGAGGTTCCATATGACGTCAACGGCGATGAAATCGTCGCCGCGAGCCGGACGCTGTATGGGAGAGTGCAAGAACGCGAGGGACGCGCGCTTTCACGGGGAGCGAACGCACGGCGGAGAACAAACGCGCGTTCTGCGCTGTGCTCCCTGCAGGGCTGCAGAATTAGGCGTCTCTTTCTTCCTTTACAATCACCATATATATATATATATATATATATATATATATATATATAGAGAGAGAGAGAGAGAGAGAGAGAGAGCAAACGCGACTTCTTCCCTCGCGCGAAAGGCGTTGGGGTACGGGAGAGAGAGAGGGGAGGCGACGTTTAGCTACGGCACCAAATGCGTATTTATATAAACGTTGCGAGGCGAGAAGGTGGTAAAGACTTCCGACGCTGCTCGACGAGTTTTCCTTTCTTGGCGCTGAGCCGTGCTCCCTCAAGGGCTGCAGAAGATAGCGCCAACCTTTCCCTTTCCCTCAAGAACCACTTATCATCATCATCAGTTTTCCTTTCTGATCTCGTCGAAAACTTCCGAGCCGCCCCCAGAGGCCCTGGCAACAGTTACCAACGCCGCGCACGTTCGGTGCGAACGCGGGCAAAACGGCGACGGCGTCGACAACAGTTCAGCGCGTTGCTGGTGCTGCTGCATGTCCAAGTTTATACAGCTTATAAAACTACTATTCTTACTCCGTATAGCTCTCTACTAAGTTGCTATCGCAAGTGACGCTTCGCCTTTCGGGTGAAACTGCGACATTGTTTTTTTTTTTTTTTTTTTTGCAATGTGTGACTGTGAAGCGATGGGGAGGCGAGCTGCATCACCGTGCCACTTCTGCCCGCATTACGACATATCTGTAGTTACCTCGACCATTTTGGGAAAGGCAGGAATCTCCAAGGAGCCTCGCACGGGCCGCTCGTGACATGAGCCACGCGCCCGCTTCGCTTTTTAGGCAATGGACTGTCCCTAGCCAGCTGCCGTTCTCATCTTCTTCGACGTCGACGCTCCTACAGGAGCTCCCCCCCCCCCCCCCCTATAGTGACGGAGCCGTGCAGGTAGCCGGAACGATACTTAGTCGGGGCGTTGGGAGTTGCACTGTGTTTGATGACTGTAGAAGATCAACCGGCTCTGGACTAATGGGTTTATCCGATGACTGAGGGAGTGGGTCCTCAACCAAGGCGGGTTTGAGGCGATCGATAGAGACACTGTCCTGTCTGCCGTCTGAGTTCACAGTGAAATGTTTGTGGGAACGATAGATGACGCGGTATGCACCATCGTAAGTGTGTTGCAGGGCTTCCGTACTGAGTCGCCACGCACGAAAACGTAAGAGGACCTCGTCAGCTCTGCGGGAATATGCGATGCCGTACGGTGCTGGCAGCGTGGTTCAGGAGCACGAAGTGCTCGGAATGAAGCTCGCAGCCTGTTGATGTAATCGGTGGGGTCAAGACACGGCGATGAAACGGAAAGGGGGAAGAATTCCTCTGGAAGGCGTAGAGGTGCTCCAAAAACCATCTCCGCAGGCGTATAGCACAGATCCTGCCTGAGTGTAGCCCCAAGACTCAGCATAACCAGTGGTAGTGATGTGGGCTAGTGAGTGGCATCTGGCTGCGCTCTGAGCGAGGTCTTGATGGAGCGGTGAAAACGTTCAACAAGACCATTAGCGATGGGGGTGACATGCCGTGGTGCGTATGAGAAGTGCCCAGGAGGGGGAGCCGGTTATTGAATAGTGTCGATTCAAACTGTCGTCCTCTATCGGTTGTAATAGTAGATGGTTCGCCGTATCGCGAAACCGAGCCCCGGACGAACGCGTTTGCGAGGGTTTCAGTACGGATGTCAGGCAGAGTAAAAGCCTCTGGCCATCAGGTAAAACGATCTATTCAGGTTAGGCGGTTGGTGTTCCCATTTGATGGCGGCCATAGCCCCAAAATGTCAACGTGTACCTTGTCGAATCGTTCTGATGGTGGCGTAAACAAGCCGAAAAGTTACCTTGAGTATCGGTGACCCTTCGATTGTTCACATACCAGGCAACCACGCGTCCAGGCACGTACTTCCTTGTTGATGCCCGGCCAGACGAAACGTGTCAGAAGATGTTACGTGGCCCGTATTCCAGGTTGGGATAGTTTATGAAGGGCATCGAAAACGGTGCGACGGACATTTAGTGGAACAAATGGACGTGGGGTGCCCGTCGAGACATAACAAATAGGGATGGCACAAGGTGTAAAGTGGACATCACTCAGATGTAGGCGCCGGGTTTTCCGCGAAGCGCAATTACCTCTGTGCCGTCTTGTTGCTGGACAGCAAGTGCGGAGAAGTCGATGCTAACCTGGTTGTCCGTAGTGATGAAAGGGGTACAGCGGGAGAGCACATCCGCTGCGGCATTGTCCTTTCCGTACATGTGCCGTGCGTCCGTCGTGAATTCCGCGATGAAGCCAAGATGGCGGGTTTCTCGTGGTGAAGATTTGGTAGATTTCGACCGGACGGCGAAGGTCAAATATTTGTAGTCTGTCTTAATGTGGAACTCTCGACACTCCAAGAAGTGGCTGAAGTGGGGTACAGCTGTATACATTCCGTGAAGTTGTCTTCCTAATGTGCTGTAGAAGGCCTCCGTGGATGAGAGCTTCCGAGCCAAGAAATCAAGGGGCTGCCAGAAATTACCTGCGAACTGTTGCAGCACCGTTCCAACAGCAGCATCGGACGCATCGGTCATGAGACAAAGGTGGGGGCTCCTCGTCTCGGATGGACGAGAAGGGTTACCTGAGACAGCTTGGTCCTCAAAAGCGGTTAGTGCTTCTGGGGACCAGGTGAGCTCAGTTGTTTGAATTTGTTGCCCTGGAGCATGTCCTTTAGGGACCAGAGAAAAGCGGCGCAGTTAAGGATGAAGCGGTTGTAGAAATTCACGTGGCCAAGAAACTCGCGCCGTTTGCGGATTGTAGATGACTAAGAAAATCTTTATGGCCTGGACTTTTAACGGCAAGTGACAGCTGCTATCTTTGTCTACACGGTGACCGATAAGTCCTACTTGGGCGCGCCGAGTTCACACTTCGTCCTATTATTGATGAGGCCGTCTTGGGTGAGGCAATGAAAGAGTTGGCCCAGATGTGGATGTGGTGTTCTGCGTCGAGACTAAATACAAGCAAATCGTCGATGTATTCGAAACAAAGCCAATGATCTTGTCACTGTGTCAATGAATCGTTGAAAAGTTCGTGCAGCGTTGCGCAGGCTAAAGGGCATGCGCACGTACTTGAAGAGTTCAAATGGCGTGATGATTGCCGTTTTCGGAATATCCGCTGGTTACACGGGAATTTTATGGCAAGCCTTCACCAGGTCGATCTTGGAGAATATCGTTGCTCCATGCAGTTGTGCATAAAAATATGCAATGTGCGGAAGTGGGTAATGGTCCGCAACAGTAGCGTTTTTGAGCATACGGCATAATCTCCACACGGCCGCCAGTCTCCAGGCGACGCCTTTGGCACCATGTGCAGTGGAGGTGCGTAAGGGCTTCAGGAAAGCCGTGCGATCTCCTGTTTATTGTGGTGACAAGATTGGTGACCACGGACAGCAGACATGGCTGACGACAGCCGCAACGCTTCTAATGATCAGTACGGAGCCACCGCCACAGATGACAGCGATCTAACAACTCCTGCACCACAATGCGATGTGGCCGCACTTTCGCTGAGGTTACCCTAAGTGCTGGGCAGCGGACCCCCAACTCTGATTCGCCATAGTGCGAGGAGAAGTATGATCATTGAGCATGTGTTCAAATTAACTGCGTGCGATCTTGCAGCAATCAGGTGGTAAATGACGAGCTTGAGCGTGGACGGACGGGCTGATTGGAATCATATGGTCAGTGACGTTATGTTTGACTGGCAAAAGGAAGTTGGTGACGTGCACTTTCGAGCTGCGTTACCGAAGGTACGATGGTACCAGCACTTGCCCTGCCGTGATGACGGTGAGCGGCTGCGTGAGAAAGAGCGACCGGAATTCATCACGCAGGCTGTGGCAGGGATGGCATGGGCTGCACAGTGGATGCATCGGAATCTTCCACGAGTGAAACCGCGGGACTTGATGCATCCATAGCGCAGTCGGCAAGTTGGGTTAGCTGGAACAAAAGCACACTTCTAGCGGTCACCAGCACCATGCGGACAGAGGTGGGCAAGCGTTGTAGGAAGAGTTCTCGAAGCAAATCTTGATCGAAGGCGGTTGCCTTGTCTCTAAGGAGCTATTGAAAGCGACGCAGGAGCTGCGACGGTTTGCGATCCCCGGGCTCTTCAGCTTGGAGAAACTGCTGCAGCAGACCCCTTCGACAGCAGTAAGGATGTCGAAAGGGTCTGTCGCCGTGCGTTGAAGGATCAAGGTCGCCAAGCTCGGTGGTGATCTCAGGCGGCAGCGAGGCAGGCGTACAGTGCAGATTCTGCTTCAGTGTAGCCCGAAGACTCAGCATAACCAGTGATAGTGGTGTGGACTTCTGAGTGGCATCAGGCTGCGCTCTGAGCGAGGTCTTGATGGAGCGGTGAAAATGTACAAGACGATTAGCGATGGCGTGACATGCCGTGGTGCGTACGATAAGTTCCCAGGAGGGTACTTCTCCATGCGCTATGGCGAACCAGACTTGGGGGTCCGCCGGCCAGTACTACGGTAACCTCAGCGAAAGTGCGGCCACATCGCGCTGTGGTGCAGGAGTTGTTCGATCCCTGTCATCCGTGGCGGCGGCTCCGCACTGATCATTGGAAGCGTTGCGGCGGTCGTCAGCCATGTCTGCTGTCCGCGGTCGCCAATCTTGTCTATAGGAGTATATTTTTACTGAACAGAAGGCTCTATCTCACGAGCATTCGCCTCGACGGCAGGACCAAGGAACCTCGCACGGGCCGCTCGTGACGTGAGCCACGCGTCCGCTTCGCTTTTTAGGCAATGGCCTATCCGTACGCAGCCACCGTTCTCATCCTCTTTGACCTCTATGTTGCTACAAATCTTTGTCTCCTGGCTTCTACAATATCGCAGCTGAAAGTCGACCAACTTTTCTGTCAGAACCCCCACCCATTGCCTTAGTTCTTTTCGCACTAACGCTCTCCCACGGGCATTTTCCTGAGCTTGCTTCTACAAGAGAAGGGATGCAGAAGCTGCTTGACTTTTCAACTGTTTTCGCAGTGCACATTCTTGTAAAACCTGGGGAAAATGATTGCCGCCGCGTGACCTACACATCGCACTTTGTTGGCCATATCCAATTCTTGTTTGGGGGCCCTGAACAACGCTTGCCTTCAGCTGCGTCCAAAAGCTTACCTTGTACGTGAGCTCCTCTTCTTTGCTGGTGACCATGGAGTAGGCCTGCCTCTCTGTCGCGATGAACTGGTCTATGTGTTCCTTCCACAAGTTCTCGTCGCCAGATTTCAGTGCCGCCCACATCCACATGTAACCGGTGAAGTCGTGCGGCCGCCCCCTGCGTGATGCACAACAGATCGCGGGTTGGTATGATTGCGATTGTCTTTACAACATGCAACGCACACAAGAAACTCATCATCGAATGAAACGACGCACTCAACCACTTCCGTGACAGCGTGCGATAGACTGACGTCATCTTTCCTAGTGTGAGATCATTACAATTGTTCGACTGTGTTAAAAGGGGATCATCATAGTTTATGTAGAATTTTCCAGGTTGTGAAGCGACTACAGCTTTAAACATTTTATTAAATAGCTGTGGTTCTGCTGTTCACTTCCATAGCCGAGAAACACAGTCGATCAATTGTAATGATCTCACACTAGGAAAGAGGACTTCAGCCTATCGCACGCCGTCACGGATGTGGTTGAGGTTAAAAATTAAAGGTTGTTCTTACGCTACAACTCATATTTAGCCCTTGCTCTACATATGCTGGCAACCTGGTAGACTCAAGGAAGTGGTGCCACCTCTGACCGAAAGAATAAAATAATCGCTTGCACTTTTCCCGCCATTCGCTCAGATCACCTTTTCTTTTCATCGTTGCAGAGGTAAGAATGTATTTTGTCTCGGAACATTTGGACTTCGACTATTCGGTATGATGCTATCCCTTCGCAGTAAAGTTATTCGGCGAAAAGTCCCTGCGGTTACAGGAAAGGGTTGCGAATCTTGATTCCAAATGGAATCATTGGGACGTATTGACCCCGACTACTCACGTGGTAAATTTTCGATTGACGTTACCTCACTGACTAAATCGCGCGTTTGTTCGCACTCTGACCGCATTTTCATGCCGTACTTATCCGTGTTTTGGGCGCGTGTTACCTGATGAATCATTATCGCGTCAGGAGCCTGTATAGTTAGTAGAGCGTAGCTCTGCTTTTTGCGATTTTATGCTGTTGATATGAGTTTATGCCATGTAGACAAACTTTTTATGAAATCCCTCCGTTATACGGAAACATTTTCTTTCGGAACAGATCGCGACAATCAGAACATGCGAGTTTTATGGGAAAAAGAAAGAAGTCCCGAAGCTTGTGCTGATCCCTCGAGGTGACATTGATTCGTCCGATGAAGATGAAGTCAGCGCGCAACTAGAAAACAGAGAATAATCTGTCCTTACTTCCGCATTCGGTGTGAGAAGTGTGGCACACACCTCTGCCTCAAGAAAGAAAACAATTGCTTCGAAGAGTTTCATCTAAAATAGGCTTTTTACGTATTGTTTCCAACGACGCATTTTAAGTCCTCCAAGTCCCACTGATTCCATTTGGAATAATTAATCAAATTTTGATTGAAAAGTCTGAGCACAGATTTTTTTTATTTTTGTTAACTACCACGATTATGCACACCTCAAATTGTAAAGACCAATTTTTTGCATTGAATAGAATTAATTTGGGCCTGAAAGTGTTAAACAGGGGCGGTGAGAAATAGTGATCTAGCCTGCTTGACTTATACAGGTATGCTATGCATGTTTTTATCTAGCAATTTTGTATATATCTCCTGAATCTTTTTTTCTTCAAAGTCTACCTTGTACCTCTCCCTATGACTAATTGATCCGGTCGTATCAATCTGTTCCCTGTTTTTTTTTTTTTCACCAATACTCTAAACGTCTCGTGCTTATCTCGACTGTACCGCTTGATGCTTCGGTCCACTTTTCTAAACGTGTGCGGAGGTGTACGTTACCTAAGGTTCTCACTAGGTGAATCCCTTCGCATTCTATTATGATATGCTGAGTGTACTGCGGAGTTTGGGTGCAGCGTACACATTCCGCGTCTTGTTGCGGATATATTTGCTGCGGTATGTATTTGTCCTTAGGCAACCAGCTAGAGCCTCAAAACGCAAGGCAATGCCCTCTGTGTTATCGCACAAATTTTCCCTTATAATTCCTTCTCATCCTTGTAAATCTCCATGGTACTTTTTCTTTCCATTCCCTGCGTTTCATTCGGTCTGTTTCTCACTTTCTTAATGATGACAACTGGTTGTCTATTTAAAGCTTCAATTACCCTCTATTGATTGCCAACTTTCTTCACCTATTCCTCTATTCTCTGTCGACGCTTCTCAAGTACAGATAGATAGTCTTGTGCCCTTTAGCCGTCCATTTCTTTTCATCCATGTTGCGGAGTCTTCAAAACTAATTGCGCTTTGTGATTCTCTGACTCCAAAACAGGTCCAACCCATGTCACCCTGCGCTGCCTTATTTGCGGTTTTACCGTAGGCTCCCCAAAGCCGACCGGCCGGCCTGCCGATCTTTGGTTAACTTACAACCCCGACAATATATTCGAGTTTACGCAAAGAATAGTATTTGCGAACGTTAGCGCTACCACCATTACTCCTTTCCAGATTCCACGCACCACCTCATAATTATTGTGGTCCCACAGTGCTCAGTGTTTCATTATTGCTGCATTCCGCTTCCCCTTTACTTTCAGATTATTTTGGTGCTTGCTTTAGTAATTCTTTCCTTCCTTTATGTGTACGCCGAGGTACTTATATTGCTTCACTATGGGTAGTACTTACTGTTGAATTGACACCACGAAGTTACTCGTCTTCTCATTAAAGATCCTAATTCCTGATTTCTCGGTGCTAAACTTAAGGCCTAGATTTGTCACTGCATTCCCACAGATATTCGCAAGTATCTGTAAATCTTTTTTATTGTCCGCTAGTAGCACAATATCGTCCGTATGCATCAGTCCAGGCACCTTCTGTTTCAGCATTTGTTCATTACGCATGTAAGATAAATCAAACCCTAATTCGCTGTCTTCCGGTCGTCTTTCCATTCCCTTACCATAAAGCGTGAACAAGAATGGAGACACAGGGCATCCTTGCTTCAGTTCTTGGTGAATTCCAACTAATTCATTACATTTGCGACATTCCCATACAACTCTTCGGCTGTCTATCTCCCTGAGTAGCTCCACGAAATAGTCACCTATGCATTCGTGCTTAAGAATATCGCATAACAATTCTCTGTCTACATTGTCATAGCCTCCTTTAATATTAAGAAATGCTATCGATAAAGGTCTATTCTGGGCTACAGAAATCGTTATGCACTGAGTAGAAATATATTAGCCCCTAAGCATGTGTCTGGACTGAACCCAATCTTTAGTTACCCCAGTACATAATTTTTCTCCACCCACTTCGACAGTTCTAATTCTATGGCTTGCATTGCCATTCTATATATCCCCGACGTTACTGCAACTTCAAGATGAGGTTCATTTTTCTTTCATGCTATTTAACCAGAATTTCCCTTCTTTTAATAACTTGCTATATGGTATTATTAAGCGCTGCCTTGCTCTTTGGACCGAGGTTTTTGATTAGCTTTCTTGGAATGTCATCGGGTCCTGCTACCGTGATATTAGGGAAGTTTTCTTCTGCTTCTTTTACAATAAAAGCTTCATATTGACGCGTACTCTATCTAGACGTTTAGACGACGATGACAGTATGTGCTTTAACTGATTCCGAGTAGTAGGACAGGGTAGTTCGAAGACGAAGATGTTTTTGTGCTGGTGATTCTTAAGCTGTTCCGCCGTCTTGTTCAACCTGTTGTCTCTTGTTCGCGTTGACTCGTGACACTGGTGGAAGTTCTGGGTACACAACCCCACCTGATGATCCGGACTTCTCCAGGAAGCCGTTCATCCAGCCCATCTCCAGTAACTCCAGTGCATCGCTTCAGTCGGCGGTTGCTAGGCCTTGCTCGCGATCTCAACCCCCTGCAAGAACGCTCGTCCGAGCCCTGTCTACCTCTGTCAATGGCGACCACCAGCCCGCCACAGGTTCCACGAGTTCCACAAGACAGCTCTACTCACAGTGCGCCCCAGGTAACCCTTCTGCAACCACTGGTTCCCGATAGTTTTTATGGTGGCGCACATGAAGACGTTGAAGACTGGCTTGACCAGTACGAACGTGTTGCCAAGGTCAACCGGTGGACTGTTCAACAAAAGCTCTCCCACGACCATTTCTCCTTTGACGGTAGTGCTCGCACGTGGTTTGAGAACCGTGAAGCCAACATCGCCATATGGAATGATTTCCAACACCAGCTCACTGAAACATTTCCGAGTGTTGATCGATGGGACCGTGCCCAGCAACTAATTGAGTTGCGCTTCCAGAAACTCAATGAAACTGCGGCAATGTTTGCCGAGGACATGGCCCGCCTGTGTCGTAGAGCTGACCCTCACATGCCTGAGGAAAAGAAGTTACGCTACCTTATGCGTGGCGTAAAAGAAGAACTATTCGCGGGACTTGTGCGAAATCCACCGAGTACCGTGGATGATTTTATAAAGGAAGCTACTGGTATTGAACGCGAACTCCATCTAAGAGGCAGGCAGTACGATCGCTTGCCCACCAGCACTCCTATCAACTCCGCCTCAATGACCGTCACCAGTCAGAACTCCGTGATCTAATTCGGGAGATTCTTAGCGAAGAACTTCAGAAGCTCTGGACACCGGCAGTGGGCCCACCCATGGCATCAGTCGCTGATATCGTTCGTGATGAAGTTAGGCAAGCGTTTTCGGCAGGCGATCCTGCTCACGAGATCGCCCCCTAAGTTACACATTCTCGGCAGGCGATCGTGTTCACGAGCAGCGCCCCCTAAGTTACGCCGACGTTGTCCGACGTCAACCAGCTATGACGCCCATGCGGTCGCACTATCAGCCACCGAGGGCCATACAATGGTCATCACCAACAGAGGAACCTTTGAGACATCCGCCCGTTGTGCCGATCCCATCCTACCGCCAGCCGCCATTAGCTGCATTTTGGTCACCGCCACAAGACGAGCCTTCGAGGCGGCCGCAAATTCGAAGAACGGACGTATGGCGCACTGTCACTAGGCGCCCCCTCTGCTATCACTGCGGAGGCATCGGCCATGTCTCCCGCCATTGCTGGTACCGCGATGCCTCATTTCGACCTTATCAATCCTGGTCTGACGGTCGACGCACCAGTGACGACTACATGCTACGCCGCGACGACGCTGCTTTTCAAGGTGCTCCCGCAACGCACACTCTGAACGACGACTCTCAGCCCAACCACCAGACCGATTTTGGCCGGCGTTCACTCTCTCCGCCCCCTGCTCATTCATCTGCACCGAGTGGACGTACTTTTGCTGACCACCTTGGAAGAAGGTCGCCCAGTCCACGCCGGGGAAACTAACGGCGGCGACCTCTGGGGTATGGTTGCGGGCCCACTAGACGATGAAAAACCCCCAATAATCCCGCCGCAGGACGCCGTGAAGCCAACAAACTAACACCGACGAAATTGTGAGCGCCGATATTATTGTTTCCGTTGACGGACTGCAAGCGACAGCGCTAGTCGACACTGGTGCCGATTATTCGATAATGAGTCAAGCTCTAGCCGTTCGCCTTAAGAAGAGTAAAAACGCCCTGGACAGGACCTCATAAAGACTGCGGGCGGCCAACTGCTCACGTCTGCGTGAAGCTGTACGGCGAGAGTCACCATAGGAGGTTCGTCCTGCGTGGCAACTTTCGTCGTTCTTGCAACATGCTGTAAAGATCTAATCATAGGCATGGATTTTCTACGGGAATACGACGCCATAATCAACATCCCGGACCGCTTGGTTACGTTTCACAGGACTCCGGATTTAATTCCCTGCTTATCGCCGAAACCCAACGCCTGTCGTCTAATCGAAAACGACGTGGTCGTCCCACCTCGGTCATGTATCCTTGTTTCGGTCGCATGTGACGTACCGTTTGATTGTGAAGGAGTTGCAGGCCAAGTAACCGCCTTGTTATTTACTCACGGTATCGCCGTTGCACGAGGCATCGTAAATGTCACCGATGGGCGCACGAACCTGTTGTTGACCAATTTTAGCACAAAGCGACGGCATCTACCAAAGGGCATGGCTGTGACCTATTTTGACGATGTCGCTGATGTTCGTGGGTGCTTTTCAGTACTAGAAGAAGCGCATGCGCAAGACCCAGCACCTGTGCTGGGTCTTGCGCAACACGAGCGAGGACGACTTCTTGCGCTACTGGCCGAGTTCCACGACTGCTTTGCGACGACGTCAAGAGTCGGTCGAACGCTCCTAACCAAGCACCGCATAAACACAGAGTACAAAGCGAGACTGATTCACCAAAACCCTTATCGTATGGCCCCAAAAGAACGTGAAGCGATACAGCAGCAGGTAAACTAAATGCTTGAAGACGATGTGATTCAGTCTTTCAAGAGCCCCTGCGCAGCTCCTGTAGTTTTGGTAAAGAATAAGGACGGCAGCCTGCGTTTTTGTGTGGATTGCCGAAAGCTAAATCATGTGACAAAAAAAGACGTGTATCCGCTACCCCGCATAGACGATTCACTTGATAGGCTTCGAAACGCTCCTTATTTATCTTCAATGGACTTAAAAAGCGGGTATTGGCAAATTGAAGTACACCCGAGAGACCGTGAGAAAACCGCTTTTGTCACGCCAGATGGAATATACGAATTTAAGGTATTGCCTTTCGGCTTGTGCTCTGCACCTGCTACTTTTCAACGGCTTATGGATGCCGTACTTTCGGGGATGAAGTGGAAAATCTGCTTATAGTATCTTGACGACGTCATAGTGTTTTCCGCAACGTTTAAAGAGCACCTTGAACGACTTGAAGCAGTTCTGCAGTCTATACGGTCCGCCGGCCTCACCCTAAAGCCTGAGAAATGCCACTTTTGCTTTGAGGAGCTAGAGTTCCTTGACCATGTCGTCAGCCACGCGGCAGTCCGCCCGGATCCTACAAAAGTTGCCGCTGTCGCAAAGTTTTGTTCCTTCAGGTAAAAATGCTGTCAGGCGCTTCCTCGGCCTCTGCGCATATTATCGGCGGTTTATTGCAGACTTTTCTCGCATTGCGTCGCCGTTAACTCTCCTCACGAGAGATGACGTTGCGTTTGTATGGGGCGACGAACAGCAAGCTGCATTTCATGATTTGCGGAACCGGTTACAAACGCACCCTGTCTTGCCCACTTTGACTAGACAGCTCCGACAATGCTTCACACTGATGCCAGCAATGTTGGTCTCGAAGCTGTGCTTGTGCAGTGCCAGGAGGACAAAGAAAGAGTGATCGCTTATGCAAGCAGAACGCTCTCACGCGCAGAAGCAAATTACTCTACAACTGAGAAAGAGTGTCTCGCCGTGGTATGGGCGGTTACAAAATTTCGCCCTTATTTGTACGGTCGCCACTTCAAAGTTATCAGCGACTATCATTCGCTTTGCTGGCTCACAAATCTGAAAGATCCTTCTGGCGATTATCACGTTGGAGCCTGAGACTGCAAGAGTTTGATTTAACGGTCCTGCACAAGTCGGGGAAACGGCATACCGGCGCCGACTGCCTGTCTCGATCACCCATTGAGTCAGATCCTTCGACCGATGAAGAGGAAACAGCATTCCTTGGTCTTCTCGACACGTCCGCCATTGCACAACAACAACGTGACGACCCTGAGTTGCTTGACTTGATTAATTTCTTGGACGGACGAACTCGGACAGCACCTAAAGCTTTTGCAAGAGGATTATCATCGTTTTGCTTAACGAACAAAGCCCTATACAAAATGAACTTCTCACCGAGCTGATCAAGCTATTTGCTCATCGTCCCTACTGCTCATCGTAGTGAAGTACTGGAAGCATCCCACAACGAGGTCCCTTCTGGGCATCTAGGATATACGCGGACACTGAACAGAGTGCGACAAAGATTATTGGCCAGGACTACCCGTTGCCGTGAAACATCACGTTCAGACCTGCCTAGATTGTCAGCGGCACAAGTCACCTCCAACGAAACCAGCCGGTTTGCTACAACCCGTTCAAGTACCGCAAACACCATTTGACCAGATCGGAATAGGCCTCTTGGGTCCGTTTCCTACATCTACTAGTGGTAGCCGCTGGGTTATTGTAGCAACTGACTATCTTACTCGCTACGCCAAAACAAAAGCTATCCAGAGAGGCACAGCAGCAGAGGTGGCCCGATTTTTCATAGAGAATGTTGTGCTGAGACATGGCGCACCAACCTTCGTCATAACAGACCGAGGCACCGCATTCCCAGCCGCGCTTTTAGATGACGTCCTGATGCTCAGTGGCACAAGTCACCGAGAGAAGACAGCCTACCATCCACAAACAAACGGACTAACAGAGCGCCTGAACGAAACACTCGAAGACTTGCTTTCCATGTACATGAATATAGAGCACAACGATTGGGACGAGATTCTGCCTTATATCATGTTCGCTTATAACACGGCTAAACAAGAAACTACACGGATGACTCCATTCAGCCTTTTCCATGGACGTGAAGTAACGACGATGCTCGACGCCATGCTACCACACGAACCTGACGACATTGACATGGATAACGATGCGTTTACGCAACGTGCAGAAGAATCCATCCAGCTCGCACGCGTGCGAATACACCAGCAGCAAACATCGATGCAGGTCGCTATAATGCCCATCATCGGCCTGTAACTTACAAAACCGGTGACAGAGTATGGGTCTGGACGCCTATACGAAAACAGGGACCATCCGAGAAGCTGCTGAGGCGATATTTCGGACCCTATAAAGTGCTGCGTCGGCTAAGTGACGTCACATACGAGGTCGTTCCAGATCGCCCTTACTGCACAAGGCGCCGCCAACACCGTTCTGAACTTGTGCACGTAGTGCACATGAAGCCCTACGTCATCGAGTGACTGTACGAGCGACTTTCATTTTCACCAAGCGAATTTTATTGTCTAGCATCGGGGCGATGCTCTTTTAGAGAGAGAGCAAATGACGCGTACTCTATCTAGACGTTTCAACGACGATGACAATATGTACTTTAGCTGACTCCCGAGTAGTAGGACAGGGTAATTCGAAGACGAAGGTATCGTCTTTGTGCTGGTGATTCTTAAGCTGTTCCGCCGTCTTGTTCAACGTGTTGTCTGTTCGCATTGACTCGTGACAATATGCTAAATTTTAAACTCTCAGGCTCTCTAAGTATAATTTTCCAGGCTGTGAAGCAACTACAGTTTAGACATTTTAATAAATAGGTGTGGTTCTGCAGTTCACTTCCATAGCCGAGGAACACAGTCACAAACGACTGTAATGATCTCACACTAACAAAGAGGACGTTGTTGCCGTTATCTGTTCGAGCCTGAACTACGCTCTTTCGGGCCGAAGTTATTCCTAATGAACCCTGTGATATACCGCAGTGCATGGTCTTGGCAGATGTTACCTTGTTCATTCCCGTTTGCGAATTTTCAGTTGGAGCTCCGAGTGCTCTTATATGGTTCCGGAATCTTTTTGAGGCGCCTTTATCTCATTTGCGAATGCTTTGCACCCAACGTTAGCTTGCTCATTTTATTTTCTCTTGCACGAGCTCACTCGCCACCCTTTTCTTCTCTCGGTATTTGTTCAATCTAAGGAGCACCTCTTCGCGTTTTCTCAACTTTTTGACTTCTCGAAGATTCTTAGACGCCTGCTTACGCTCTTTTATAGCTTACTTATTTCCTTGTTCCACCACTTACGTGGCTTCCTCTTTCCAATCCAACAATAACTCACTCCCAGCCTGCGACAGCATTCCACATCAGAGATTTCATCCAACCATGAAGATCACCCGTAAATTATCACAAGAGCAAACAAATGTAGTTTTTTTTTTTTTTTGCTGTCCTGGGAAATTGGGTGGTTTCTTTCGATTTTTTTCATCATGTCAAGAATTGCCGAATGATGTATATTCGCTTAATTGGACGTTTCATAGTTCATACGTTACGAGCATATGTCTTGCGTTTTGGGGTTGGTGGAGTTTACTCTTTGACATATTACAGAAATGAAAAGATTCGAAGCATTAGATGGGTATAAATTGTTCACTTCAGGCTACATATGCCAAGTCGAGAATAAGGATCGAACTCTGCTCAAGTGATATGCACCTGGGCGAAGCACTTATGTTTTGCACTATTTTCGATAAATAGTGCAAATAGTTTTTCGCATTTCGAGACAGGATATGATTTAGCCTATGAAAGAACTTAGTTTTCGTGTGCTAATTGAAAATCAAGTGTAGCTCAAACACAAACTTTTAGTGTTTAAATTTCGGTTTTGTACTTTTGCTGTTGCCAATCAACATTTTCTTTGCGAACCATTAACATGTTTCAGAAAGCTTTCAGTAGTAAAAATTCTACGAGGTGCCTCAGCGTAAATAATATGCCATCAGACAGTATTTGATCAGGTCTGTATTCTCGGTCGACTATGCGTCTCATTCGCATCATATTCAAGTGGAATATTCATCAGGTATTGGCATTGCTACACTGCCTCCAGCACGAAAAAAACATATGCTCTAAAAAATTATCCTCGACAATTTTGTCCCGTACGTGGGCCTGCTTGCATATACATGAAACTAAATTTTGGCTCAATATTGTAGCGTTGTTCACAGCTTTCCTCGGGGCATCACTTGTTTGCGGTGTCAGACCATATTTTTACGATAGACCTATCAGTGTACTTATGACAACATCACATAACCAGAATATACATGTATTCTAGGCAGTTTGTGCATCAAATATGTAAACATTCTTGCCCGTCGTTACACTGAGGTATCTCGTAAAATTTCAAGCATAAGCGAAGCTGAAATGGAGCCAGGCTCCGCTAAGCTGTGCCACCCAGTAGTAAAGATTTATCGTAGCGCTGATGCAAACCGGTATACGGCACTACGTATCAAAGGGGCGGGGATACATGGTCCCATCTTGTGAGGCCGTGTTCAACTAAACCACGCAGCATTAAATCCGTGTTACGACGTTAAGAACCCAGTGGCACATTTGTACTCGTGAAGGGTCGCGGCGTTATTCACTAAAAAGAGACTGCCGTATTGTATCGGGTTGGGAACAGGTGTCATGATGCCTTAAGTGACTAATACATGTCTTATTTTTCTACATTTCTTAATCAGTACTACCACCTTTTAAATCTTCATTTATCTTGGATCACTGCTGCTTGCCTTGTCTACTTGCATGTGAAGGGATTTAGGCTTTACTCACTTATGTGCAATGACATAGCTGCCCTCACTACAAGAGGGCAAATGTCTACATTAAAAAAATTTTGGCCCCAGCACATCATCCTAAGGCACATTGTCTGGCTAAGAATCAACAAGTAAAGCGCTTTCTTATGGTTACCGAAAACATTTAGATGAACATGGAGCAGAGAAGAACGAATACTGGTGATTGGAATGGTGCAAGTCCATCCACTACACGGAATCACTTACACTGCTCTAAACTGCTTCGCAGCCTCGCCCAGAAGGTACCAGCTGTTGATGGCATCCGGCGAGCTCTGAAAATGCAACAGTTATTACAACCAACCCAAACCGTATCAAAAGACGTTTCACACTGACAAGTATTGAATAGAACGTTGAATATCCTTGCAAAGTCTTCGCGTGAAATGGATCATATAAACCTTACATGCTGACCCCGTGTGTCCAGCTATGTTCTGCTCAGCGCACCTGTTATCGCCTGATAACACCTGAGCAGAGACCCACCTCGCAATGACAGAATGAAAAATCCTGAATTCTACAAAAATGTTCGCACGCTGCGACTGTTCGTTCTCACTAACTTTCGTAGGTACCAGCCAATCGTCATTATGGACGCATAACCATCTCACCAGCGAAATTCTCGCGATTTCAAATGGGTGACTGTTGTATATTTGGTTTTGGTTTGGTGATCACTGCCACTGGTGGTACTAGTTTCGCCCTGTGTATATTGTGAGGGCGAGGCTAGGGCGAGATGCTTGAGGCTGGGCATGAAGGCAGTAACGTCGACGCAGGTTGAAGTCTTTATTAATGTTGGCTAGGCATACAGAACAATACAACGCTAACGCGCGCGAGCGCGACTCAACACAACAGTCCTACATGGCAGCGGGGCAGACTCTCACTCAGCTCTGCTCTCCAAGCTAAAGGCGGGAAAGCAGGGGAGAATGCCAGACAGGTGTTGCCATCTGTCGGGCGACTGGCGAAGTGGACGTGGGAGTCTCGGAGGTACCTCACATCCGGCCCCACTTTTATGATCAAAGTCCTCTTTGATTACAATTGTGAAGTAAGGCTGGGCAAAGGGGAGAAAAGGCTAGACATGGTCAACAGGCAATGTATAGCAATATTAGGCATGAATGGCGAGGCAGGAAAAGAGGCATATGACAGGCAAATAGTAACACACGAGGCAAGGCAATAAATGTGGCAAGTCAAAATTGCGACGACAAACTCTAAAGGCAAAGACACTCTAAAGAAATTGCAACAGGCACAAGCACAGCACTTTCAAAAGTCCACTTCATAGTCCTGAAGATGGGTGGGCGGTCTGCGTTGTCTGACTGGGCGCTGAGCGTTCAGCGGCAAAGCAGATGCAGTTTCTGAGCTACGTGACACACTGCTGGTTGATTGCTGCAGGCTGGGCGGTTCGCACTGCTGAGGGCACGAAGGCGAATCTTGTTCAGAGGACGAAGACAAAGTTGACGCTGTGTCTTCCAGGCACTTCACAGGCAGTGGCGGCACATAACGTTTCAGTTGTGAAACGTGCACTGTTCTTGGCTGAGCAGAGTGCCTGGTGGATGGACTTGAAACCTGGATGGCCCTAAATGTGGCAGGCTTAAGATGTTCTGCTAGGCGGTAGATGCCTCTGAAGCGAGGGGACAGTTTCTCAAGCCCTTGAAGCACTCGTTGTTGGCGGCGGACCCACACAAAATCACCAACACTGAATGTATGCGGCCGATGCATTCTGTCATAGATGAGCTTCCTGCGATGTTGAGCGTCTTCGCAGTTAGCCATGGCCTCAGTACGATGTGCTTGGACATCCAGAAGACGCTCTGTGAGCGAGGAGTTGCTCACTGGCCGGTACCGTTCCGCTGGTAGCCTTGGGATGTACCCGTAGAGTAGCTCAAATGGACTGAAGCCAGTGCTTGTATTGAGTGTGGTACTTACAGCGAATGCTGCTTCCTCTAACTTAGTTACCCATGATGGCCGATTTTCTGGGGAGGCCTTGCGGAGGACAGATAATAATGAGCCGTTGCTGCTCACACAACTAGAGAAGAAAAAGAAAAAGTACAGCACTAGCAATGCAAAAAGACAGGCAAGTCGACACGGACTTCGGCTGTACGGCACGGCATCGGGCACTAAGTCTATGCAATGTTCCACACCTTGGAAATGGCTGATGTCATCCTCACCACGAGCAAATGTGAGATGATCTGAAAGGGTCGTAGATAGAGCTACTTGCTGCATCTCTGATAAGTCCTTTGCCACAAAAGCGGGAGGACGATCAGGATGAATTGTTATGGCTACTGTACCTTCTGGTGCAACAGTGGCTTGTTCTGGCTGGCTTTTGCACAAAGGCTTCCAAAGGGTCTCCATTCCTGGGAGAGGTGCTTCCTGGAGACTGTCTGAACATGGCACTTCAGTACATTGAGCTAGGAAAGACTGCCGAGGAATTGCTGCGCATGAGGCACGTGGATACAGCTTCTGGTGCGCCTGTATGACTGTGCCAGAGGCCAGATGGTGGATTTCGGCTGGATTTGGAGGCTCGAACACAAGTCTTGTATTGCTGGCACGAAACCAATCTTCACCCAGTATTACTGGCAAGACATTATTGCTGATCACAGCGGCTTCCACTAGAGCTGTTATGGGGCCCACTGTAATCTTCAGGCAGACTGTGCCTTCGGGATGCACACTTGATCCACCAACAACGGTTAGGGGCTCGCGTGTCCAGGGCATCAGAGGAAGATTCTTGATTGCAGACTTGGTCACTATAGTTATCTTGGACCCTGTGTCTGGGAAGGCATCGTAGGAGCCCAAGAGTGCAATGTCAGCTGTAAAGAAGGAACACTCCAGATGGGAGCCATGGACGTCGTCCAAAGGGCTTGTGTGCAATGCAGGGGCTGCTGCATGAAGTGATGTTGAAGCTGTGGCTGGCTGCTGTGTGACAGTCTCTTGCTTTGTTGGGCACTTTGATGCTAGGTGGCCCTTTTCGTGACACTTGAAGCAAACAGCTTCACTCAATGACTGTCCTGGGCGAAACGCAGGGACACCATAACACTGTGACAGAGCCGAGTACCGCGCTTCCTGTTCAGCAGGCGGTAGATCTGCTATGCGACGGCTATGTGGAGGACTGGCAGGGCGAGACGGGGGCACACGGCTTTTCTTGAAACTGCTGACTGTTGGAGGTGCCGTTGAAGGCATTAACGACGCAGAAGAGACTTGTCTGGATGGCGTAGTCCCGTTATTTTGACTGCGAAGTCTGCTCAGGACGATCAGCCCGGTTGCTTGCGATCTGCATATGTTACATAGCCCTGTCAAGCTGGGTGCATATATCAATGAAGTTGGATACTGACGATGGGCGTTGCGCTGCTATGCTTGTTGCGGTTCCCGCGCACTGAATGCCGTGCAGGAGATATTCCACCTTCTGAGGCTCCGTCAGTGGCGCTGGACATTTCTCGATTACTCGAAGCTTTGCATAAGCATAGTCGCGAAGTGACAGAGCTGGACTGTACATGGGACATAATTTGCTGCTGCCATTGCAGTAGAGTCAGCTCGTCGGCGAATGCGTCCAGGAAAGCTTTACGCCACGTATCCCAAGTCGGGAACTGCGCGCCAAGAGTCAGGTGCCAGTTTTTCGCAGTGCCTCTCAACTTGCTTGCGGCGATGAGGCGGGTTGTTTCTGGCGACCACGAAGTGAGCTGCTGCGTTCGTTGAATCTCCTCAATCCACAAACGCGCACTTTGCTTGTGGCAGTTCTCGAACAATGGCAGTGTAGACGATACGTCGGGCATGGTTGTCACTTGTAGCTGTGGCAAGGAAGGGGCCTGGTACCGCGGTGACATTGGCGAAAATGGCGTTCCAAATGGCGGCTGGGGGTACCGTGGAGCCGTTACAAAGCTGGGTGTTGTTACAAAAGGCTGCGGTTCCTGTGGCGGCGAAAAAACTTCATGCGCTGGCATGGCTGTGGCGTCGCAAACGAGCGGCGGCGTGGGGTAGGACCACGGTGGCGGTGGGACGTACGAGGCGGGCGCATACTCTTGCGACGTTGCACCTGGTATTGCTTGACAAACCGTCGGAGTCAGGGGCGAGGCATGGAACTGCACTCTGGTCGATGAAAATGGCGCTGAGGCCGGTCTCGGTGCTTTCGGAATCGCTGCACGAGCTTCCTCCAGGCACGCTGTCAAACGTTGAATCAGGTCGTCTCTTGACCCGGTAGCATCGATTCCGCGGCGAATGAGCTCAGTTTGCAGAAGCTCAGTGCTGAAGCATGCGACGGTGGCAGCGTCGACTTCGGCCCAATTCAATCCCGGCATGGCGCTTACTTGGTGGGAGCAGGGAGGTAGACAATGGCGGCGACTAAGCGGGCTTGGCGGGAGCGGCGGCACGGCGTGAGCGAACGGCGAGGCGAGATTCTTTGTCGACTGCGCCAAATGTGAGGGCGAGGCTAGGGCGAGATGCTTGAGGCTGGGCATGAAGGCAGTAACGTCGACGCAGGTTGACGTCTTTATTAATGTTGGCTAGGCATACAGAACAATACAACGCTAACGCGCGCGAGCGCGACTCAACACAACAGTCCTACATGGCAGCGGGGCAGACTCTCACTCAGCTCTGCTCTCCAAGCTAAAGGCGGGAAATCAGGGGAGAATGCCAGACAGGTGTTGCCATCTGTCGGGCGACTGGCGAAGTGGACGTGGGAGTCTCGGAGGTACCTCACAATATAAGCATGTGCACGTTTGAATAAAAGGGATTTTGTTACCGTGTAGTTTGCTCGACCACTCTTGGTTGGCGACACACGTTGCCACTACAGCGACCAGCCAAAAGAAAAGCATTTGCCCCAGATACGGCTTTTTGGAAAACATTTACCTAGGGAATTGGGTTTCCTAGTTTCTTTACCTTGTGTTCTTGGCGCTAGATATCTACCAAGTAGACAAAGTGCTACTGTAAAAGAAGCTGCCCTTTCGTATTATATGCGCATCACTAACCCACTCGCGGCAGGCGGCGTCACGTTATGAAAGTGAAGCTTTGCAGGCCTATTATCCTAGGCTTGGCGTGTCTGCTGGCTCTTGGGTTTTGTTAGGTCGGTCGCTAATCCGATGCATATAATTGTAGATGTATACAAAAGGTCTACGAAAAGGCACCCGCGAAGTGGCTCGCATAAACCTTGTATGCTGACCACGTATGTGCGGCTAAATTCTGCGTAACAAAAAAAAAAGCCGGCAGATCCCACGCCCGGTGGGAATCCATGTTATGCGAAGCAGTGTGCGGGGAGCCTACCAAGTTAACGAAACGACCATGAGAGCACCAAGACGTAGGCGGCTGTTTCATGACCTACATGACGCGCATGTCATGACATTCATGTCATGAGCCCTGAGGAGTTCCTTTAGCTACGGCTAAGAGATCTTAAGGCGAAGGCCTTAAGGCGCAACCGCATGCACGCGATTTTCGAGCGACAGCGACAAGCGACGGCGACGAGCGATAGGTTTTGCCGTCGCGGAGGGCTATCCGTCGCTGTCGCTGGTCGTGTCGCCGGTTTCTGGCCAGCCAGAAAATATCGCTTGTCGCCCGGAAGTCAGCGCGACGACATCCGCTGGGGACAGCGATTGCACAACAACATGGCAGCAATCAGTCTTCCCGATTCGATCTGAATTCGCTCTTACAACTTGCTCTCCGCTGTGACAGCAAAAAATAAATAGTACAATCAGTCATCGCTTCACCTCATCGCTAGCTGAAGACTAAGTATCGGCGCTCTCTTGTCGTTATTATTGAGAATGTTGTTTTGTTTTGACGCTGTTAGGCCTGAGACGCCACCGAGAGCCGAGAAAGTGTTTTAAGTTTTACTCAACAGATGGCGCCACGGCACCTTACGCTGGCGGCATGGGACGGATTTTCACTGGGGATGATAGCATATTTTAGCTATAGGTTTAGATAAAACATTGACCTTTGATAAAATTGAGATTTCTTTACGCGCGCAAGATAAAATTTATTCACACAACAATGTAAATCCGTCGCTACTCTTTTTCGCGATGTCGCGTTCATGTGGTTGCTCCACGCCGCGACACGACCGCGCGACAGGGGGTGCCTGTCGCGTCGCTTGAATATCGCGTGCATACGGTTGGGCCTTTATTCATGCTCATGACTGACTCGACCATCAACCTTTAGCCCTTTCCTTCACTGGTTACCACGTCCGAACCCATTTCATTGGTTTTAAAGGCGGAGCTGTTTAAGCCAACCGTTAGTCCGTGCAGAGCGAACAGGAATTGTGGGCCGATTCTGGCGGCAGTATAGAAAGGGTCCAAGCGCAATGACACATACCCCTGTGAACTAGCGAAGGTGTTTAATCCTAGCCCAAATACGGGGCGAATACCTTGCGATAGTCATTCGATAGCCAATCAACAGGTAATCGATAATAAATCAATAATCAATTCCGGAAAATGCTGGGGATCACTTGGTAGTGCTAGGTGCCAATCAGCTCCGCTGTTTCTTTAGCCTTGCGCCAGCAGTGGTTTTTGAGCGTTAATCATTTTTGCTAGGTAATGCTCATAACTATGACTTCTACCATCATTCTTTAGTGTTTCCTTCACTTAATACCCACGTCAGAACCAATTTCAGCAGTTTTTGAGTGTTAATATTTTTCGCTGAATCGTTGTCATTTTCGCCGAGTCATGCTCATCACTATGCCTACAACCATCATCCTGTTGCATGACATTTATTTCATGACTTCTCATTTATGTATGTCACACACTTTTGTTATACTATGGCAATTTTGGTACCTACCAAGTTACCGAAACGACCATGAGAGCACAAAGACGTCGGCGGCTAGATAGATAGATTCTGTCAAAGTGGCACAGGTTCGCCAAGAAATGCGTCGCATTTAAAATACCTTCCTGTATAAAGCCTCAAAAACATTGTTGGTTTTCGGGCATCTATTTAAATCACTCTAATCAATTAATGTAATGGTGAAAGATATTTAACGGATTTATTTTCTTTCATTTAGCCAATCAGTATGTGCCACTGAGTGTTTGCCCGTCCTTCCCACTGTAACACAAGAGGTTCAGAATCCCTAAATGTTGATTGATACGTATCGTACATTTTTGCACCTACCCCGATCACAATCAAATTGTTCGCATCGCCGTTAGTTGTTAAGCACTTCGCAACCCTTGTACAGCTTGGCTTAACATAGCTTCCAATTGGTACAATGTATCTGCATATTTTTTGTCGCTTAGCATGTATGCGTTGTTTACAAAATGTTTATTCACGGTAAAAATCTGAACTCTGAAATTGTGGAGCGAGGGCGTAGTGCACTGTAGCTGCATGCAGTCAGCCAGTATTGGCGTGTTAAAACGTCTACATCAGCGCGTTATTAACACTTGCCAAATCACAAAGGCATATCTCGGTTTTCAATTCAAAGTTTCTCACTCTGCCAAGAAAATGGACGAAAATGGGAACGAAGAAAAAAAAAATGTGGTTGATCCCTCTTATATAGGAATCGGTATAGAACACGAAAGTGAAACGTGTCTTCACAGAAGTAGTGTAATGTTTATTGCACATTGATATATAATGTCTATTGCTGTTTTGTGGCTAAAGCGCCCTTAGGCGTTGATGCACCCACGCTGACGCCTGGTGGCACGTCTCCTCCATCACGACTACCAACGTCGATGACCATGAGCAACCGTCATGCATATGGAAGCTGCACTACGCTGCACACGCTAGCACAACGCGAAAGACGAAGCACGTAACTGACACACTAATACAACGCGCAAGACAAAGCACGTAACTGAATCGTCACCGAGTCAAATCAGCGCGTACAGCGCGTCGTAATTGCAGCCTCCGCGATCAACTTCAGAAACATTCTCAGAGCTAATTGCGGAGGCCACGCTCCGCTGTGCTGAGTACGGTGAACGCCACCTAGGTGGCGTTGGTAGTGCTTCTTGATGCCAGCGTCCCTTCGAATGCTGGCATCGAGGCGTCGTAGTGCTGAGACCACCGAAGCGTTCACTGTCGGTGCGCGTTAAGGCCGGAATACATGAAGCGAATAACCGGCGTCCGAGCGAAGAACTTCGTCGGGCGGCGAACGTCCGACGGCCGGCGTCAAGAAATTTGCCGTCCGCAGCCGATCTGCCTGTCCAAACATTTTCGTCGGGTGAACGCCGCCGCCGGAAGCGTCTAGCGCGCAGCGGTGGACGACAGCCAATCAGGAGGCACTAGTTCCGGTCGCAATGCATGCTGGTGTTTCGCGCGCGCGCGCCTTTTCGCGTCGTCTGCAATCGCGTTGGTGTTGCCGTGTCTGCATGTCTCTGCACCGATTGAGTAGTTCCTAGTATGATCTCTCAGGAATCGCGTTGTATTTGTACATCCCATATCCGCTGATCTGCGAGGAAACAGACAAGCAGTGCAAGCTCTCTACAACAACCTTCAACAGAAATCTTCTGATCTCAGAGGCCACATGCTGTCGTCATGCCTATCTCCCGACTTCCCCGATAGATGGCGCTGGCATCGGATATTTCTTTCGCTAGGCTTAGACGCGTTCGAAACGAGAAGCGATCTCGAAAACTACTCAAGGTTATCCATAATACTCTGTCGTCGAAGCGGCCTGAGACTAAGCGAAAGCCGTTTACGCAGTCATTTGCTTCCAACTAAGTGAATTCTACAAGGACAACGCCAAATTCAGTTCGAAGCGGGCGGCCGGGACCGCCGCCAACACGGCGGCCAACGCGCGGCGGCGTTCGCCGCATGTATTGCAACACAGCAAACATCCTGCGTCGTGTCGCCGCGTCGTTACTTGACGCGTGAAGTTCGTCGAGAAAGTTCGCTCCATGTATCCCGGGCTTTAGTGTCATAATGCAGTACTTCTCTTTTCTGCTCGTAGGCGGCGGCACCGCCCCGAGCAAGAGCGCGGGTACACGGAGGAGTGTTAGATATATAAGGCGCGTCTGTGTAGCTCTCTGCAAATGCGTTTGTGGCGCAATGGGTTAAACGCTCGGCGATCTATCGTCGCGGACGGAGAGGTCGTGGGTTCGATTCCTAAATTTTGCATGTTTGTGGAACTTTTTCTTCTGGTTTCTTTCTTTGTATTATGTTCTATGACGTATTTCCGTGACGGAAATACGTCAGTGAAGTCTTGGTGGACCCCGGAATAAAACACTTTCGTGTTAAAATGGATAAAGCCAAACAACTGTTTTGACTCGACAAGCTTCCTGCGTATCGTACCGAAACCCATAGGTGCAAAAATCGTGCTGAAGCTATCCTAAAATACGCACGAATAAACGTACATCTCCCGGTGTAAATGACACGATACCTTTGAATTGGCGCTCGGACAGAAAAAGAGCGCCTGCACATCTCTCCCTTAATGATGCAGCCCGGCACATCACATATTTCAAACCGAATAATTTTCAGGTTGTGCAAATGGACAATGATAGTTACAAAGACAGGAAGGGCAAAAACTGAAGAAACTAGTCCGGCAATATGTATTTCTTAAACTATACACGATCATTCCGAACAGTCAAGTGAGTACGTGACGTCAGGTACGCTACCTGATGCGAGCAGTGAGTGTTATACTGATGTCTTAGGTAAATGCTTCCATTTAGTTGGCGTGAACACATCTCTATGCTTTCAAACTATTCTTTTTGTATTTTCATTTTCATAAGTGCCCACGTATCTGTATTAGAATTCAATTCAGACAGGTGATCGGAGTTGGCCGTCCACATACTCCAACAAGTGGCTCTATTGTGCGATATTGTTGTATAAGTACCCGCGACTCCTCTTGACCAACAACCATCGGCGCTCTTCGGCATTTGTAGCAGCGTTACAGTTGTATGTTACCTGTGCTGTCCATTAACACTGTGATTAGTGCGCTATATTTTTCTTCCATTAGCAGCTGATCATGGAGCGTTGTCTTGCCTGTTCGTTTGTGCCTCCATTGCAAGGAAGACTTTTAGCACAGCGAACGCTATCGGAAAACAAAAACAAAACTGCAACTCGGAATTAGGTTAGCGTCTGGTCATTCCTTAGACGTGTACTGTTGAAAACAACGTAAATTCCCTATTAGCTTTTAGTACGACATAGACGTGCACTCTCAAGTCAGGTTCCTCCACCATGCGCAAGAGAACGGATGCTGGTCCCACCCTCTCCAGGTCCTTCGCGATGAGCGACCACCACTTGGAGTCCAGCTCGATTCCGTAGCACGCCATCATGGAAGGGTTCACGTACACGGGCCTCGTGTCCCCGATCGAAATCGTCAGATCAGCTGCAGGCATGGTAGGCAGAATGTTTATTAATGGTCTCACGTTGCATTTGTCGGTAAATGCGCTTTTCTCTCGCTAGCGCCAGACGACGAAGTAGACCAGTGCAAGTATCTGGAGAAACTTAATCGCATATTCGGTAGCTTTAATATACGTCCGTGATGTAGCGCATTCAGTTTAAATAATTATAAAACACATGGTGTCAGTTATGTATCAGCATTTTGATTCAAACAATGTCACAGCAGATGAACTTGCATAGCCAAGGACTCGCTTGTGCGAGTGTATTTAGCAATACATTGAACATTTCTTACTTAAGTGAGACCGAACCGCCACCGAAAACGCCTTGTGCGATGGGCCAAATTAACACAAAGACCGGATGACATTTTGACGCCTGCACTTTTCCGGTAGTTATGCGAAATGCGTTAGGCTGGCCTCTCCTGTGCCGCCTTTCCGCGAAACCAAATGTAACAATGTGAGTGAGTACAGTTGAGCATTTGACGCATATGAGGTACGCGTGTGAGGGAATAACAGTGGCCCTACAGCAGGGTGTCGAGAAACATTGTGGCCAGAGCTCCACCGCAACCGCAATTATTCATGTCCACGTAGCACGACCATGCACATTTTCGTCCATGCTGTTTACAGCATTGCGTATTTATCGAAAGGCATTCGCGCCGCCTCCGTGCGCTCATCCTACACGACTCGATAACTCCAAGCTGATATCATGGCTGGAACGCGCATAATGGTGCGCCAGCTTTGATCGACACCGATAAGATTTTAGGCTGAGCTATATGAAGCTGAACTACTTGGCACTTACTTTCCAGGAATTCAGCGGACGGTTCCATTTTGGCAAATAACACCGAAAGAATAACAGTTTGCGTCGTCTTCTTTTATTCTGTTTTACAAACGACAGTTGCGTTCCCGTTTCTAGTGGTCTGCCCACCGGATGGATGTTCTTACCTTTACTCTTGTTCAACCAAGCAACTGAAATGGCAGAGGGCGCCCGCAGAGCGATGTCACACTTGTCGGTAGCCTGGGCGAAGGGCGTCGCAGGATCGCGTCTGCACAACACAACATCCAGTTGTAAGCATAGGCGGCCAAGAGTTTGCGTATACCGTAATGAGCACCATGCGCTATACCGGAGCCCCCCGCTCCCTATCCGCGTGCTATGCGATAGTAGATGAACATCCAGCCGCGAATGCTAGTAGTCATCGTGCTTGTGACTTAGTCTTCTCCTGACGTCATTCATTACGGTGCTCTAATTTACACTCTAAATTCCCAAGAAGTCGTTTTCGCAGCACTGTTCTGCTGCCCGATGTCTCTTCCAGTAATGCGCGTCTAAGGCTGAGGCCCGCCTGAGAATATTTAGCAACCTGCGCTCGCACCAGCCATCGGTTCGGAGGAACTTCTGGTCTCCTGTCTTAGAAGTCGAGGAAACCGCGTTTCCTAGCGCGCGCCGCAGTCTACGGAACGCGTCTTATCGCATTTACGCAAAAAAGGCACGCTTCACGCCCCACTCACATCCATGTATACTTTATCGAGTACATTACTCTTAAATAACAGAAAACTGCCTGCTAAACGTGGCACACTTTTTTCGTGGGCAGCACAAGCTGACTTCTAGGGTCTTTGCTCGTAAACGGCGAGAAAGCAAATATTGAGCGTACCATCACCGTGTAACCAAATGCGCATAGTCGTGGTACTATGAATCCAGTTAAGTATTTTAACATTGAAGTTTATTTCTACCACGCCAATAAGAGGGCACATATTGGCATATAGTTCGACATTTCTCGTTCCTGCGAAATTCGCCAATATCGCTTAAGTACGGCGATCAAGCACAACCTGTTGGAGATATATAATGCCATTGGTAGTAATTATAAAGTCGCTACCTCTGGAATTAACATGCTATTATATCGCATCAATGCCTTCAGGCTTCCATAATTGTAGCACAGTCAAAATTACCTGCAAATGTGGTCATGAATCAATTTTGATTTGTCTTAAAGTTTCACTTTTCTGGGTCTTCGAGGCCAAAAATAGTGTCACAAAGTCCATTATGAACGCCACAATGATATACAAAGTGCAGAGGTACGACTATGTGGCGTGCCACGATCCACATCCCGGGATCACAAAGATATTTGTGCCCATTAGTGGCTCCCGAGAACGGGTGCCACAAGACCGTCCTATTAAAACGTGAACATCAGCATTTACTGCCACAAGCAACAGCTAGTCCTACAATAAGAGTTGACCTTGAATACTTCGAACCACTTTAGCATTTCTCGAATGATAACGTTTTGCTTTCTACGTTATTGAATTGGGAAACTGGTCTTGGTCCCGATATAATGCTTCCTTCCTCTCGAGCACAATAGTGCGAAGCTTTTTATCATAAATCTGCACTATATTTATTTATTTGTTCAATGAAAATACTTTCAGGGCCCAAAGGCACTACAGAAAGGAGTGGGGAGGAAAATGGTCATCAGCTATGCTTGTGATTGTGGAGGGAAGAAGGTGGTGCCATGCGACATTTTTTCTAAGAACAAAAGAGTCATTACACAATTTCGTGCGACAAGACGGTCGACCAACCTTCAAGCGACGATCGGTCCTTGAAGAGATATAATGAGGTGGATGAAACAGGATGTCCTTCGAATCGTTGTTATAATAATAGATTTTGTGAAAAGGATTAAGGCGAGATGACTTTCGACGCAATGAAAGGTCAGGCC
This sequence comes from Dermacentor silvarum, assembly GCF_013339745.2. Lineage (NCBI taxonomy): Eukaryota > Metazoa > Arthropoda > Arachnida > Ixodida > Ixodidae > Dermacentor > Dermacentor silvarum. Next base: position 188,959,192 of record NC_051157.2, read on the forward strand.
AATTTAGCGCTTTCTTCATAGACGTTACAATAGAATGACGTGAATAATTCGATAATATGAAACGTGCTGCGCGATTCTGAATGGCTTCAAGAGTTTGAGGGTGGTCTGAGTAGGATTCCATATGGCGCATGCGTACTCTAACTTGTAACGTACCAAAGTTTTGTAAACTTCAGCGACGGTGGGGCATCAAAATAATTTTGACGCAGATAGTCAAGCATGCAATTCGCGTTGCTATAGTTACATATTCGACATGCGCATTCCGCGGAAGATTACAAGAAATGTGAACACCAAAGTATTTATAACTGTCAATTGATGGTAATGGAATACTATTCAGGTAGTAAGTACGCGGACAATGAGTAGTAGCATGGCAAGAAACTCGCATGCGTTTACATTTAGTTGTATTAAGTGTCATGAGCCATTGATTGCAACATTCGAATACCCTATCTAGATCGTGTTGCAGATTTATCTAATCAGCATGGTTAGTAATTTTCTGGTAAACTACAAAGTCATCTGCAAACAGTCGGTCAGTTGAGGAGGAAAGGCAAGTAGGAAGATCATTCATATAAATCACGAAAAGCAGAAGGCCCAAAACGGACACTTGCAGGACACGAGATGTTACGGCATAATTAGGTGTACAAAAACTCAATAGCTGACACACACTGGCTACGGTTTGAGAGAAATCCTTTAATCGATGCAAGTACACTGGGCTCTATGTTAAGTTCATTAAGCTTTAAGATAAGTAGGTCGTGTGAGACGGAATCAAATGCTTTGGTAAAATCTAAATATATACAACCAGTATCAAATTATTCATTATCAGCCTTAATGAATAAGTCGTTGGTAAAACATAGTCACTGCGTTTCGCACGAAACTGCTTTACGGAATCCATCCTGATAAATACTGAAGAAGGAATTGGACTCAAGGAATTCAGTGAGGTGTGAGTATTATGTGCTGTAAGATTTTTACAGGAATAAATGTTAATGATATGGAACGGTAATTATTGGGGGAATTTACATCACCAGATTTATGCACAGGGACCACCTTCCCTATCTTCCAGTCAGAGGGCAGTGTAGACATCTGTAATGACTGTTCAAAAAGCTTTGACAAACAATATCAATGACGAATAAACTTGTGTACACTTCACTCTTGATGAGATACAACCTGAGCCGGCCGATGAAGACTTAATTTGACAATAAGCCTTTCGACACCAACTGCATCGATAGCGATGGGATCCACTGGTAATAAGTTGGTTTTTGGTATATGCGGAAAGACTGTGTGGGTGCAGTAAAATGAGTAACAAAAACGTTTTTCAGAACATTACAGCATTCGCTTTGAACTACTGGAACATGAGATTGTATTATCCAATGTGTGTCTTTGAGAACCGTTAATAATGCTCAAGAATTTACGGGGGTTAGAACGCAGTAGCAAAGGCAGTTTTATCAAAGAATTCCTTCTTTGAAAGTGCAGTACAGAATTATCGGTGAAATTTTTGATAGCAGACCAATGGTCTGTTCTGGCTCTTAGCTCTGCGCGTCGAAATATCCGCTTCGTTTTGTTGCGCATGCGCTTTAACATGTTATGAAACCACGGAGACCAAGGACTCGAAACTGCTTTTAGGTACACAGTCATCAATTAAGAGACAATAGTTGTTTTTATAAAGCAACCAGTTGGCCCCAACCAATCGCTGCTCAAAACCAGCAAAAAACGATCATCATAGGCCTGCAATTCCCTATTCATTCCAGTAATATATGCTTTACTGTAGTCTTGGATGACCCTGTTTTGTTTTTCGTTTTCTTGTTGGAAACCCGCGCCCGTACAGTGAAGTGAATTGTAGCGTGGTCGCTAATTCCCGGTGAATGAATTAAGCAGCAAGCTAGGTCTGCAGTAGTTGTAAGTATTAGGTCTAGAATGTTAGCGGAAGTGGGAGTTATGTGAGTGGGAAAGTGAACGAGCTGAGTTAAGTTGAAGTCCTGACAAAAAGTTATTAGTTATGTGCTTGCAGTTGAGTTGTGTTTTAAGGAAACAGAGGCTCTTTCCTACCTGATGTCTGAAAAATTGGAGTCGCCAAGAATGAAGAGGGGCGATTTACTACTCGTAGTTTGGGAAACATTTTGCGCATAAAGTACCAGACATTACAGGATTCACACTTAATTATCGCAAGTGATGTGTTCCTCAGATGTCTGTGTACATACACGCGTTATGTGCTAGTTCAACGAACTGCACAAAGAAACGCATTTTGAGCTGTATTGCTGCATTACGCTTCGGCAGTACCAGAAAAGTCACATTTTAGGAGTCTTCATGAGCAGAAACACGCAAGAGCGAACGACAGGGGTCGACACCATTTTCAAGTTCTGCACCAGCTTGCCGCAACAACGGCGCTAATACGGGAATGCAATTTGAAACGAATGAAATCAACGATGTCACAGTGACGTCAAAACGCTTGGGTTTCAATTCAAAGTTTTAAAAAAATGCACGCCTGCCCTCCGCTTTGCTTCGCCCCGGGCACCAACAGCCATAACCGTTGGACAAATAAAATTTATTCCTATCCTATCCCTTCGCTTTCGCTTCGCGTAGGGAACTGCCTTATCGCCGAGACAAGGCAAATAATGATTTCAAAATAGTTATCAAAGTTAACGTATTGATTGTCTCTCATGTTCCTTCAATCTCTGCTTTGGTCCTAGCTAATCTAAAGGGCTTTAAGCTAATCCGAAGATGACAGTAAGAAAACAAGAGAAAATAGTAGAATGGCAGATTCACTGATAGGCCATGCATTTCAGGCCTACAGCGAGTTATGCGCCAGTGTTGATCCGACACTCTTACAACGCCAGAATTATAGCTGAAGCAAACTTTGAGGGTTGTCGAACAATGTACGTTGACACTAGAGACAATGGCCGACGCGTCGGACGCACATACCTCAATCAATCAGCAGCAAACAAGAAAGAAAAAAAAACGATGCGAGCATCCGTTCTTGCAGACTGGCGACGCATCTCTTACCCATTTTTCCAGGTGATCATCTTGGTGTTGCCAAAAGTCCTGCCGAGCTTGTTTGTCTTGTACGATTCCTGGCGCCATGCGACGAGACGTTCCTTGGGAAGATCCTGCGGGTACGCAAGCGTCAATCTTTGATGCAGATCACGCACACTGACACAAATATCTTAGGAAGTGGGTGAAAGGACAGCCGCCCCAGTAGCTGAATTCGGAGAGCATCGATCGCACGGGCAGTGCGGAAGTTCCAGCGGCGGGAAGTATGCTGTGGGGGTCCTCTTATCAAAATGAGTAACAAACACGTTGTTCAGGACATCGCAGCATTCGCTTTGAACTAGTGGAACATTAGATTCCTCGTTTCCGTATTTCAACATTTTTGTTGAAGCAGGAGCTGATTATCTGATAAGTCTTCCTTGTTAACACACCTATGAATTTATTGAAAAAAGTGCTATTATTGAAAAAAAGTGCTTCGTTACGTGGGAGATACTGTCATCCTAACAGGTTAAGATCGAATCGTTGAAAAGAACAAATGTGCCGTCAACTTTTCGGGGCAACTGAATCCGATAGCTACGACCAACGATGCGAAGACTGCATAAAAAATCAACCTCTTCGAATGTCAGAATTATTACACGCATTTCTACTACGGCTTCTCCCATGACATGTATAGTTGGAGATCGCTGTCTTGTACAATACATTTTGATAGCCTTAAACGTGACATCGCTGTTCTGTAGAATACAAATTTTTACAGCCTTAAAATTGATTTACACCCTTCAAGGTGTAAACACCTTTATTGTTACGCCTTCCTTGGTGTAAGTGTTGACTTTTCGTCGTTCTGACTAAGAATAATATCGAGCACCGCATTTTGCTTTCTTCTGGTTCATGTAACCACGCTGTTTTATGGCGTTTAATTATCCGGGGCGAGGGCTTTCTGTAAGTGTCTACCTAGTGGACGTGTTCATTTCGTCTGCTGAAGTTCCGCTTGGCTAGGCTGGGGTACGGCGTCAGGAGGAGGCAGACATTGCATGAGTATCTGCGCGCACTCCTAATTATTGCGAACTGTTGAACTAATATAACACGTTACTTTGTTTACATTGGTTAATTTGCAAAGATACAAAACCATGTAACCACAGCCATAAGGCCGAAGTTTACGCAAATGCGTGCACTGCTCGCCTCCGTGCAGCTGAACCGTCTTGCTTGCCGCTCCCGTATAAAATACAGCACTACTGTTCCCTCTAGTGATTTTTGTTGGAAACTACGCCAAAGAGACACAAGAGAACTCCCGTACCGGTTAGTTGCACTTACAGGTTCGAAGGCTCTCAGTTCTTCGTCAGTGCTTGTGCTGCCAAGCACGCGCTGGCCCACGTAGTTCTGCGAGTATAACGAGATTCGCTTTTTGTTAGTTCGACGCCACGAGAGAACAAATGGACGCTGATAGCATACTTTTAGGGCGTTCTGGGTCGCCGCGTCCCCCAATATGAAATGGGCCATCCGGAACACCAGCAAGTCCTGCGGAGAAGAGAGCTCCATTGCTTAAAATTCGTGGTCATTGGCATCGAGATCATCACATTGGGACAAGGAGCACGAAACCAGCGACCAAAAGCAGTTATTTTTTTTCGCTAGATAATGAGACAGATTAAAAGATTCTGCTCTCACAACTATATGCCTCACGCGGGTGGTGGTCATGGTCGTGGTGGTGGTGGTGATGGTCGAGGTGGTTGTGGTCGCGGTTGTGGTCGCGGTTGTTGTGGTCGTGGTTGTGGTTGTTGTGGTCGCGGTTGTTGTGGTCGCGGTTGCTGTGGTCGTGGTTGTTCTTGCGGTCGTGGTTGTGGTGGTAGAGGTTCTTGTCGAAGTTTCTTTACAAATGCCTCCGAAATTTTGACAATGAGAAGCTAAGCAAACACTTAAAGTTTATGCGTAAATAATTTGGGAAGCGAGCAATGTGTAACATATGTAGAAGTTGGAGAGCTTTAGTTTCTCTCTAAAAGAACTGGATACAGGCATGGGCAATGGAGTTGGTCGCGCCATCTTTTGGCATAGAGATTCACCGGAGGAGATGGAGTTTAACTGCGGCGACCAAGTATATTCTACTTGAGCGTCACCAATGGCATAAATGTTATCCTACAATCATTTTTCTTCAGTGACAACGGCCAGATAACTCGAACGCTTCTGAAGCTTCTACAACGTTGTTAGGCAAAGGGTCACAAGCTCTCGCCACCAGCGTTGTTGCAGCCGCCGTCATATCGAGTAATAATTTGGAGCCAGAATAAAACTATAAGTGAACCTGACGTCAAACAGTAATTGCTCAGAAGCCAGTTCGTGAAGCCCACCCTTTCACTCTTTTCTCTCATATATACCTACCCCACGTTAGGCCCAGCACGTGGTCCTGCGATCGACGGGCTATCTTGTTCACGGTAGGTTTTCATTGAGCCGTAGTCGAACGCTGCTGCCGAACGCACTGCCTTCTCGCTAGAGCATGCGCTTAGCGCGCGGGTGAAAGACTACAGCTTGCTCTGCGATGATGCTCTGGGCAGACTTCAGGCTTCAGCTTTCCCAGTAAATCATGGAACACGAGACATAGTGTTTCTTGTTAATTCCAGCAGCTATTCCTTTATTCATAATGAGCGCAATTCTGACTGTTCTGGTGGATTACAAAGAGAAACCGACGCAGGTTGAACAAGTCACAATGTACTGATTCTAAGTCACAGCTGATTCTAAAGATTCACTAACGAACTTTATTCATTAGACAGTTTTAGTTTAGCGTGGTTACCGGAATAGCGGGATCCAAATGCGCATGCGCAGAACGCTAAACGACCCATACCGTTTACCGTGCGCACGCTATTTCTCAGAGTTACGTTACCGTGTTAGCGTGTTTACGTAGTGTACGTAAAACATGGCGGCGGTCCCGGTCGCCCGCTTCGAACTGAATTTGGCGTTGTTTTTTGTAGAATTCACTTCGGTCGTAGCAGATGACTGCGTAAACGGCTTTTGCTTAGTCTCATGCCGCTTCGACGAGAGAGTGTAATGGCTAATCTTGAGGAATTTTCGAGATCGCTTCTCGTTTCGAACGCGCCTAAGCCTAACGAGACAAATTTTCTCCGAGATGCGAGCGCCACCTGTCGGTAAAGTTGGAAGATAGGCGCGACGACGGCATATGGCCTCTAAGATGGGAACATTTTGGAGGCTATGGCAGACAGCTTGTACTGATTCTCTGTTTTGCTGCAGATCGGCGGACATGGCAAGTAAAAATACAACGCGCTCCTGGCTTTCATTGCGCTGCCTGTCGCACTTTCCGGACGCACACACACATAGACTTAGGTGCCCTATGTATGCGAAATTCAAAGCGTAATGGAATAGCGTCCCGCACGTAAACTACGCTATCACGCTATACTAAAACTCTCTTTCTGCAAAGTTCGTTTGCGGAACGGTAACGCTATTTCCTTTAACCCCGCTATTACGCTAACGTTAAGCTAAAACTGTCTATTATTCGCTTGATCACACATGTTGAAATTGCGATGCAGTAGTGGAGTCGTGCCTGACTAGCACCCGTGCGAAGGCATTGGTGTCAAGCGTGCGTCAGGAAATGTTTTATTTGCCCAAAGCCGCTATTGAATTGTTTGGCATTTTTTTTAATTGTGATGGATAGCGCTGTTTGTCTTTCTAGAGGAATTTATGGTAGAAACGAAAATTGCCTGAATCAGAAATACGAATGTTATTTAACTAATTAAATATTCACTAACTACCTTTTTAAATAACTACTCTAGCGCACAAGTTATATTTGCCGAACGTAAGGCAAGCAGAAGAATCCCGTTTTTGTTGCACTAATTGTAATCCTGGGACAACTTTCGAGATATCCGGTCTTAAAGTGTGCAGAAAAATACACTGGCGTTCCTGTTACAATGTTCCTTTAAAAAAAGTGTTAAGATTTCTGCTAAGCAATCATACATTAACTATACTCCTTGCCTTCAATTCCGCGATTGGAACATCTCAAAATTGCATAAAGATGTACTCGACGCATATTTACCTACCTGGACATTACGCTTTGTCGCGTTACTAACATACGCCTTTTAGGTAGTCCGATTTGAGTAGATAGAATTTAGCGATATCATTAACGCGATTTTTTTGTAAATTTGTTCCAACCGAAGAAAAAAACTGACAGTATATCTACTCTCGGAATTTCTGTTCAGCGGATACGAGTTCATATTTTGCCAGTTGCATTTCTTAGCTTGCTATACGGGCCCAAAAAGGAACAGTTACTGTCAGTTACTTGAATTAGACAAGCTTATTATTGTCATTTACCAGCACAGCCAATGCCAGTCAGTTCCAGCAACCAACCTGAAAAGGTGGAGCGGCAAACTGAAGATGAAACAGAATATCTTGATGTCATCTGTGGAACAGATGATTTTAAGATACTTCGATTTTGCCTAAATTAGATGGTGTAAAATAGAAATGGAATTTTGTCTTTTCCTGTTTTCTTTCTTTCTCATTGCTGCTGAAATTGGCTTTTTTTTTACGATTGGTTGCTTTAAACACCACAGTCCGAAACGTAAGCGTATAAACGTGTCCCGGTAAAGCAGTGACCGCAATTGTGCCTATCCGCTCGCATTAATAATCTTGAGATAACGTCAGCATTATTTCGCTTGTTCATTGCCTCTGCAGCGCCTACGCTTTGTCGTTTCGGAAATGATTAATACGTATATCACCGAAACCAATCGTTAACCCACAGTGATTTAACTTCGTTTCATGGTGAGCAGGCCACAGTGCTTCACAGTGAAAACAACTGCGGCGTTTTCTACAAAATTACTTAATTTAGCACCACTAAAACAAAGGCACGTAAGATTGTATGAAATAGCCAATGATCTTTAAGCTTTCGTGTTTCTAGTATGCGACATAAGTTTTGGTCGCGTCTGCGAGCGGTGCGTCTGCTGTGACCGCTCTTCGCAATACAATGCAATAATTATGCAATAAAATACAGTTATGCAACCTACAACATTGCCCGATTTGGGTGCTGTAGGTGTTTGTAGAAAATAAATAATGTTGAAAGAAAAATACGTGTCACTCTGCTCGTTTCGCGGCAAATAGGTGCGTATCTGAGGTGCCTTCTATGTAATACGTAGCATTCGTTACATCGAATGGCATGACGTGCAGGTAATCTTTCACGGGTGACTCCCTATTGCTTGGCCACGACGGCGTGCCATAAAAGAGGTCCCTCTCGCCTACGCATAACGCTGCCTGCTATGCATGAAACCGAGCATAGCTTAACCCGCTCGTCACACAATGCGTTGCATTGAATAATGCGGTGTGTCGCGCTACGGCAGAGTAGTCAAACCGACGGGCAAGCGAATATCATAACTTGAAGGACTGCATTTGTAGAGCACTACAGCCGAGAAATGAACAGCTAACGTGTATTTCTAACACTGTCAGTTGTCAGGTAGAAACACAATTGCAGGGCGAACGTAGGGAACCGACAGCTCATAGTCTGACTAAAGGGATACTAGAGATAACCATAAAAATAGCGGGAATGAAACTATCGTACCTGGCCCATGATTATTTCTGAAGTATTTGCACTTCTTCGACAAGAACATAATTTATTAGGGGAAAAAATAACTCAAGCGCTTCTTTCTTGAATTTTGCGCTCAGGTCAAAGCACCAACCGTGTAAATGTGCCATTATTTTTACAATAACAAAAAGGTCGGCCTTGAAAAAAGTCGGTCACCCGACCGAAACCGTTCGGTAAATAAACCCAAGATAACCGCGAAGTTGTGCTTCTCATTTTTCTGTATATATATATATATATATATATATATATATATATATATATATATATATATATATATATATATATATATATAAGATGCATAATTAACCGTCGAGATTGAACAGCTGTCTCGCAAGTGGTGAACGCTGCTCTATATATATATATATATATATATATATATATATATATATATATATATAGCAGCGTCCACCACTTGCGAGACAGCTGTTCAATCTCGACGGTTAATTATGCAGGCCGCGCACTGAAGAGAATGACGCTGGCCATGATGATGAGTATATACCGATGTAGAAGATGAAGGGGTAATATAATGCTGATTATATATATATATATATATAGTCACCTGTCGGTAGTGGGTCGAGGGCAAGAGTGGGTCGAACCCAAAAAAGTGAAGAAGACCGCGCGGGTCTTCTCTGCTCGAGAGCCAGCCCCGATTGACCCTGGACAAAGGGCGAGGACGTCCTCGATATAAGAAGACGTCCTATTTTTGAACCAATTTTTGTGGTTATCTCTAGTATCCCTTTAGTCAGACTATGAACTGTCGGTTCCCTACGATGGTGCATTTTTTGGACGGAAAGCTGCATGGCCCGTATATATATTTATTTACGGGACCCACAAGCCTTCTTCTGAAGGCTCGTGACACGCGCTCAGACACACACACATACACACACACACACACACACACACACACACACACAAACACACACACATATATATATATACGGGCCATGCAGCTTTCCGTCCAAAAAATGCACCATCGTAGGGAACCGACAGTTCATAGTCTGACTAAAGGGATACTAGAGATAACCACAAAAATTGGTTCAAAAATAGGACGTCTTCTTATAATCGGGGCTGGCTCTCGAGCAGAGAAGACCCGCGCGGTCTTCTTCACTCTTTTGGGTTCGACCCACTCTTGCCCTCGACCCACTACCGACAGGTGACTATATATATATATATATATATATATATATATATATATATATATATATAATCAGCATTATATTACCCCTTCATCTTCTACATCGGTATATACTCATCATCATGGCCAGCGTCATTCTCTTCAGTGCGCGGCCTGCATAATTAACCGTCGAGATTGAACAGCTGTCTCGCAAGTGGTGGACGCTGCTCTCAATCCCTTGGTCCTCTACGACTTCGAGTTTCCCTGGAGCTTCGTTCAGGTCGCCGCTTGCCCCGCCTTTCCGCCACCATGCCCCAAGAAGATCCACCAGGAGCCCCCAGCGTCACCGTCTCTGCCCCACCGGCCGTTCCTTCATGGACCGTCAGCACGCGTCAGCGCGATCCCACCATGTTCGCTGGCCTTCTTAGTGAAGACATTGAGGACTGGCTGGACAATTATGACCGAGTGAGTGAGTCTAACCGGTGGGATGATTTTCACAAGCTTCGGAGCCTCGCATTCTACCTCACTGACGTTGCCAGGACTTGGTTTCTTAATCATGAGAGCTCCTTGCCTGACTGGGCGGCTTTCAGGCACCAGCTTTGGCAAATTTTTGGTGCCGCAAACATCCGCTCTGAGGTAGCCAAGAAAAAGCTTGATGCACGCATGCAACTTCCCGAGGAAATATACACCTCTTATGTCGAGGACGTCCTCGCCCTTTCTCGCCGGGTGGGCGCAGCCATGACTGAATCTGATCGTGTTCGTCATATCCTCAAGCGCATTGCCCACGTCGCGTTCAACGCACTGGCCATCAAGAATCTAAATACCGTTAACGATGTTATCGCGACTTGCCAGCATCTGGACGCCCTGCAGGCCATCCGTTTACAACCTGTCGCCTGTGACACGCCTCCTTCCTCGGATACGGACCTGCGTGTCCTGATTCGGACTCTCATACGCGAAGAGCTCCAAGTGTACGGCCTGCGCAGTCCTCCCGTTCAGCCGCAACCTTCGGTTCCTGGCCTGCGCGACATCATCAAAGAGGAGCTGTCCTCCATCACCTGCACTGTGGGCTGTGCCCCTCCTTCGCCGTCGCCCTCATATGCTCAGGTTTTGGCTATGCAGCCAGCGTTCGTTCAGACAACGCCTCCTGCTCTTGCTACTCCCAACCATCTGGCGACTCTGGCACCTCGTGCACCTGCCACAGCATTTTACCCTACCCGGCATACGCCCCGCCCCATTTGTTATTGCGGTATTCGCGGGCACATATCGCGCTTTTATCGAAGACGACAACAGCACGAACGCCGTGGTTACGATGTTTACGAGAGAGACCTGTTGCTTCTTCCGAGTCCCTACCAGCGCCGGGCTTCCCAACGCTCACTTACTCCGCCTCCAAATCCCGAAGAGCCTCGCAACTACCGTCCAGGGCGCCGCCGCTCGCCTTCCCCTCTCCGACGCTCGATATCATCTCTGCTACCGGCTTCCCGCACTCCTGACTACCGATCGGAAAACTAGATGGTGCATTTCTTGGAGGGAAAGCTGCACGGCCCGCACAGACTACAATTTCTCTAGTGTGCCCGGTCAATACTTTATTAGTGTGTGTAGAAGGTGTACCAGTTCCTGCACTGATTGATATGGGCGCAGCTATTTCTATTATTCACGTTGACTTGTGCTCTCGTCTACGCAAGGTTACTACACCTTACAATGAAGCTATTCTACGTGGCGCAAATAATCTTGTGATTCGGCCATAGGCGCAATGCACCGTTCCAGTTTCGATTGACGGGATTCGCCACCAAATCCAGTTCGCAGTGCTGACTTCCTGTGCTCACATGCTTATACTAGGGTGGGACTTTCTCTCTTCGGCGTCTGCTTTCATTTCGTGCCGTCAACGCCTCGTTAACCTGACCGAGACCGACAATTTCAACGACGTGTCCGAACCGCGCCTTCGCTTATGAACTGCTGACGATTGTATGGTGCCTCCTGGCCGCAAACAACTTGTTGTAGTTACCTCTGAGATCGCCGATGGTGACGGTTTAGTTGTAGCATCAGCTCGCTGCCGATCCAAAGGGATTGCTCTGGCCTCCTGCTCCTGCTACTCCCAACCATCTGGCGACTCTGGCACCTCGTGCACCTGCCACAGCATTTTACCCTACCCGGCCTACGCCCCTACCGTTCGCCTTGTTGATACGCCACAGCAGATGGAAGAGTTACTGACGTTGTTATTCAAGCATAAAGAGTCCTTCGACGTGCACTCTCCTCTTCTGGGACACTTCTGCAACGGCTCATCGCATACACACAGATGGAACTTCCATCGTGCGCCAGCGGCCATATCGCGTTTCTGCCGCCGAACGCCAGATCATCGATACCCACGTTGCCGACATGCTGAAACGAAGCATCATCCGCCCTTCCTCAAGCCCTTGGTCGTCACCTGTCGTTTTGGTGCGTCAGAAAGACGGCTCAGTGCGATTTTGCGTAGACTACCGTGCCCCCAACGGCACCGCTTCCCCAACGGCACGGCCACTTTGGCTGTACTCAACACAACTGAGCCAGTACTTCTTCCTAAAGGCGCTGTTGTAATTTGCGTCTTGGACACTCAGCCTGCCTCTGTGCTTACCTCGACTACTGCTGTTTCACAAGCACCTACAGCTATAGATACGGTCCCTGCTTCTGTTCTCGCTAGTGCAATCAGCACTGATCTAACGCCACAGCAGATGGAAGAGTTACTGACGTTGTTATCCAAGCATAAAGAGTCCTTCGACGTGCACTCTCCTCTTCTGGGACACTTCTGCAACGGCTCATCGCATACACACAGATGGAACTTCCATCGTGCGCCGGAGGCCATATCGCGTTTCTGCCGCCGAACGCCATATCATCGATACCCACGTTGCCGAAATGCTGAAACGAAGCATCATCCGCCCTTCCTCAAGCCCTTGGTCGTCACCTGTCGTTTTGGTGTGTAAGAAAGACGGCTCAGTGCGATTTTGCGTAGACTACCATGCCTTGAACAAAATTACCCGCAAAGATGTATATCCACTGCCCCGAATCGATGATGCGTTAGGTTCATTACAAGGCGCGGAGTATTTCACCAGCCTTGATCTAGGCTCCGGATACTGGCAGATCCCCATGCACGAAGCAGACAAGGAAAAAACTGCCTTTGCCACACCCGATGGACTTTACGAATATAACGTAATGCCTTTCGGCCTGTGTAATGCTCCCGCCACATTTGAGCGGATGGTTGACACTGTACTACAGGGCCTAAAGTGGAAGACTTGCTTACGCTACGTTGACGACATCGTCATATTTTCGTCGACCTTCCATCAGCACTTGCAGCGCCTCGACGAAGTCTTGACATGCCTCTCTGCTGCTGGCCTTCAGCTGAATACAAGAAAGTGCCACTGTGCCAGCAAAGCCATTAAAGTACTCGGACACCTACCTTGTCAGCAAGGAGGGCATTCGACCTGACCCCGATAAGATTACCGCTGTCCTGCGCTTCCCCAGGCCTCAACGCGCCAAACACTTGTGTAGCTTCCTTGGCCTAGCTTCGTATTTCCGGCGCTTCATACGTAATTTTGCCACCATTGCGGCGTCGCTCCATCAACTACTTCCTTCTGGAGCTCCCTACGTATGGTCGGACGAATGCCAAACTGCTTTTGACGCCCTCAAGCGTGCCTTCACGTCCGAACCTGTGCTTTGTCATTTCGACAACACCGCACCCACTTCTACATACTGACGCCAGCGGCCATGGTATCGGCGCTGTTCTGCAACGTCAGCAAACTTCCGAGGAACGTGTGGTCGCATACGCAAGTCGCACGCTAACACATGCAGAGAAAAATTATACGATTACCGAGCAAGAGTGTCTTGCCGTTGTTTGGTCCGTCCAAAAATTCCGGCCTTATCTGCACGGCCGCCACTTTACGGTCGCTACTGATCACCGCGCCTTGTGCTGGTTGGCGACGCTAAAAAATTTAACGGGACGTCTCGGTCGTTGGATACTTCGTTTACAAGAATACGAATTCGACGTCACCTACAAGTCTGGAAAGAAACACCAGGATGCCGATGCTCTATCTTGTTGTCCCCTACCACCGTCTTCAAACACTGCCTGCTTACCTTCCATGAGCAATCCGCCGGACGTGTCTCCTGCATTTCCTTCACTCGCAGCTCTCGACCGGCTCCCACCTAGCCATTCTCATACGTTTGCAACTTGCCAACGTAGTGACTCCTACTGCCACTTCGTTATGGAACGTATTCGTGGATCCTCCCGCACACCTAACGCTCAACTCCTTCGGTAGTTGAAGAAGATCGAAAATTCGGTGCTATACCGGTACGTGTTTCATCCCGAAGGACACCGTTGGGTTCCTGTAGCTCCCCGATCACTTGAAACCCAGATACTGGAGACCTTTCATGACGATCCCACTGCCGGTCACTTTAGTTTCCATAAAACCTATGAGCGAATTCGCAGCCGCTTCTCCTGGCCTGGACTTGCAACAAGCGTAGCAAAATACCTGGCTTCCTGTTCGATCTGCCAACATAGCAAACGACTAACCTCACCTCCGGCTGGACTACTACTATCTGTCCCGTGTCCTGATGCTCCTCTCGCAGTCGTTGGTATCGACTTGTATGGACCACTAACCTTATCAGCTGGCGGTAAACGATGGATTGTCACAGCTGTAGACCACTTGACACGGTACGCTGAAACAGCCGCACTACCTTCCGGTTCCGCAGCGGAGGTTGCATCCTTTTTGTTGGAAGCCATCTTTTTACGACACGGAGCCCCTCGTATCCTTCTGAGTGACCGTGGCAGGACCTTTCTGGCTAAACTTCTCGACGATGTTCTCCGTGCGTCAAATACCATCCACAAAACGACTTCCAGCTACCACCCTCAAACTAATGGCCTCACACAGCGCTTTCATCGTACGCTGTGCGACACAATTTCAATGTACATTAACCCTGACCACACCAATTGCGATGTTATTCTCCCATTCGTCACCTTCGCTTACAACACGGCCGTCCAACGCACAACGGGGTACTCGCTATTTTTCCTTTTGTATGGTCGTCAACCGATCACTGTCCTCGACGTCTCTTTCTTTGGCGTCCCCGTGCCCTCGTCCACATCAATGTGTGAGCAATTTCTTTCGCGTATTCCCCAGTGTCGCCAACATGCCCGCCTCAACACCTACGCCAGTCAACAAAACCGCAAAACTCGCTATGATGCATCCCACCGTGTCGTTTCCTTCCAGCCTGGAGACGAAGTGTTGCTGTGGACTCCAGTTCGCGTTCCTGGCTTATGCAAGAAATTTCAGTCCCGTTTTGTCGGGCCCTACACTGTTCAGGAACAGGCTTCGCCAGTTAACTATCGTGTCACGCCCGTTGTTACGCCTTCGAACGGCCGCTGCCGTACCACAGAGATTGTGGATGTTTCACGTTTAAAGCCTTTCATACGGCGTTCGCCGCCATAGCCAGCGGTCAGGTTGGCCGCTTCCATGCGCGGGGGTAATTGTGTGAGCATTATATTACCCCTTCATCTTCATCTGTATATACTCATCATCATGGCCAGCGTCATTCTCTTCAGCGCGCGGCCTGCATAATAAACCATCGAGGTTGAACAGCTGTCTCGCAATATACAGTGAAGTAAAGAGTAACAGGAGCCGGCACAGAAGTAGTTTAGAGATGGAAGCACGTAGGAACAACATAAGACTTTACTGACATTTCGGCCGGGGTCCGGCCTTCATCAAGACTCTTGATGAAGGCCGGACCCCGGCCGAAACGTCAGTAAAGTCTTGTTATGTTTTCCTACGTGCTTCCATTATATATATATATATATATATATATATATATATATATATATATGAGATGTTTACTGGAGGCGCGGCAGCAACCGACGCGTACGTGGGTAGCGACACCGTGGAGTTGGCGTTGCCTGGAGGCGTGGCAGCAACTTCCGCGTACGTTGGTAGGGGACGAGAGACGGAGGGTTCCACGCGCGTGGAGCAGGTCAAGGATGCCAGTTCATCCCTGATGATGTCACGCAAGGCCGTGCTAGAAGGCGCACTGGGGCACCCCGATGGTGACGACTAGCCCATAGATTGCAATGCTTCGCGTATCATAGCTCGTATCATGACACGCAGATGTGGGTCCGCTGTAGAAGAATAGTCGCCAACGTCCGGCTGAAGGCGAACAGACTCAAGTTCGTCCAGGCGCTGACACGTTGTGACGATGTCAGTGATTGTAGCGGAGTTCGATGGCAAGGGCGTCGAAGGCGACTGATCTAATGCCTTTCAGAACGTGGCGCACTTTGACTCTGACATAGATGAAATCACACGGCGGCAAAGCGCAAGAACATTCTCGATATACGATGTGCAAGACTCGCCTGGCTGCTGTTGGCGAGTATCGAGGGTTTTCTTTGTGATGTTAGAACGAACGGCCGGTGTACCAATTACTTGGCGGAGCTGCTGCTTGAAAGTAGCCCAGTCAGTAAAGTCTATCTCGTGGTTGAAGAACCATGTCTTCGCCACACCCGTCAGGTAGAAAGAGACGTGGCGGAGCTTGTGGGGGTCGTCCCAATGATTAGCGGAACTTACTCGCTCGTAGTCATCCAGCCAGTCCTCCACATCTCCCCCCGAAGACCAGCGAAGAGATGTGGGTCACGCTGGTGGTTGCTTAAGATGTAAGGGTTGGCTGGCGGTGCCAGAACGGTAGCGGTAGAAGTGGAGGGTGGTGCGTCCTGAGACATGCTAACGGACAGTGGGCGCAAGCGGTGGCCCGAACCGTTCCAGGGGGGTAGACTAGCGGGCTGAGGACTGAGGATCGAAGGAGCTACTTCCACCACTTATGAAGTCTCTGTTGGCACGACGTTTATTCGGCCCGAGTACTCGGGAGCGAACCAGCAAAGGCACACACCCGATGATGATGATCACACATAACTGAAGATGAGGATCGAGCAACGTAGAATGATGATGATAATATACAGATGAAGAAGACGTGCGTAATAAACGTCCACAATATATAGTATGAAAACTTACAAATCATTAGAACGTGTCATAACTGGAGGAAAACCGACTTCACACCCGAAAACTTCGGCCGAAAGAAGCCCACTCTGCGGCGATATCACAAGCTAAGTAAAAAGTGAACGCTCGTCTTCTGTACTCCACCTTGTCTCGCGATCATCATCATCATCATCGTTATTTTATTATTATTATTATTATTATTATTATATTATTATTATTATTATTATTATTATTATTATTAACACCGTAGCGTTAAAGGCCCTGTGTCGCCGAAAATCCGGCGTCGGCGACCGGCGTCGGCATGCGATGTCGGTGTCGGTGGCGGAGAAAATCACCTTCAACTACCCCGACCGTGTCGGCCCTCCACGTGGTGCAAGGTTTTGGGGAACAAAAATTGAATTTCTCACAGTGAAATTCGTCAGAAAAATGGTAAAGCACTACTGTACCATTCGGCGTCGGATTCGCCGTCAGATTCTTTACCAATCGGCATCGGATTGTAATTTGAGTGTACGAGAAAACCTAATTCTGCTACGAGGAAACTCAAACAAGCCCATTTTCCAGCATTTCTAAAGAGGTAATCTAGTAACGTTGCGTTCAGGTACTTTACTTGCGAAAATGATATCCAGATGGTGCTCGCATCCTAGACAATTTAGGGAGCCTACATGCAACGCCGTTTTATTAGGGTGGTGACAACACCAACATTTTGACTGCTATTTACCGCCAAATTTGGTGGGTAGCCATCTTGGTCCCCAGTATTTCTGCCTTTTTTTGTCACGCTCTGATGTACTCATGTTTTCACGCGATCTATTAAATTTCTTTAATTTAGTTTTGCGCCAACGCGCACAAGAAACCAGCATACATCTTTAATATACTAGTTGCATTTGCCTTTTATTTTAACACATCAAACATACTTTTCTATTGCACGTCGTGCGACACATATAAAGCAACAAGTTATAAGGCACGATGGGGTGCTCGTGGTAGGATTATCTCACGCCAAGAATGTTAACTGCATTAAGCATTGTCGTTGCCTTCGAGTTGTACATAATATATAAAGGGTGCTTTTCGAAGTGTGCTGTAATAAAGATTGTCCTTACTAGTTTGTTTAACTAAAACGTAGACGTGCCGTGTACGGCGCTCAGACGCGCCATTTGTCTCTGGCTTCTGAGGCCAAAGTTTATTAAAAGAAGTTAGTTGATTTGACGTCACCAAGTGTGGTCTGTCGACTGGTCTTTCGCCATTTCGGTCCCCACAATTAACCCGCCAATTTAGCTGGCGGCGGCAAGTGCCCTTAGAAAGGCTGTCACCACCCTAAAACGGCGTTGCATGTAGGCTCCCTAAGACAAGTTAGGGAGCCTACATGCAAGCGCCGTTTTAGGGTGGTGACAACCTTTGTAAGGGTATTTGCCGCCGCCAGCTAAATTGGCGGGTAAAATTTGCCGCCAAATATAGCATGTGGGAATCAAAATGGCGAAAAGACCAGCCGACAGACCACGTTTCCCGCAACCGTTGGTGCCGTGAAGCTAACTCAATTTTTAAAATAAACTTTGGCCTCAGCCGCCAGAGACCCATAGCGTGCCTGAGAGCCGTGCATGGCACGTCTACGTTTTGGTTTAACATACTTTTAAGCACAGTTTTTATTACAGAACACTTCGAAGAACACCCTTTATATCGTGTGTACAATTGGAAGGCAACGACAATGTTTATTGCAGTTCACATTCTTGGCGCGAGAAAATACTACCACGAGCACGCCACAGTGCCTTATAACTTGTTGCTTTGTATGCTATGAAAAAAAATAAGTTTGATGTGTTAAAATAAAAGGAAAAGGCAACTAGTATATTAAAGATGTATGCAAGTATGTGCGCATTGGTGCAAAACTAAATTAAAGAAAATTATAGATCGCGTGCCAAAACGGGTACATAATAGCGTAACAAAAAGAAAGCAGGAATGCGCCGCGCCTTCTAGCGATATTGGGAGTCAAAATGGCTACTCACCAAATTTGGCGGTAAATAGCGCTCAAAACTTCAGAGTTGTCACCACCCTAAAACGACGCTTGCATGTAGGTTCCCTAAGGGAAGGTTCCCCAAGTTGTAGTTGATGTAGTTGTAGTTGTTGTAGTTGTAGTTGTAGTTGTAGTAGTAGTAGTAGTAGTAGAAGTAGTAGTAGTAGTAGTAGTAGTAGTAGTAGTAGTAGTAGTAGTAGTAGTAGTAGTAGTATTAATATTAACATTAGCCAACTAATCAGTCCTACAAACTTGCCCATCTTTTTGTACTTTTGACAAAGCTATTGCTTCTGCGCATGCGTACTTAGGCGAACAAAGCGCGCAATCTACAACACATTAACTGCTTTGGAAGATCAGCAAAGCACTAGTAATGACGTTGACGCCTCCATGGGGACTACTTAAAAAAACTAGGTTTTGCGAGCCACCGTGACAAGCACCTAAGTATAGAGCAAAGAGAACTCACCCTTGTGCCCGGTTTCGGGGTGTCCTTCTTGCATTCCTTCAGGTCGCCCAGGAACGCGGCTGGCTGTATTTGAAATAGAGGAATGAGATGGGAAGCAGTCACAACGAATGTGGAGAGTTGAGCCTGAGACACGCCACAGTGATGTGCACAGTGTGCACACGTATGGTTTAAATTTATTTATTTATTACAAAAACCCACATTCGCTCCAAGAGCATTACAGCGGGGTCAAGTCATTGACGTCAAGTCAGTGCTACAATTACAAATAAATTCTGTGGTTATACGTGCCCAAACAACAATACCGTTATGAGGAGTACTTATTCGGCAGTAGCGAGTGTGTACTTGTCAAGCTACAAAGCTCAAAATAACGTGTGCTTCCGCCAAGCTCGAGCGTTCAGCCATGTCCACATCGTTGTGGTCTTCTTCGCTCAACCGTAAGAATATTTTGAGGCGCGCCACGGTTGGGGACTCCAGAGCAATTCTAAATGCAGCCCATGCAAAGCACATGAGCGTTCTATTTCGGTCCATCTACTAAATGTGGCCGCTGCCGGGAATCGAACCTACGACATCGTGCTTAGTAGCGTAACGTCGTAGCCGCTTTGCCAGCGCGGCGGGTAGGGCAACGCTGCTGGGCCCACGAAGGGCAAGTTGCTATACTACACACGGCTGAGCTTTGCAGGCATCTTATTTCGAGTATCCATGTACGATTCGTATTATCATGCACCGCTGTACATCGCTTACATTACCGTGGCCTGCCGATAAATTCTACATTGGTTCCCTGTTTTGCAGCCTACGGCGATGATTCTTGAACGCCGATCCAAAATAGTGGCCTGTACATGTCGGCTCAGGCCTATTTTCAGCAACACCAGTTGCTTTCTTCCATTGGTGTGTGCGTTCCTGACGACATAACTACCCATGTCGCACATTGGTGCAGCGAAAGCAGCTCAAACGTACCTAATGTTGGTCATGCTCTTTCAACGTGCGTTCGGCACCCACTATACTCGCGGACAACTTTATGTACGGAGGCAAAGCGTGCGTGCACAAGTGAGAGCGCTTCTGAAAAGAGTGCCACGTTTTAATCTACCTTGGTCCTAATTAGCAACAATAAAATAAGACAGAACACACCACTTAGTGTGAAAGCTTGCTTATTTCGCGGCTTTTCCCTTCCGCGTCTGAGCAAATGCGAAACCGTCGCACGTGGAATCTGCGTCGATGCAGGGTTTGTTCCGAGCATGAAGAAAGAAAACCCAGGAGAGGCCCCGGCCAGCGCGGACGTATTGGAGAAAGTGTGGCGAAAGTCACGTGCTTTTTTACTCAAAGGAGCATTGGGACGGGTGCCTCAAATGTCAACGTTGCCATAGCAACCGCGCTCCTGAAGCTTTCGCGGCTGCTATCGGCCTCTGAAAAGTGAGACAAGATTTTTCCGACTATATCCTTCTCGCAGCACCATTTGTTCTCGGGAAAAGCTGACTTCGGAGTGTGGTGTGTAAACATGAAAATTGTGTTTTGGGTCGGTGAGTGCGAATGTCAGCCAGCAACAGATAGACTCAAGCAATCACGACGCAGGTCTTCGTCGTCTTCTTCAACGTGCCGCGGAAAAACACAGGAGCGCGGTGCAGAAGTTTCGTAGGCTTTGTTTTGACGCGTGTCAGCAGCACACTTCCGGCGGCTCTTAACAATGTAAGTTCAAAGTTCGCGCCCATCTGCTCCGGCGAACTGCGAGACCCCTGATTGGAGGCGCAAAGGGAGATGGCACACCAACATGGCTGCACTTACGGCTTCAAAAACGTGACGTCAGGGCCTCTCCTGCTTTTTATCTTTCCTCCGTGGTTCCGAGCAACCAAAAGCACTGCCAAATGCTCCCGGACTCCTTGGCACGGTAACACATGTGCAGCAGCCACGCGCCCGTAGCGTTCCCTTCATTGCAACAGAAAGTTGTCCACGATCTTATTATTGTAGCAAAATAAAAATTGGGCCGCTGCGATACTTCTTTGTTTAGCTTGCTTGCTCACTCCCGCGCTTTTTTGTCTTCCATTATTAACACAGTAGGAAGGGTAAAAGACGCGTGCTACGGAATGCGCGTGTCGATGTTGGATCACGTGGGCGACCCAGCATCACAGGCCTCGTGTCTGCAAAGGCCGGCGCAGAGAGATGTCAGAAAAAAAATTTGCGTACCTTGCGCTGGAGGCGCAATGCTGAAGAGACAGCGGAGCTGATGGGCACCCAGGTAGTCCTGCCTTTTGGGCTAGGCTAAGCACCACCAAATCATCCCCAGCATTTTTCGGAATTTAACGATAACTGATCGATTCATCGTCATCATCATCAGCCTATATTTATGTCCACTGCTGGACGAAGGCCTCCCCCTGAGATCTCCAAGTATCCCTTGTCTTGCGCTAACTGATTCCAACTTGCGCTTGCAGATTTTCTAACTTCATCACTCCACCTAGTTTTCTACCGTCCTCGACTGCGCTTCCCTTCTCTTGGTATCCTTTCTGTAACTAATGGTCCACTGGCTATTCATCCAACGCATTACATGGCCTGCCCCGCTCCATTTTATTGCGATATCAATTATATGGACACTTCAACCGGATTTCTGCCGTCGGCGTCGCTGTCGCCGTCGCCGTGAGGTTCCGTATAGATTCCAAGGGCGATAAAATCATCGCCGCGCGCCGTATGCGCGAGCAAAAGCGCACGGGGGACGCGCGCTATCACGGAGGGCGAACTCCCCCGCGCGCTATCACGGAGAGTGAACGCAAGGGCGGAAAGCAAACGCGACCATCGCGCGAAAGGCCGTGGGTAGAGTGACCTAGAATATGGGAGAGTGTCCAAAGTGCCGCGCGAATGCATGGGAGGAGCGAGGACCTTTTATTGCGATAGCAATTATATGGACACTCCAAAGCGGATTTCTGCCGTCGGCGTCGCCATCGTCGTCGCCGTCGCCGTCACCGTGAGGTTCCGTATGACGTCAAACGGCGATGAAATAGTCGCCGCGCTCTGGACGCTGTATGTGCAAGTGAAAGGGCGCGAGTGACGCGCGCTTTCACAGGGAGCGAACGCACGTCGGAGAGCAAACGCGCTTTCTGCGCCGTGCTCCCTGAAGGGCTGCAGAATTAAGCGTCTCTTTCCTCCTTTCCATATATAGAGAGCAAACGCAACTTTTACGTCGCGCGAAAGGCTGTGGGGGGACAGGAGGGAGGGAGGGGAGGCGACGTTGTGGCGTGGCGTGCGCTGAAAGACGACCTGCAGTGATAAAGCCTGTGAAAATGGGAAAGTGATATGAGTCTACGATTTTCTAGAGAGGGAAGATTTTGAGAATTTTTATATGTCAGTGATGCTGGACGTTCGTGAGTAAGTTTTCGTAATGAAGCGGGCTGCTTTGTTTTGGACTGACTCGAGCTTGTTTATGAGGTATGACTGATGCGGGTTCCGAATAAAAGACGCGTACTCCATTTTTGAACGAACCAGTGTCGTATACACTAATAATTTAGTGGACTGGTTTGCTGAGTAAAGGTTACGCCTGATATAGCCAAGGGTTTTGCACGCGCTGCTAATAATCGCATCGATGTGTTGGTTCCATGAAACCTTTGAAGATAAATGAATTCCTAAGTATATTATTGTGTCAGCATGTGTAATAGCAATGCCGTTCATAGAGTAATGGGTAAGCTGCGGGTTAGAAGCTCTAGTGAAAGCTATAGCCTTAGTTTTTGAAACATTTATTTCCATTTGCCACTTTCGACACCAGTCCGTAATTTTCGCGAGGTCAGATTGCAAAGTGTCAGCGTCGGAAGGGTTAGTTATTCGCCTATAAATTACACAATCATCAGCGAATAGTCTAACTGTGGATTTAATGTTACTGCTGATGTCGTTGACGTAAAGCAGGAACAAAATAGGTCCCAATACAGAGCCCTGTGGCACCCCTGATTTAACTAGGGATCGCGGAGAAGAAAATTCATTAGCAGTTACAAATTGGTACCAATTAGTTAAAAAATTGCTAATCCAACTAGTGGTCCTACTATTTATATTAAAACAGCGAAGTTTCATTAATAAACGGTTATAAGCTACCTTGTCGAACGCCTTCGCAAAATCAATAAATATGACATCTATTTGTGATGAGTCATTAATGGCTTGGTATAAGTCGGAGACAAGCTCCGTCTGGACCGGGAGCCGAGCTGTTACAAAGACGATCAATAGCAGCTTCAATGCCCTTCTGAGTGATTATGATATCATTCATGATGGAGGTAACAAAACCGACGTCAATATTAGCGGGAACAGGAAGTTCACTTGTGAAAACAGAACAAAAGAAAGAATTTAATGCAGTGGCGACCTCTGATGGTGGAAGGAACTCGTTGTCTTTCGTTATGGATATGAAGCAGGATGACGGTTTGGGGTTTATTACTTTCCAGAATTTTTTGTGTTGTTTGCTAACTTGTTGGAAATACCATGGTTAAAAATTTTGTCTTTAGCTGCTTCAATTTCGGTTTTGCAAAACTATGACTGTTCCCAATAACACTTCCAGGCATCATCAGATGGCGACAGCTTAGCAAATTTTGAATAAGAGCGTTTCTTTTTATTAATACAGCGCCTTACATGAGAGGTGAACCACGCTCTTCCAGTAGACAGTTATTTGCATTTTTGGAATGTACTTTTCTTTACGTTCAGTCAGCTTGCTACAAATAATCGTCCAGTTTTCATTGCTATCACGATCATGCATGCCACTCAAAAATTTACCACAAAAAGACGAAAGCTCGCTGGTAATCAAGCGGCGTCGGTGCCAGCTGTGGAAGACGACGACGAATGCGCGAGCAGTGGCAGAGCGCAAGGCAAGCTCGCTAACTTTTTCTGTACCTCACACCGACCTTGAAACAGATTTAAGGCTTGGACCTTAAAAAAAACTTGCGCAAGACAGCTATCTGCACATAGTTTGGATGTAATTTGCGGCAAGTAGAGCGCCACCAAACAAAGCCTTAGTGGTAAGCCTGAAGTGACGGGTTTCAGGTGAGTGTCTTACGCCCCTAGCTCTGTTTCTTTAATAATTGTTAGGTGTGAAAACAATGTTCTACAAGATAGCACTTCGAGTGAAACTTTTGCCAATAATCACACCTATGAGAGGCCAATAGTTGCCCATAGTAATGGCGATAGGAAATATATTCACTAGCCCATCTCCAACCTGTAGTAATAGCCACTTCTTGCCTTTCTCGTCATAATGTTGTTAAAGACAATCTCAAAGAGGCGCTTTATTTATTATTTATTTATTTATTTATTATTTATTTATTTATTTATTTATTTATTTATTTATTTATTTATTTATTTATTTATTTATTATTATTTATTTATTATTTATTATTTATTTATTTATTTATTTATTTATTTATTTATTTATTTATTTATTTATTTATTTATTTATTTATTTATTTATTTATTTATTTATTTATTTATTATTTATTTATTTATTTATTTATTTATTTATTTATTTATTTATTTATTTATTTATTTATTTATTTATTTATTTATTTATTTATTTATTTATTTATTTATTTATTTATTTATTTATTTATTTATTTACAGAGTACCTACATCGCCATGAAGGAATTACGTAGGGGGGAACAAAACAACCAGTAAAACAGAAAAGCTTTTGCAGAGATACTCACAAGCAGAATCACTACAATATCATTTAGAGGAAGACATACAAGTAAGGTGAAACAAACACGTTGTCACATACAGTTGTTTTACAAGAGCGCCGCGTCACAACAAAGAATATTTCGTTATCTCACCCATTTACTATATCATTTGATAAACTGTTTCATTGTCTAATTGATTAAAAATATACGATTAGATGTGTAAAATTATTCTAAATGCCTAATGAATTTCCTCAAGGCCACTCGCCGTAACTTAAGATAACCTCTCCTGGGCCACCACTCTCCGAATGGCACTAGCAGACTTTCCAAAACGAACACTGCTCGGCTAGCTCCCTATTCTGTTACTTTCTTTTCGGCGCTAAAAACCGACCAGTCTTCTTACTGCTGCGGGCCACGCAAAGCAAGTTCCAGACCTCTGTAGTAGACCCTTGAACGCTCAAGCTGATAACGGCACCCGCTCTGTTGTTGCCAAGTGTCAATAAACCTACCGCGCTGTGCCGCAAGCCAGCGGTGTCAATGAGATAAATGCACGACCGCCGCTCACGCCTCATTTTGGTCTCTCGCAAGGCGCCGCGAAGCACACTTACGAAGCCACTGCGCGCTGCACGAACTGCGCGCAGCAGTGAGTCATAACGGAAAAAAAAGTGCGCCGTGTATCGCTCTAGCAATGACTGGAACGTTTTCAGCAAGGTACAGCGAAGTATTTAATCATACCCACTCAAGAAAACGTCTAGCACGAAAAAATACCAATTCGTTACGCACCGTCCCCTACAAGCGCCGATTGAAAGCAAAGCAGTGCGAGAATTACCTGTTTATTTGGCAATTTATCGCAGTTTGTGGCTTCCTAAAACATCACAGTTCGGTGTTTGTTATAGTCGTCTACGACTTCCGTAATGAGCGCGTACGATACCTAACTATACTTAATTATCTGAATGTGCCGAAAAACATACTGGTGGTTTCTCAACTCGTCTATGAACAACATATATTTCGCTCAAAATAATTATCCTTTCTTAAGGATCGCTCCATGATATCGGGACATCTCATATTGCACGGAGATGCCAGTTAAACGGCCCACAGATCGACACTCACCAGATCCCTCTCCTCCGTCACCGCCAGGCGGCACAGGTAGGTGACGCCAGCTGATCCAAGCCAAGTGGGATCGGTTGTCTGGCTCATGAGGATGCGCGTCCACTGCGATAGCAGGCAAAGTTTTGAAATTACTGAGCCATTTTAGCTCCAACCGAATGTACAAAGTGAAAGATTGGTGTTTTGAAAATTTTAATGGTTGCTGCGTTTATTTGCACGACATCAGAGCACTCGAACAGTACCGCTCAGAACTGCTCCCCAAGAAGCTACCGCCCAAGGCTTATTACTTCGCGTGCAGAGGGCTCACCAGCGGTGGTACGAGCCTTCACCAGAGAAGTTTCACAGTAATACTGATATGTCACGTTCACCCTCTCGAAAGCGCCGCGAGATGTCAGTATCCAAGGTGTGGCGAAAATTCACTTAGCTCTAAAGTAAACGAAACCGTCTTTTCGAAGATGTTTTGATTCTGCTGAAAATAGCTCATTTATCCCTAGCGGTGCTTTCCTCGATATCGGAGGAACAGCTCTGGTTTCACAATGAGCGCGCTGATGCTAAGGATAAACCACAAGTGATTGTGGCTAGAGGTATATCAGGACAGTTCACCCAAAGGTTCTGGCGATAGGTATAGCGACGACGCGTGTCTTCTTATAATGCTTGTCATCAGCAGTCAAACCAAATGCCGAGTGGGGATGGGAATTATTGCGCAACAGCTGCACCACAAGACTTATCGAATAGTCTGTTGCAATATGGCCGTAATGTACGCAAACGCAAGAATGGCAACATTTGAAATAAAGTTTTCGCTTGATATTGAATGTGTGCTGTTGAATCTCAATTCTTTATTATGACAAATAAATAATAAAGAATTGCAATAAATAATACTAACGCAATAAATAATTACTAGATATGTGACGTGATAGTCGATAAATGCAAATCGATTTATGAATGACGCCTTGAGCATAGCTTACAACACTTGCGGAGTAGTATTTCAGTGTGTTTCAATGTCCTGCAACTTTCCGCCGCTTGCCACTTTTGCTCAAGTTCTCTGCAAACCGCAGTAGCCTTTTATTACAAGCATTCTGTAATTCCTAGAGATTTTCTGCAGCAGCCAAATACATTGTTTTTTGAGGCATATAACAAGAAAAATCGCTAATATTATGCTTCAGGTTCGCCGCGAGCCAGCAATGATTTGACTATTATGATTTGACCAACTTATATAGCGTTCTAACATGTAGCAGGCACTACTCAGAGGGAGGCAGTAGTTTTCAACATCATAGGTTCTTCACCATATACGCGGATCTCCCAAATAATTTATATTTGTTGCATGCGCCTACGCCGTTCCGTACTTACGTAGCACTCCGCCACGACGTTAACGGGTTCGAATGCCAGCTACGACGGCTTCGATATTTAGCATGCCTAACTACTGGACGTTTACGTTAGCGAACTTCAGTTCTCCACTGCAGGCACGCAGTAAAACAACCTATTAATTCGGACCCGTATCACACAAAACAAATCTTACGCTACAACTCTTCATAAGGACATGTGCCAGCCACTCGGTATTACGGATGCAGAGATGACGTGGACGGACATTGGAATCCAGCACTTCGCAAGTAAACTGTGTCAGTTCGTCGTCTCACAACAAAATATCACCGGAGCTGCCACCCTGTTCGGCATTAGCACTGGGCAGAGGGCGTGGCAGCACGAGAAATAAAAATGCAAAAAAAAAAAAACAAAAAAAAAACTATCACACATCCAACGGACTTGTTGCGATCAAAGTTATTCGAACCAAACCTTCCCTGAAACATTTCATGCAAATGCTACATGAAAATACAGATGGAACGTGCAAATTTATTTTTAGGTACGCGCAAGGAAGCGGTTGACAATCCTCCAAACGCAGAAGCTTTATTATTTGGCGTCGAGGTTACGCACGCGTAACTGTTCCGTGTTCTGCGCCGCGTTTAGAAGCACAGCGAATACGTGCTTGCTCAGCTTGACGAAAACTCGCAGCCATCCCTACTACACGTCCCAAGTGACCCACGGGCCCAACTAGGCCCCTTATAAAGTACGAAGCCACTTGCCTACTACACAGTCTCCAGGGATCGGTTCATTTTACTAGGCAAGAAACTGACAACCAGAGGCACCAGAATCCAGAGAGGGACGAAAGAAAGCGTCACTTTGATGAAGTCATTGTAATCTACAAGGATATTATTTTGTACAGTGAATACATTTAAGTACCCTTTGCTCCTTCATTGGCAATTCCGTAGAAAAACAGTTAAGGTGAACGGATTATGTGTCGGCCCAGTACAGAAGTCTATGTAAACCAATTCGCCTGCCGAACTGACGATCTGAATGAGTTATATAAGCTGATTCGCCTGCGAGCGAGCAGCAAACGCTTATGCGCTGTTTTCAACAACGTTTATTCATACAAGGGGCTTATTACGCACTTACCGGTATTCTTTATTTTTGCCTCAGCGGATCCAAACACCTAAAGAACTTCGGAAACGGGAGCATGCGGGAAAACTAAATAAACAAGCATGGTGTCACGCGCGCACAGGTAAACATGAACACATCTCGCTCGATGACCGCGGAAACTCTTCAAAACGCTAGAGTGAGAAAGCACGCGCATACGAAGCTACTGGCGCCCCACCAAAACGTTCGCTCTTTGATGTATACTATAGTAAAACGAGACCACTGGGGAGCATATTCGGCACTTCAAGGCTGATGTGTGCGCAAAATTAGAAATATGTAGAGAATTTGGTCCTTTGTGGATGAGTACCAATTGGGCGCGTACCGTAACTTTATAAAATACAGCCATCTCGGACACAAGTAAGAGTGGAAATAACTCCGGCCCAGTTAGTCTTTGTAAACAGCAGCTGTGACATCTAATACGAGTTGAGGCCGATTCCAAAATGTTCATGTAAGCCTGCATCATAACCTCAGCAACCCAATGTTTGGTTAATTCAGTTCTGTCAGTACAAGAAATGGGATCGTTATGTTCATCGTAAACATCGACATCTCCCAGACGTTTCAAGATTAAAAACCTCAAGAGTGATTTATTTATACATTGCTTACATTCCCTATATTGTTATAAGCACATTTATTTAAACATATACATAGAGATGCATGTGATGAACTTTTCACATGGTATGGGGTTTGAAATCGACTGTGTTTATGCGGTGTTGTCTGTACGCGCCCAACCGAAGGAGCAATAGTTCTTGCAGGTGCGCGCTTCCTGCTTACCTGGTTGGCGATTTTCGCGCACATCCTCTCGGGCGTGGTTGTCTCCTCGAGCACAATGAATCCAAGGCTCTCCTGTGTCTGGGATGCCTTGGCGAACACCAGGTCTGGAAGAATTGTTTTGCAAAAACAAGCAACTAAACATTAAACTTTGAAGTAGCTACAATACAAAATGCTGCGCATGCTACACCCTCGAAGTCTGAACTGAAGCCCGATTATATCGCTAGGCTTTCGTGTAAGTTGATCAGGTATTTAACTTTCTTTAAACCACGCAGGTAATCCTATTGGTAGAACCTCGCGTCCTTTTTTTTTTTTCGATGTAGATAACGAATGGTGGCTTTTTAATTCAATGACGCAATAGAAATGCTTTCGGTAGCAAGATAATATATCTAAATGTAGGTTAAATTAACATCTGTGGTTTTACGTGCCAAAACCACGATCTGGTTATGAGGCATGACGTATAGCGGAAGACTCCAGATTCAATAATCCTGAGTGTACCGGATTCATGTTCGGTACACGCCCGTTTCCGCATTTCGCCACCATCGAAGTGCGGCCGCCGCGGCCGGGATTCGATGCCGCGACCTTGTGATTAGCTTCACAGCACCACAGCCACTAAACAACCTCGGCTGGTGTAATGTAGGTTAAAAAGTATCCCTACAACGCGTGAAAAAAAAGTGCTCTAGAAGCGCATTCAAGGTGTGTCAGCGTTATATTGTAATTTAATTTACCTGGTCAGACATTTTTATGCGACAACGTTACATTTCACAAATACTATCATAGCGGCACCTGCGTAACTCAGCTCTTAGGAAACATGCTGTTGCACAAGCAAAATAATTCCACAAACGGATCATGACGCGCGTTTCTTTAAGTATGCTCAGCATGATTTTAACAAAAACAAGCAACGCAAGCACGGTACACGGACAGGGCGCGCTGCACAGGCATTAACGTGTTTATTGTGTCATTCAGGTGGTTAAAAAATCTTACAGGGGCGCAAAAAGAAGATACACAGAGGGATGTGAAACTCGTAAGCTACACGCTAGACAGTACGCGACATGAGTGTAAAATCTTCGCGAGCGGATACGATTTATCGAGTAGTCAAACCTTTATGTGCGTTAGGATTCTTTGGCTACTTCGCACACTTTTCTGGTGTTATCTTTTTACATTTGTATATAATCATTTTCCGGCCTTGAAACAAACAGTTGGACAAACTTGAGCCACTGAGTATGTGTCATTGCGCACACATTTCTCGCTCTTCAACGAACCTCTTTCACGCCTGACATAGGTTACTGTAGATGCGGAACTGGGTAGGTGCTGCTTTTCAGTGAAACAGTTTTACGCCAACATGGGCCAACATGGGACGCCAGTAAGTGTGCGCCGCTCTTCAGTGAACGTCTTTCACGCCAATGTGGCTACCTAGCATGTGCCACTGGGAATTTCTCGCTCGACAATGACGAAGACGTTCCTTTACATTTCTTCGATGCTGGGTGGAATCGAGCCCACGTTACAGTGGCTAGAATGGGGAAGTGTGTCGAACGCGCCGGCTCGCGCGGGCCCCTTTGGGAGGAAACCGCCAGGTGGCGCTGACACACGCTTATACGTAAAACCCCTATGTAAGAAAACTACCGCCATCCTTTGATAAACGCCGCTTCTCTCTCTCCTGTATCTCCGATTGGACGATGATAGCGCGCTTTTCACTTCTTTATATTTTCTTTTTTTCCGCCTCAGAGCCATGTTGAAAGTCCTCTGTGCAGCCGCAGTCGCCAGCGGCGGCGGCGGCGGCGCGCGCCCGGCCTGAAAGCTTGAACGTCCACTGGACTTTCTAGGTGCGCCACCGTCGACTTGGCTTTCGCAAGCAAAAAGTAAAGAAAAAAAGCAAGCGCTTTAGGAGAGGAGGCGGCGGAGGAAAGAGTAGATGGCGGTACTTTTCTTATTTATGCGTCGGCCGCGACGGCGGCTAGCAGCCGCAGTGCAAGGGCGCTTCGTGGAATACGATCGTACGCGCGCGCAGCCGATTATGCAATAACAAAAAAAAGAAAGCTTCGTAATATATATTCTCGCTCGTGCATGGCGGCAAATGGTGATAGAGTGGCTATGGTAGCCCGTTCGCAATTGAAAGGCGCTAAGGTAACAATCCGGTTGAGCGTGCGTCGATGGTAGAATGTAGCTTGCTTAAGACGATTTACTCCGGCTGACACCTTAACGAACGCTAAGCAAGAAAATTCCCAGTGGTAACTCGGAAGCAAACATTTCATTTTTTGACGCACTGTTTACGCAAACATCTAATTTTTGAAGAGTGGCTCACAATCCGTTTAAAACAAGCCATTCTCCGTCATCGATTATTTTTTGCGACGCGACGCACCTGAGCTGGTGCTTTTTTTCTCACGAGAAAAAAAAAGTTTTAAATTGTTCACAAACAGTTCCCACAGAACGTTTGTGTAAATCACCACAGAACGGGTGTAAATCAACCACAGAACGGGTCGTAAATCACCTACCTGCAATAAATATTTTGCTTCATAACCAGTGCAGTGTCTTCGCGCTTTTATTGTAACAGCTCACTTATTTTGCATTATGTTCATAACGTCAGCGCAGATACTCCATGCGTCGTCACTGTCGTTTCGGAGCAGTTACACCGTGCAGGACATGATGTACACAAAACATTGTACAGTACTGCACGCTGTACAAGTAAACCCTTTTCCGTAACAACAGTTCCAGTATAGCCTAACTTAAACTCCGGCAAAATAGAGTTTCAATACGCACCGATCTTTGTGACCGGTTCTGTTGCGGGGCCCTGGAAGTACTTGAGAAGAAACTCCAAGGCGTTCTTGGCGGACGCCTTTAGGGCCGCATTTTTCGTTTTGGCGTAAATTGACATCTTCTGCAAACCGAAAACAGATTCAGGATGGCGTGTTGGTGAACTGTGACGCGACGCAAAAATATTGTAAGCTAAGTGAACACAAGTTGCTAGTTACCCACTGCAAAGCCAGGGGCACAAGCATGTGCGCATGGAACAGTTCTCATTTGAAGAGAGATGCAATGCTGGGTTATCTGCCTTTTGAACACCTGCCAAAGCAATGTTCGGTATAATTGATAACTATAGCCGCTTGCGCTGCTATTAAGTATTATCTCGAACCAGGCTGATCGCAAGCAAGTATAGCAGCAAATCATCATCAAGTAGCAGCAATCATCAGCAAGTAGGTCATCATCATCGCCATTATTATCATGAGCTTTATCTTTATATCCAGTGCAGGACGAAGCCCTCTCCCAGAAGTCTCCCGTTACCCCTGTCCTGCGCTAGCCAATTCCAACTTGCGCCTGCAACTTTCCTAGTTTCATCATCCCAACTAACTTTCAGCCATCTTCGAGGGCGCTTCGCTTCCCCGGGCACCCGTTCCATAAATCTAATGGCCGCCGGTTATCTGCCCTACGCATTAATGGCCTGCCTAGCTCCCTTTTTATGTTAATGTCAACTTGAATATTAGCTATCCTCGTTTGCTCTCTCATCCACACCGCTCTCTTTCTGTCTCAGCGTTACGCTCAACATTTTTTCTTCAATAGCTTCTTGCGGGGTTCTTAACTTGTTCTCGGGCTTTGTTAATCTCCAAGTCCCTGCCCTATAAGTTAGAACCGGTAGAATGCAATGACTGTACACCTTCTATTTCGATGAAAGCTCCCTGTCAGGATTTGGCGATGCCTGTCGGATGCACTACAACCCACTTTTATTCTTTTGTGAATTTCCTTCTCATGATCAGGATCTCCTGTAAGTAATTGACCAAGATAAACGTACTCCTGCATAGACATATGGCTGACTAGCGATCATTTTCTAGTCAGACTATCGGACATCACCTTTGTCTTCTGCATAATGATCTTCACCCTTGCTCTTACACTTTCTTGGTTAAGGTACGCAATCATTAAACGTAGGTAGGTTAGGCAAATTAGTATGTTTCAAAGTCATAACCTGTAGTTCAGGGGAGAGGGGGGGGGGGGGGGCAATGGACCCTTCTTTGTCGTTAAGATTGAGTACACGACCATAAGGAGTAAGGCATATGTCTGGCGCTAAGGATCATAGGAACAAGTGAAGGCAGGGTGCTCTGACGGGCATTGCATTGTAGCTCACGCACAGCACTCTGCAAAAGTGAAACGCACACGAGTTTAGTTAGATTGGAATGGGCAGTTATTCGTTTGTTTGCAGTTGACGACGCATATTATTAAGCAAGAAAAACTGTGAAGAAAGGCTGCAGACGATGAGATGACAGGTAAGTATAGCTGTTGGCTTCGGTTAGCCGTAAAAACGCAACAGATTTTGGAAGCTGGTTTTAACAGCACTAAAGGTCATCTAAAATAGTGCAGCTGGAACTGAAGGAACGAAAAGAAACATAAGCAAAAAAGAACTGAATTTTCGTGGTCTGCGCTTCGATATGAGTCAAATAAACGTATATTATCAGAATTTACATTCAACTGAAGTACAGTATACTATGACAAACGCAGCAAGAAAGCCATAGATTAGGAGGGCCGTAAAATTCAAACAAAAAACGGCACGTGGCTAACTATGAAGTGAAGCTGTGTAGCAATCTGGCTTTAGAACTGTATATGAGAAATTGCCTGGCTACGAAACATGGTATGGAGAGCAAACTTAAGTACGCAAATTTTTCGACCCGGCTCGCCGAAACAGGAGAAAATGAGAGAGCATGACATTTTGCGCGAATGGACACCCCAACAGAGAGAAAAAAGGAACGTTACGAATATACACAAGGAAGGGGGAAAATTGTCATCCACCCGAATGTAGCAAGAAGCCAGAAAGGAAACCCGTGCAGAATTCTCGGAAAGAACGCTTCCCAGTTGAGAAAAAATTCGTCATGTCCGGCATTTCTCCACAATTGAAAAGCGTTCTTTCTGAGAAATTCATATGGGTTTCCTTTCTAGCTTCTTGCAACATTCGGGTGGATGGCAATTTCTCCCTTTCATGATACCTCCTGCACCTTGTGGGCATCCGCAGAGCCGATTTGTAGTACACACAAGCTCTCCATATGAAGGAGCATCCCACTATTCCTTGAACAGTCCCATTAACATTTACAGAAAGCCTCTTGTGTGACTAACAGCAAAAGTATTACTCTTGAGCAAACAGCCTAGCGCTGTCACTACAACAGCAATACAACTATCAAGTTGTCTTTCAATGAAAAGGAACTTTCATTCGCTAGACATACTCTTTTAGCAAACGGACGACACTAGGAGCTGACGTTTTGTTTAATGTGAGCTATAGGAAAACAAAACAAATTAACGAACCTTGCTAAAGCCACTGCATTTGTTAAGAGAATAAATACATTTGTCCTCCTCCGAGACAAGGAAACGCGCAGCACAGTGTAAGTGCACATGTGCACTGAACAAATATTCACAGTTGTTGCGGTATCGCTTTTTGGACAGATAGGAGCACGCACTTTAAGCCACATCGTCTCGAATGTCATTGGTAGGCAAAATAAAATGCGGATTGACTAGCCGAGATATCATGCTGTCATTCGAATTCACCATGACCCTTTCACTATTACCGAGTCACACAAGGTGCCGCACCATTGTTGTAGCAAGAACAAAAATCCAACAGTCACAACAAAAACATTCACAATTCTATACTTACGCCTGTAATGACGTCAAGCCGCTTCAGAGTGGTTGGGAATGCCACCCAGGCAAGCATGTCGGGAGGCATGGCCAATGTATCTTTGAACTTAATGACGCTCACGCTGCCAGTACTGCAAAATAGTAAAAAGTATTCTGTGAGCCTTTTCATGCGAAATAAGCAGATGATAAACAAAAGAAAAAACAGTGGGCACACGGCCCTCGGCTGGGCAGTGGTGCTTTTAGAAGAGTTCTGGATTTGTACACAGTACGCCACCCCTGAACGCATTGAGCCGGAGAAAACATGTCGGGCAGTTTGCCAAAGTGGCCTGTTCCTTCAATAACTTCTACGTATTATTTCGAAGATGCAGCCGTCGCAACCAGCTATGTGGAACGGCGCCCACTAGGACAGCTGTCCTGGGTATACGTGTGCATTTACCTGGCCCCCTCTCCTGTTGCGGTAGTCATCCTTCTATTTGTACTATACATACATAGGTTTTTTTTTTTTTGTGTTCGGCGGATAGAGTTTGTTCTTGATAACGCTTGGTTTCTGTTGCTCGCTGTAAACGTTTTAATGCGTTAGCATTCTTTGGGTACTTGACTCACTTTCTGGGGGCGATCTATCTTTGTATGGGCGTTTGTATGTATGTATATCTGAATATACAAGCATACAAACGTACATATACAACCCTTCTTCCGCCTACCTGGGTAGTCAATGGTCGAATGGCTAAATAGTTTCGAAACCAACATTCGGACCAACCTGGGTCACTGAGTATGTGCCAATGTGTACATGGGTGGGGCTCCTCAGCGAACCTCTCTCACGCCGAGATGGGTCACTGTAGATGCGGTATTCCAGTGAACATTTTTGGTGGCAACTTTGGTTACTGGGTATGTTCAAGTAGGTGCGTGCCACTCTTCAATGAACGTCTTTGATGCCAACTTGGGTAGTTAGTCATGCGCCGCTGGGAATGTGCCGCTCTAAAATGACAAGAACGTTCCTTACACTTCTCCGATGCTTGGCGGAATCGAACCCACGTCACACGGATTCCTCAAGGACAGGAGCCCTTGAGGTCAGCAAGCTGCGCCGCAAATGCAATGAACGCTTTAGGGAGCTGTGCCATGAATGCATATGCCGCTCTTCGACGAACTACTCGCCGACGTTCTGAGCTTGTGCCACTGAGTGTGCGGCAAGCGAGGGAACGATTCTCAGCGTTCGAAGGAACCGGCGCGCCGCGCTTCTAGTCTCGGGAGCTACGCGCCGACTTTGTAGCAGTGCCACTATAGATGACGCAGCGTTTCCAGAAAGAAGCGCAATTGAGGACATGACGCGTTTCTCAGGCGCCATGCATTTCGGAGGCCACAAGTAGGCTCCGCGGTGGCAGCGCTAGTTGCCGCAGAGCGTTCTTCGGGAAGCGCGAAAGAGGAATCCCGCTGCAGTACACGCCTCATGCACCCCTCGCTTTGATGGTGGCAATGCGAGGTGTGGCTATATTGGTCCGATGCTGACGCATTACCGTCTATAGTCGCCGTAAGTTCTTTTATCGCAAGCACTGCTGCAGTAACTTTTTCGTGTATTTTTTGCATTATTTGAATTTGCTTGAAGCATGGCAGCAGGAACAGCGACGAGTGAGGTTGCTACTAATATGAGGTCGTCGAACACCTGAATATGCTGCAGTTCCTTTTCAATGAATTCGTGGAGCAAACACCCGCGGAACCATATGGTGACTGAAAATGTTTTAATAACTGTTCTGTGCCATTCAGTTTCACCGCCCCCACCTGCCTTCTCTCCATACCACCAAAAGCGGACCACCCGATAGACACACACCGGCCAATGAAAAGTCATCGAAGCCGCCAAGAATTTGTTACTTCAGCAGGAACGCCACGAATTTGTCATCACGTCAGACATCACCGCCCAGCTCAAGTATCGCTGCGAGACTGCCCCAGTGGGAATGATAAATCGTTCGTCAATTTGTCGTAGCTGGATACTTTGTGGCACGACACCTTGCTAATTTACTGTATCTTTTTCAAGAACTTTCTCTGCAACATTGTTTGAAGTAAAATTTTTATTTATGGTTTTGCTGCAATAATATAGTCTTATTGGACATCTAGATGCCACCATGCGGTAGTTATCGCGACAGCACAGTGAAAACAATATATTTTCCAACAGTTATGGCCGCATTAGGAATATCGTAATGTGCGATGCGGATATGCCGAAGTGTCGATTACGTCGTAAGATTACTTAGGCATGAGCTCAAAAATGTGGGAACCTTCATAACAGTGCCTTCTCATAACGTCGCTACGATTTTCTTCGGAAATATGTTCAGTATGCCCCACACGAGCACATGATCAATCTTCTCGACAGGGACAGATATGTCCACCGCTCGACAGGAACAGACATGGACATTACCTGACAGTAACAGATAAGGACATGGCCTAACAGGAACAAATAAGCGCAATGCTCGACAAGAACAGATAATGACATTTCTTGATAGGAGCAGATAAGAACACTGACAGGAACAAGGACACTAGCCCTCAGGAACAAATAACCGCACTGCTTCACGGTAACAGATAAACGCTCGGCTTGACAGGAAAACATAACCCCATTCATTGCCTGACCAGAAAGATCAGCGCACTGCTCTGTAGGAAAAAAGAAACTCCATCGGCGAGAACAAAAGCTTTCGATAATAGGGTTAAAGTGGGAAACAAAACCTAACTCGACGCTTTTCTTCGCGGCACTTACCAACTGGGTTAGATCGCTTACTATTGATACATGAGGTAATAATTCGTATCTCGACAGCGTAAAATTAACCATGCCCATGTGACAGGTATCCTGCTTGGGTCGATCTGTGTGCCGCTTTTCTTTTGCGTTTACAGCAGTTACATAGCTGTGCAAATCCACTCGTATCCAAATGACAGCGTTTTGTGTATCGTAAGTGCTAATAATCAAGACGAGTAGCTGTCACTTTTCAATCTTCTGCGAGTGAAACGCTAAATAAAAAATTGCAATGGTGTTCACGTTTACTAACAAAATGGTACTTTTGTAGAATACCTAGTGACAACATGTGCAAACCATCGCGCAAAGACACGGACTACATTTACAGCTGATGTAATGTGGCACAAACATATCGGCGCTAGCTGTTGAAATGCGCTTAGAAGCTTGGTGTTCAAGGTTCACCCTAAAATACGAAACTAAGCAAGGTAAGCCAAGAGCGTACACACCATAGAAAACATAGCTCTTATAGGCTCAGCACTCAAATATGCTCTTTTGTATGGTCGCGTCCCACGCATTTGAAGATGAAATGTTGAAAACAGGAAATGCGTCCCAAAAATTGGCTTTTTAAATGAGAAGTATTTCTTGGCGAACATTTCGCACTTTGAGCGATCTATCTAGCCGCCTACTTCTTGGTGCTCTCATGGACGTTTCGTTAACTTGGTATGTACCACAATTGGCATAGTATGACAGAGTGGATGACGAACATAAATGATAGATCATGACATGAATCTCATGGCATGCATGTCATGTAGGTAATGAAACAGCCGCCTACGTCTTGGTGCTCTCATGGGTAAAAAAGAAAACAAAGTGGCAAAGAATCGAAAATTAATGTTGGTAATGGTGCAAGTATGGTTATGATAGTAACGATAATCATAGTAGAATACATTTATGTATCCAAAGTGACAAAAAGATATGCTGGAAAAAAACACTGGAATGGGTTCGGACGTGGGCATTAGGTGAAGGAAACACTAAAGGATGATGGTAGAAGTAATAGTCGAGCATGAGCGTGGGTTCGGACATGAAGTTTTTCAGGACATGTTAGGTCATTACATGAATGTGATGACATGCGTGTCATGTAGGTCATGAAGCAGCCACCTACGCCTTGGTGCTCTCATGGTCGTTTCGTTAACTTTGTATGTACAGAAATTGGCATAGGATAACAAGTATGACGAACCTAAATGATAGGTCAAACACGTCATGAAACAGCCGCCTACTTCTTGGGTGAAAAAATCCCCAAAGTGGCAAGGAATCGAACATAATTTATCGTAATGGGTAAAGTATGGTTATAATAGAAACGATAATAGTAGAATACAATAATGACTCACTAATGAATATTACTCAGCAAGAAATGGCAATGACTCAGCGAAAAATTATTAACACTCAAAACCACTGGAATGGGTTGGGACGTGGGCACTAAGTGAAGGATACACTAAAGGCTGATGGGAGAAGTCGTAGTCATGAGCATCACTCGGCAAAAATGACAATGACTCAGCGAAAAAAGACGAACACTCAAAAACCACTGAAATGAATTCTGATATAAATGGTTACATGACGTGATGACATGACATCACGCATGACATGAATGTCATGACATGCGTGTCATGTTGGTCATGAAACAGCCACCTACGTTTTGGTGTTCTCATGGTCGTTTCGTTAACTTGATAGGCTCACCGCACACACCTTCGCATAACATCGATTCCCACAGGGCGTGGAATGTGCCAGCTTTTTCATTCATTTAGCACCGATATGGCCGCAACTTCATCATTTGACGTTCCAGTCGTTGACCAATATGACACACGGTTGTGCTTATTGTCAGACATTATATTGTAGATCCAAAAACCACCGATTCATGCACCTGAATACACTGATAGGTGACCCTTTTTGTCAATTGCGACTATTTGGGCCCGCAGACATTGCTTCGCTCAGGCACCACTTCGATTGTTCCAAGATATTTTTTTCCGCACACCGTTAAAATTCTAGAACAGCTTTGACGGCGTACTGCGCAGTTTAGCAGATTAAGTCTGTTCTAATAAAATGCCTGGCCACACTTCTGGCCATCTCTTTCCGTTTGATGTCGTTTTATTCCACTAAACCTGTTCGTTCATGCTCTGCTTGCTCCTGTTATGTCTTGTAAAAGACAGCAATACCTGTTCATTTACAAAAATATTACTTGTAGGTCGTAATGATCTTTACAGGTTTCTTATTCTTGGGGCAGATTGCACAAATAAAGACATTCAGTTCTCAAAGCTCATCCACGTGCAATGAATTTTGCAACTGGGATAAGTTTTGAAATAAGTCTAACATTTGTGGTATAATGTGCGGCTATTCCCCTGTTCTGCAGGGAAAAAAATATTGCGAATTGCAATGTGTTTCATCACCTACATTGGGCACGCATATCTCGAAACTGGTGGCATCATAACAATTTGTTATTAAGTGCACCTGCCTTGCAAAATCACCGGCTACGATTTGTATATTTCATTATGTGCCCCGAAATAGTCGAAGAAAAAGTTAATTAGTTAGCTTCTGCTAAAAAGTCAATAATGAGTTGTTTGTGCAAGCAATGTCAGCCACTTCGAGCTCACGAATAAAAGGCAGTTATAGCGGCGCAAAAGAGGTGCGGGACGCCATGGTTCTTACAGCGAAGCTGTTTAGCTCTAGCCCACGCATGCATCGTCCACATGCGTTCCCAGGTGGGAGGCATACGCTCATCGGCTTACGACCGTATCACGGTGCGAGGACAGGAATGGCCGACGGCTCAAAGAATAAAAACAAGTAAAAAATGGCCGGTTCCTGTAAACAAAGTAAATTACAGGCTTTGAAAAGAAAAGTTGGGTACATTTCGATCTTGGTGGGAATCAAACCCGGGCTTCTCGGTTGCAAGACGAGCATGCCTCCGCGACGCCACGGCGGCTCCATGGTTCTGGCTGACTAAATGTGTGCCTAGTGCGTACGTGATTGCACACGTGACATCGCAGCCACCTGGCTGACGTAAAAGTTTCCCCAAAGGGCTCTCGCATTCCCACGCGTAAGCAGTCCTCTGCCGAATTTTTTTACTGTTGGCATTTCGCCTTTTTGTCGATGGCTTCCTTCATCCTCTTTCTGTGGTTTTACGTGCCAAAACCAGTTCTGATTATGAGGCACGACATAGTGGAGGGCTTCGGAGTAATTTTCACCGCCTGTTTATGCATTTCTCCTGCATCAAAATGCGGCCGCCGCTGACGGTATTCAATCCCGCGACCTCGTGCTCAGCAGCGCAACGCCGTAACTATAACTGAGCCACCGCGGCGGGCGTCGATAGCTTCCATGGTTGCGTCTTTTCGAGTCGCATTTGCAAGCAACAGCGAGCGGCGATAATATCGCGTTTCACGGGGCTACGCGGGCAACAAAGCTCGGTGTCGGCGTAGTGTGGTAACGCATGAAAAAAAATTATTTCATAATGTATGCAGCCTAAACAGCTTCGCTGGTATTCCGTCCCCCTATAAATGGGGACGCCCCATGAATTTTCATAATCCTATTTGTATGCCCAATGCAGGGCAAGTGTCTCTCCTAGCGACATCCATTTTAAGCAGTGACAGCAAATTGGCTAATTTCATCACACCACCTAATTCTCAGCCGTCCTCGACGGCACTTCCCTTTTACCTGGTACCCATTCTGGAACTCGAATGGACCACCGCTTATCTGCCCTACGCATTGCATGGTATCCCCAGCTCCATTTTTCTCCCTTGAAGTCTACTAGTATATCGGCTGGCCCCGTTTGCTGTCAAATGCTGTATGACCCAAATCTACGCGCTCCTCAGTGGCAAGTGAACGTCACGGACGCGGGGCATTGGGTTGTTGGGAGCGAGTGCTCGCAGGACTTACCCTCTCGGCTGTCCGTCCATGGGCGCATTCGCGACGGCGGAGTGGCCCTTGGGAATCTGCAGCGTGAGCGCCACAGGAACGTTCCAGCCGGTCCTCTCCAAGCACGGGAAGGCGGCGTGCGCCTCGCCTTTCTGGAGCTGCATCTTGGCGAGCCTGCACCGGTTGAAAACCAGGCGCCGTTTCGTATGACAATATTTTTACCCATTCAGCTAACTTAGTCAGAGCTGTAATGCCAGCTGTTTGTACCGATGTTTCGAAACGTCTCGCAGGTCACACCTTTTCCTTTGCTTGCCGGATAGGAGCCGCGCTCGCCGACGCGGCTTGCGTCGTACATTTGAGTTTTGGCGCTTGCCGATGTTCTCCGATTTTGGCGGTTCTTTTCGTGATCACTTGGGATAATTACGACCTCACCTCACGCGTTCCTTAATCATTTCCTTAGCAACAGATCGTTACCCAATCAAGATGTTTGCTTACCGCCATTACTTTATGCCGTGGGTTGTCTCTGTGATTCAATCTTGGCTGAAATGTGTTTATGGACGTAGGAAGGCCATTTCTTTGTACGAATACAGTTTGACCTTGGTTTTACTATTTCACAATGTGAATGGCACGCGACAATACTTTTATCAAATCACGCGCTAATATAAATAGCATTACTTCATTCGAGAGCAAAACATGCGTTCGTGTTGCGCTCCCATTTTGTGCAGACAGCGAGCACGCTCACATGTGTTGTGTTCCACCATAAGAGCGTTCGACCTTCCTCACGGGTCATTGCCATTAAGTACCTGAGCTGATATCTGGCACAGCCATATATTACTAACAATTTACCTATTCTCAACCTCAAGACTGAAATCTGGCGAGACGTCTAACTCAATTACTT
Organism: Dermacentor silvarum; assembly: GCF_013339745.2. Lineage (NCBI taxonomy): Eukaryota > Metazoa > Arthropoda > Arachnida > Ixodida > Ixodidae > Dermacentor > Dermacentor silvarum. The sequence goes on from NC_051157.2 coordinate 189,001,373, forward strand.
CCAGGTTTCCGAAGCATCAGGCTCTACAGTACCTGCAGGGAAATCAAAAGCGCTTCGTTAATTAGGAAGCTCTCTAAAATGCGCTTTCGATAATCTGAACTATGAGTATGCGCGAAAGGTAGAATTGCTCTCATTAAACAATTGCCCAGTTTATCCGAATGAAATTCAATTTATGAGGCGGCCCGAAGTCCTACCAATCGAAACAAGCGGAATTATGACTTGTAGCATTAAATAGTTTGAAAAAATGGTGTATTGCTACATTCCAATGAAATCGAAACCCGTATATTACAGCTTCGTACTTAGCCGTGTATGTTAAACTGGGCGCCGATATTTGTTTGAAGCATAAGTAACATCCTGACATAGTGTATGATTAACGCACAAGAACGAACAATATATAAACGCATATATCGTAACAGATGCACATCACAAAATTCTAATATATTCAGTCATTGTCGAATGAAATATGAATCCTAAGTTGCATTTAATTATTTATTTTGCAGCGTTATTAACTTGTCACCCTTAATAAAGCTCTGCTGCGTACAACCGGTGCATCGTCTCTTGAAATAAAACAAACCGAATTGGGCGCAGTGCAAGCCAAGCAAAACGATTTCAATTTCACGTTTGCCAGAAAAATAAGAGATCCCGATTCATAACCCTGCGGCACGTATGTTCAACCTTATGATTGTTATCATGATAGTTAACCTTAAACAAGGTGTTGCAACTTGCTGGCGTAATGCAGAAAAAAATTAGGCTCTATTGCAATTGCCTAAAAGACCAATAAATATCGAACACGGGTGTTGCAGATCCTTGCGATGGTTTTTTCAGCACAAGTCGCCTTGTTAACTAAACCGTGGTGTCATGTAGAGATGAACCTAATTTTGCCCCATCAGCATAAAGTAAAGACGCCAGCAACCGAAGACAGTTGACTACTGTAAGCAACGAATGGCGTCAACACCATAGGGCCCCGGTTCCTAAGTAACAAGGAGATCTAAACGCATTTCGGAGACGGCACGCACGAACCCAACCTCACCCCCACCCCCGGTTCAACCCCTTCGCTGACCGCAGGCAGAGTCTCTCCACGCCTGACGCCCAGCGTTTTACGACCCTGTGTATCGTTTTCATTAAGAGTAAAACGGCGTTTCCAGAAGCACCGTTACCTCTCAGCTTCCCCCGAGTCCGCGAGGTGCCCTTTGCGTAAGAGCCGCTTGGGGCGAGTGTACGCAAGTAGGCCAGTTACCTCGCGTCGCCTATTTCTGGTCTGCAGCGGCATATTCGCGACCGTTGTTGACCGTGCCGAGTCTTTCTAACCAATTGCGCGGCTAAAGAGCTAAGTCTTCGGTCGGCCTGCGTTAAACACTATTCATTTTACACAAGTACGACGCACGATATTGTCGGATTCGCAATCCTCTCGGTCCTGATGGGAAAACGGGGCTATCTTTATATTGTTTATAAAATTTTTAACGTATTTTTAGTTATTGTTAGCATAGGATTTGTATTATTATTATTATTATTATTATTATTATTATTATTATTATTATTATTATTATTATTATTATTATTATTATTATTATTATTATTATTGGTTATTAAACTGCCGGCATTACAATTTCTGACAATATAGCGTCTGTCCAGAATAGCACCACTGGTACATGGAAACGTGTACGGAGGGGTTGTACAGTGGCCAACATACTCAGCTGGTGTAAAGCGTCAGCAAAAACTTTCATTACTGAACGCAGTTGTTTTCGTTTTCGCCTCGGCGACAGTTTTCACCTCACAAAAAATATTCGGGCGGGTTGCTGTGCAACACATCAAAAGTCGCTACCAGCGTAGTTACTGCCTACAAACACGCGTTGTTTGGCGAGTAAATATGCGGAATAAATTAAAAAAGTAACAGACCCAGTCAAAACAGAGCTCCTGTGTATAGTTCTGTCTAATCCCCGTGATTTCTGCGCTGTTTCTATCTATTCGGTGCAATTACAATAGACGCTTTCATCGGGCTAGGAGGGAAGGCCGCTCGGTGAGCCTTTCCCCCTTTCTGGCTTGTGCGAGCAGCCGCGGCGCTGCTGAACTATTTGGAGATGTTTTCCGTGAAATTCAAGTGGTGTCAGTTCATACAAATTCGTCGAAGAGCGCAGCCGTAACTACATTATCCGGAAATTTATCTTGGCTGCGCAAACATGCGACGCGCATCAGCCGCAATGTGTGTCTATGTGTTGAGAACAATCTTGGTTGTCAGTTTTCAATTGACTCCGAAAGCCGGCGTCTGTGAATTGCCCGCGTGAACTGTAAAACATTTTCATTATCTGATCGCTTGACGTGGCAACAATGCTCGCGTAGGACCAACCCAATCATATCCCGAAACAACTAAGCGCCAATCGTTATAAAATATTTGCGTCAGCCACCGGAATCGTTGCCACGCATTTCAACTCCAGTAGACTTAAAGGTCACTACGCTATTTCTAGGTTAGCCTCCTGCATGAGGCCGATGGCGTTGAGCAACACAACGATCACTGCGGTTGGTAAAACAGCATGATACGCGTAAGCTTTGTGCTTAGCCATTGCCTTTTTGTCCTGCGAAGCAGTAATATCCAAAGGGGATCGCATAAATAAAACCCGACGACACTAAGAACTCGCAAGGTCATGTCGCGTGCTTGTACCATGCACTATATCGAACAGATCTATAACCCAACATCTCACTGCTTCGGACGCACGCGCATTCCGCGGAACGTCACTCGAAAAGTGTGATTCACAATGTGCGGTATGCTGTTATTACTAAACAAAAGTATTTTATTCGGGGGCCGTAACCTCATCCAAGAAACGAGGTGGTCGTGCAATGTTTCCACTGGTAACAGTTTGAACGCTTGTCAATGTAAACAGCGCACCTTATTCAACGCAGATTGGTACCCACGCCATTAGGATCGTCAAATGTTTCGTAACTACTCTTTGCTTGTAAAGTATAGCTTTCGAATTACAGCACGAATGCTGCTGTAAGGACACATTCGTGAAACAAATGTTCAGAAATACGCAACTTATCTCCGCGGCTGATTGTAGGTTCAAATTTACACGAGCGCGTCGCACTACTTGCTGTGTTCTCCTCGACGCTATAGCAGACACTCTAGCCATGTCGACTAAACTCACGCCATTACTTCTCACAGAACCGTTCCCCGCGTAGATGACGCCAAGTCATGCCATATAGACCACGTGAGCACGTAAACAACTACCAGAAACTTCCCGCCAAACGTATACCTGGCATACAACACGAAGCACTAACTCAAGCCAGCATACAATTTACCCATAGATGGCGCCACTGCCTACGCATTATGGCAATTACGATCTTTATTGAAGAGACGAGTAATTACGTGCTGTCAATTCAAAAGCGAGTCATACCCAAAGTCAAGCAATATCAACACCTCGGCGTACACGTAAACGAAGGAAAGGCTTACTCAAGCACTCGCCAAGGTAATCTGAAAATAAAGGGGAAGCGGAATACAGCAATAATAAAACAGAGCGCTTTGGCGCCTTAATAAGTATGAGGGGATGTGTGGAATATAGAAAGGAGTAATAGTGCCAGCGCTAACGTTCGCAAATGCCGTTCTAAGCTTAAAATCAAATATTTTGTCGGGGCTGGAAATTATCCAAAGATTGGGAGAACCGGTTGGCTTTGGAAGCCCCCGGTAAAACCACAAGTGAGGATGTGCAGGGTGACATTGGTTAGGCCTCTTTTTGAAGTCGGAGAAGTGCAGAGCAAGATTATTTTTGAAGAAGGACTCACGAACAGGGTTCAAAATAAATGAGCGGCTAAAGTGTACATGTGTCCCTGAAAAGCGTGGACACAGAATGGAGGAAGAGGTCAAGAAAGTTGGCAACCAAATACAGGGTAATAGAATGAGTAAGTAGACAACCAGGAGTCATCAAAAAGAAAGCGAGAGAAACAGTGAATTGGATGCAAAGAATGGAAACAAGAAAGACCATGGAGATAATTACAAGAATAAGAAGGAAATTAGAAGGGAAATCTGTACAATAACACGAAGCAAAGTGCCTTGCTATTTGAGGCTCCAGCTGGTTGCCTAAGGACAAAAACATACCGGAGCAAATATTTTCAGCAAGATCAGGCGTACGTATTTTGAAGCGAAAATCCGGAGACCACTCAGTACACCCTAATGTAATGGAAAGGAATCAACTAAGTTAGAGACCTAGGTAAAGTAAAACTTCCTGAAGCGCCTGGATTAAACTGGATGGAACTATCAACCGATCAGTAGTTGAGATAAGCAAGAAACATTTAGATTATTGGTGCAAAACAGTAGGGAAGATATTGATACGAATGGATCCATTACCGGCATAGGTAGCGGTACAAGGTAGAAAAGTTTGAGGAAGTAAGAAAAAAAATGTATACAAAAATGCTAGAATGCTTTACATGCTGCCAAACGCTGTACATGAAAATCATGTACAGCATACTTTTGCTTAAATTAAGCAGGTTATGTGAATTATTTTTCGGCTCCCCTTTTCAAAGAGGATGCCATTAAATCACCATCATCATCATAACGGTGCCCATTATAAAATGTATATGCTGCAAACGTCTCCGCTAACCAGGTATTCTGGCAATGGCTCACGGACACACTGTAACGATCTATTCACTCACTCCGCCGTCAGGGAGATTGGTCCGCCTCGCACGGACTTGTCGTAGTCGTACTCGGTGACCAGCGTGTAGGACTTCCCTGTTTCCAACGGAGTCTCAAGTGCCGCGATGAGAAAGGGGCCGCTCGTGCTCAGGGTTGTGATGTTTAGACCATGAGGCTCCTCACCCGACGCGGCTGGAACTTCCAGTACTGCCATTCTGAGCTCCTTGATGGTGCTGGCTTTGGCCTTTAGGATCAGCTTCGAGGTGGTCTTCAGCACCTCGACCGAGGCCTCTGCTCTGCCGTGACTTTCATGCCACTGTTGGCTAGGTTTGCGCCTGACAGTGTAAAGAAAAAAAAAAAAAAGAGGGAGCAAGAATGGAGCGGGGGGGGGGGGGGGGACAATAGGTATTACACCAATGCTCGTAGTCCTGTCATCGTGACATTCGGTCATTTCGCAAACAGTCGCCAGCACGTGCAAGCATGTTGTTCAAGCTGCTAACAGAAGCTTGAATATTCTACGGTCTTCGAAACACACATTCGCAAAAAAGAACAAAAACCCTTCATGTAGGTGTTCGCCTAACGGTGAAGTGTTAATTTCAATAAAGAATCTGAAAGACGCTGTTACTAAACGTTATCACCTAAAAAACAGTTTTGAAGCACAAGTATGGGACCTCACGCATGCAGCCATTGCTGCAGCCTCTACTTTTCAGTGTTCCTGTTTTATACGAAGCTGTATTTTTTCCCTAAGCGTCAATATAATAAAGCGTAGTCATAGCTACATGACAAAGCTGCTTCACATTTAAGGGTATTCTTTGGTTGCGTGGTCAGTCCTTGCGACGCCTGTGGATCGTACGACTCATGACGGCACACCTACATGTAATTCATTGTCTTCGCCGTCACCACACGGATAAGCAATATCCAATCTCAGTCGTAATGAATCTCTCTAAGTGAATACCAAACCTCTGCGGCACTAATATAGGTTAACTATGTCGTCTAAATTTTTTGTGCGCCTCTCTTCCAGAGGGCAAATAGAACTCCAAACAATTACATACATTCAACACTCAGTAAGGTACAAGCCCATTGCGCTGAAACCTTCCCACAGTGACAGCAGCGACAGAACGCAGCCTAGCGGGTGGCGGAAAAAAGGAGCAAAGCGATGAGCATTCGCCGTAACAAACCCGATCGGTTGTCACAAACCAAGAGTGCCCGAAGTCGGAAACTACCGAGTGCTTACGATCCGCATGACAAGGTATTTTTGCGATCAAGATCAGTGGCCGCAATAGGCAATAATGTTTTTTTTTTTTTTTTTCATTTATACACCGAGCTTCCTGTCCGCTAAGCCCGGTGTATAACACACATGTGCATGTGCGATAAAGCGTTGGTTGTGGGGAATGGCATTCTAAGCAGACATCCCCTATTTCCCGCGTTTGCTTAGGGGCTATGGCGTAGTGCTGCTGAGAACGAGGTCGTGGGTTCCATTCGAGACCGCGCCGGAATTCAATGATGCTCGAATAGTATAGGTGCATGTTGAATAACACCGAGAGGCCAAAATCAGTACCTACTACGCCCTCCTCGATCACTGTTTAGGAGTCGCCAAAATGTTCATTTTGATGGCAAATATACAAACACACAACGCGCGGTCGCCCATTTGGCGCCGCATGTAGCGTGCTAGAATTATTTAGTACCTGTGGCGCCACCGCCGTCCTCGGTCTGATATGACTACGCATGCGTTGCCCATAGCAACGCCTTTAGAAGGCCCTCCGGCAGTGCGTTAGCTGCAAAACGACGAAGCCAAGTCAAGTTCTGCATCGTCACGCTCCGCTCACTCGGCTCTTTGGCGGAGCCACGTAAGTGTTTCGGCAGTCTGCTGCTGCCAATAGCGCTCCGCGCGCGAACACTATCGCGTTCTTGTTCTGCAGATGCGTGCGTACCACACGCAGTGCAAGCACCGGTCCGAGATTCCGAGCGGACGGATTGGAAGCGTCGAGCTGACTCTTTCTTTGGGCGCTAAAAATATCCGCGATTTCCCGTCAATTTCATCTCGAA
>NC_051157.2:189008136-189210571 GCF_013339745.2 Dermacentor silvarum
CCAGCTTAGATTTGCTGGCTGACAATGTTACCATTTTTCCGGTTGCGGCGTCACCTGAAGGCTTGGCAGCTTCCTCGGCGTCGGTTTCGTCCATGAGGAGCTCGGATGGTTCCTCAGCACTCGAAGGCCCTGTGACGCTGGCGTATGTCTTAGGGCAATGTCCTTCTTCATGTCCGAATCTTCGGCATGCGCTGCATTTTGGAACTCTGCAGTCGCGGCGGATGTGCCCCGTCGTATGACAGCGAAGGCACATTGGTGCACGACCCGATACGACAACCAAAGCTTGTTCGCCTGCGACGTTCACCTGGTGTGGTAGGTCTTCAAGCTTGACGCCGGCTTTGAGTCGCAGGGACACCAACCGGGTGGTGGACCCCTTGTCAGCAATTCCGTGAACACGCCACCGTTCTCTGCTGATTTCCGTCACTCTTCCATAAGGCAGGAAAGCCACGCGCACGTCGTCGTCTGGAATGTTGTGTAGTAGCCAGTGAACTTTCATTCTTACATCTTGATTTCCAGGATCAATGACGACGCAGCGTCGGCCTTTGACCTTCAGTTCACTTGCAGCGAGTATCTTCTTGACGGCTTCAGCACTCTTGAAAGTTACGGCCCACACATGGCTCATTCGATACGCCCCTAAGGCGATAACCTCAGGAAGCAGCGTCAACTCAGCCAGTGCGTCGCGAAAGTCCTCTACTCGGTAAGGTCGCGCTTGAACGTCCCCGTGAAGAAAAACTGTATTAATAACAAAACGACCTGTTGGCAAATTCGGCAAAATCATCTCGTAGTCTCCTTCCTGTGGAAAATTCCTGTTTCCGCGGCTGGAAGTAGCCGCTGTAGCCGCTCCTGCGGAGCCCGTCATCGCACGTCCGTTCGCTTTGACGGCCGGAAGTGGAATGGGATACTGGCCACTATACTAACGAGGAGACATGAAAAGGCGCACATAAAGCATTACATATATGAAACATTGAAAATGCAATATTCTGCGCACAAGTGTAGTTACACGCGCGCGCGAACGATAGATAGCGTGGGTGTGGTGACCATGGGAACACGCGGGCAGAAAAAAAAGGAAAAAAAAAAGACACTCCCCGTCGGGGAATCGAACCCCGGTCTCCCGCGTGACAGGCGGGGACACTGGCCACTATTTTTTTTTATGAACCTTGTTTTATTCACACACACAGATACACATACACATGTAAAAGTACGCTGGCCTACTTGGGCCACCGTAGCAAGCTAAAATTTTTTGAACTCCACCAATTCATCAAGGACATCCAACCAGTCAGGCGGTTCCGTCTGTACACGAAATATTTCACGTATGAATACAATACTTTCAACAAAATTTTCTCCCGTTGACCGCAGGTTTACATCAGCATGCGTTACCGCCATCCGTGTTTTCCAAAGACTATGGAGGCCTAAGAGCATTATCATATCATATGGGAACTCTTGATCGCTGTCTACCGGCAGGAAGCGTATACCCTGCGGTGTTATCGGCAGTTCCTTTTTAAGCGTTCTTTGCAAGACGTCCCAGTAAAATACGGCATCCCAGCACTCAATAAATGCGTGCTCAATGGTCTCGGGTTTCTTACAGATGACACAGTTTGTCGTCCAGGGCACGAATATTCCTTTGTCGGCCAACCATGTCTTCACAGGAAGGGTAGATGTATGCAACTTGAAGAAAAAAGATTTTGCATTCGCTCTCACTGGCATCCTTTTAACTCTTTTTAACACATCTTGCCCAGGGCTTCCATAGTATTTCATTCTGTACATAGGCACTGGCAGCATAACTTCAATTAAATCTTTGTAAAGTTTCTTTCTTGTCACTGTGCTCAGATATTGCATTGAAAATCGAGCTTTTAGTATTCGGAAGGAAGTTGCTACCTCCCGCACGTAGCCTTTAACCCCACAGTTTACAGGCGTTGCACTTGACACAATAATTTCAGGAAGAACATCCTTCAAGCGAACCTGAAGCATCGTACGCAAAAATAAGTCACTTTGGTCACGCAAGAAGACAAAGAAGACGCAGAAACAATCTGTCGTAAGAACAAATGCGACAGTCCAAGTCCCCCATCTCGAACAGGACGAAACAAGTGTGTTCGACTGACCCTCTCCCAAGTGGAACCCCAAATAAAAACAGCAAACACTCTGTGAATTTTCTGTACGTTCACACGTGTCATGGACAAAAATTGGAGAACATACCACACTTTGGCAATTAAAAATAAATTACAAACAGTTGCCCTTGCAAACATCGATAAATCGCGACCTTGCCATCCTCCGGTTTTCTCTTTTAGACGCGACGTCTCATCTTCCCAGTATTGTGCAGTGCTATTGTAGTGCTCAAGAGGCACACCCAGATATTTCGAAGGAGACACAGTCCACTGTAAATTTGCGAAGACAGCTGGCGTGACATCCCAGCTTCCATGCCAAAAGCCGATACTCTTGTCCCAGTTGATCTCGCAGCCGGTTTGTCCGCAAAATCTATGAGTCTCGCTTATTGCCTCCTGCACACTTTCCCTATCCGTACAAAATATTGCCACATTGTCAGCATAAGCAAGCACTTTAACATGTGACGATTCAAGCTTATAGCCATTAATCCTTTTATTGCTTATTAGAGATAAACAGAATGGCTCTAAGTAAATTGCAAAGAGCAAAGGGGACAATGGACAACCTTGCCTTACTGATGATCTGATCTTAATACTATCAGTTAGTTTCTTGTTCACCACAATGTTTATAATACAGTCACTGTACACCATCTTTAAACCATCGAGTATCACAGTGCCTATGTTTGCATGTTCAAGAATGCTGAAAAGAACTTCATGCGACACACGGTCAAATGCTTTTGCTAAGTCGAGCTGCAACATAGCTACTCGATCGTCAAAAATGTCACAACACTCGAGAATACTGCGGGCTACATGCACATTTGTACAGATAGAGCGTCCTTTTATGCCACATGTCTGGTGTGGTCCAACAAGAAGTTTGATGACACTCTGCAGTCGCTTTGCCAACACTTTTGTGTAAACTTTGTAGTCCGTGTTTGTGAGCGTTATCGGACGATACGCCCCCACAGATAGCAGCTTAGTACGGTCGTCAGATTTCGGAATCAGCACTACGTGAGCGGCGCGGAAAGAAAGCGGCATTTCTTTCGTTTCGAACGCCTCTGTGATTACTGCATGCAAAATGGGTGCCAAATCATCGGCGTAAGCTTTGTAGAACGCGGCACCGAGGCCGTCTGGCCCAGGTGTTTTCCTCAACGTTAGTTCGGTGATCGCATGTTTGATTTCATCTACGCTAATGGGTTGCTCCAAAAGCGCTCGAGTATCTTCATCTAACCTTGGCATTAAATCAAGGATCTCCGGCTCTAGCGGAGAGCTCCCGCTTCTTTTTTCACCTATTAGGTTCTGATAGTGCTCAACAAATGCTCGTTCAATTTCGTTAATGTCACTGGTAATATTGTTTTGATACCTTATCTCTCGGATTCCATTTTGTGTTGCATATCTCCTTTCGTCGCACAATGCGCGCTTATTGGGAGTTTCCGCCATCCAGAGCTTTTCAGCTCGCGCCCTTACTGCTGCAGATCGATATTTTTCAACGTCGAGAGCCTCGAGCTGACCCTTAACTTCACGGATTTCTTTACAGAATTTCCCGGGATTCGCTGTTCCCATGCTGATCATAAAATCAAGCTGGCATTGCAATTCTCTTGTTTTTTTCTTTTTCTTTATGACTGAGCAATGTTCCTCTCTCGATCGCCATCAGCTTGACTTCGTTCTTGAAATGGTCCCATTCAGCCGCACGTGACTTTGCTGCTGTGCGGGTCATGCATTCAATTTTTCCTTTTACTTTTCCATTAAACAATTCGTCGTCGAGTAGTCTTACATTGAACTTCCATAATTGCCAGCTGAATTGCGTTTTCCTTTTCTTGCCACCGAGTGTGACCATAACAAGGCTGTGATCACTAAAAGAGACATGTTTTACTTTATAATTAGTGCACATGTTCACAAAGTCAACCGAGGCATACACTCTGTCGAGCCGCGCGCTACTTCCGCGCTGGAAGTGCGTGAACACGGGCCGATTTCCATTCGAAAGAAGCCAACCCATATCGTCCAAATCATTTTCGTGCATTAACGCCTGCAGTACATTTGCACTTTTATCGCGACCAGACACATTCTTAGCTCTGTCTTCGGCCATCAAAACACAATTGAAATCGCCAAGCATGACAATACGCTTCAAACACTTCAAGTAACGCTCGATTTTTCCGAAAAAGTCTACGCGATCGTTCTCGTTATTAGGTGCATAAACACATATCACTCTCCAAGGCTGGCCGGAAAAATAAAAGTCAACAATTAGCAATCGTCCTGCTTCAGAAACAACAATGCTCACATCCGAAATGTCAAGGTTATTGCGGATGAAGATCGCGCATCCACCGGATGTTCCCACAGCATGACAAATACAAACATTGTAGCGCGTTCGAAAGGTTTCCACCATGCAGTCCGTCTGCTCCTCACTTTCGATTTTAGTTTCTTGCACTGCGACAAGATCCAACTCATTTTCTAAAAATAGTCGGCTCACTTGGTACTGCCTTCTCCGGGCTGCTAAACCCCTTACATTCAGTGTAGCTACTCGTAGCGGCTGCCCAGTTTTATCGTGCATATTTTGTGAGGAGCGAACGGGTCGCACGACGCTCACCTCTGTGCGCGACCGCACGGCAGACAGTTCACCGGGTTGGGCCAGTCCTTGCAGAATTCTTTCTGACACGCTTGCACCTTCTGCAACACAAGCTTGATGTCTCCGCTCCCCGAAGCCGTCCATGCGCGTGAAAGTCTTTCGCAGCTTGATGTGCTGGCACCCAAAAAGCGCAGACCTCGGCGCCTACTTCGGCGTCGTATCTGCAACATGTTTGTCTGGGGGAATGTTCGGCTTCGGCCTGAATGACGGCCGTCGGCCCAGTGCCGCTTTAGCAGGCGGCTCCTCGGCATTCAGGCCACCATTCGGGTCGTCAAGTTTCACTGTCTCGATGTGCGCCCGCTTACTCGACGACGTAGTCGCATCTGTCTCCATTGCGCTCAGCGCGTTGGAGTCAGTCGCTGCAGCTGAGTCTTCCTTGGCTTCTCGGGAAACTTCCGTAGCTTCACCGTACGGCGCTAGAGCCTCACGTATGTCTTCTTCGTTGACATTATAGAGCACCCAGTGCATTTTAAGGCGTAGGTCCTGGTTGTTCGGGTCAACGACTAGACAGCGCCTGCTCTTGACAGTAATTGTTGCAGATCTTAACAACTTCTTGACGGCTTCTGAGCTCTTCAGTGTTACGGCCCACACATGATTCATCTGGAAAGCTCCCAAGGCGACAACCTCGGGGAGCATTTCCAGGCTGGCCAGGGCATCCCGGAAGTCTTCGACTCTGTACGGCCGAGCACGGATATCACCATGCAAAAAAACTGTATTAAGAACAATCCGACCTTTTGGCAGATGGGGCAGCATCACTTGATAATCCTGGTTGTCTTCATGAATGTTCCTGTTTCCGCGGCCAAGATGGGCCGCTGAGACCGCTCCTTCGGAGCACATGATGGCACGTCCGTTCGCCTCGACGTCCGGAAGTGGAATCCGGATACTGGCCACTATACTAACGAGGAGACATGAAAAGGCGCACATAAAGCATTACATATATGAAACATTGAAAATGCAATATTCTGCGCACAAGTGTAGTTACACGCGCGCGCGAACGATAGATAGCGTGGGTGTGGTGACCATGGGAACACGCGGGCAGAAAAAAAAGGAAAAAAAAGACACTCCCCGTCGGGGTATCGAACCCCGGTCTCCCGCGTGACAGGCGGGGATACTGGCCACTATACTAACGATTTCTTTTTAGACTTTTTATTTCAGCAACCAAATACAAATGGGTGGTTAAAAATTGTCAGCCTACTTTGGTTGACATAAGGCATTAAAATTTCTTGACTTTTGACTGTTCATCAAATACGCTGATCCAGTGAAGTGGTTCAGCTTGTACTCGATACACATCGCGTATGTAGCACACATTTTCCACAAAATTCTCCCTTGCCGATCGCGCGTTAACGTCAGCGTGTCTGACGGCCATACGTGTTCTCCACAAACTATGGAGGCCCAGTAGCATGATCATATCGTAAGGTATGCCGTTTTCATTGTCTACAGGTAAGTATCTTATGCCAATAGGGGTTATGGGTAATTCTTTTTTCAGCGTTCTTTGCATCACATCCCAAAAAAATATCGCGTCCCAACAATCTATGAACGCATGCTCAAGTGTTTCTGGCTTTTTGCACGGTAGACAATTAGTTGTCCATGGCACGAATATTCCCTTTTCAGCAAGGCACGTTTTAACTGGGATAGTATTAGTGTGTAACTTAAAGATGAATGACTTTGTACCAGGTTTCACAGGCATCCGCTTAACTCTTTTTAAAACATCATTTCCCGGACCTCCATAGTTTATAGATCTATACATGGGAACTGGCAACATGACATCAATCAAATCTTTGTAAAGGATCTTTTTTGTTACAACACTTAGATACTCCAACGAGAATCGAGCCGTTAAGAATTGAAATGAGGCTACCACCTCCTTTGTATATCCCTTGACTCTTCCATTTAATTCGCTCACACTAGATACAATAAAATCTGGAAGCACACTTCTTAGTCGTACTTGCATCATTGAACGTAAGAAAGGGTTCTCCTGGTCCCTCAAGAACATGAAACGGGAAACAAGTTGCCGAACAAACAAGTGTGTGAGTCCAAGACCTCCCTGTCGAACAGACCGAAACAAATTGGTCCGACTTACCCTCTCCCAACAGGAGCCCCAAATGTACACCGCGAACACCCTATGCATTTTCTGAACGTTCGCACGAGACATGCACAAAAATTGCAGCACATACCATAATTTGGCCACTAAAAAAAGGTTACAGACAAAAAAAGGTTACAGACGAGGTCCTTGGCAAACATGGATAGGTTTCGGCCCTGCCATCCTATCGCTTTCTCCCTTATCTTTGGCGTAACTTCGTCCCAATATTCTGCGCTCCTGTCATAATGCTCAAGGGACACACCTAGGTAGTTTGCAGGGACTGTTGTCCATTGCAGGTTAGCAAATTGAGATGGCGTAATATCCCAGCGCCCATGCCAAAAGCCGACACTCTTTTCCTAGTTGATTTGACCCCGTGTTTGCTGGCAGAACTTTCTTGCAGTATTTGTGACTTCTTGAACACTTTGCCTATCACTGCAAAAATCGCAATGTCGTCCGCGTATGCCAGAACTTTCACTTGAGATGACTGAAGCTTAAAACCATTGATCCTTTCATTTTTGATGAGATTTAGGCAAAACGGCTCAAGATAAATGGCAAAAAGCAAAGGCGAAAGTGGGCACCCTTGTCTTATGGATGAGAGAACTGGGACAGCTTCACTTAGTTTCTTATTTACTATGATGCGTACCGAGGAATTGTTGTAAATCATTTTTAGTCCATCTATTATCACGTTACCTATGTTGGTTTGTTCAATGACAGAAAAGAGAACATCATGTGACACGCGGTCAAATGCCTTTGCAAGGTCTAACTGCATCATTGCAATTCGGCTTTCAAATGCATCACAGCACTCCAAAATGCTGCGGGCGACATGCACATTTGTAGTTATTGAACGCCCTTTCACACCGCACGTCTGATGCGGTCCAACTAATTCTGTAATAACACTCTGTATTCGCTTAGCTAAAACCTTCGTGTATATTTTATAGTCAGTGTTAGTAAGTGTTATCGGGCGGTACGCCTCTACAGAAAGCAATTTCTCTCGGTCGTCAGTTTTAGGAATAAGTATCATATGAGCAGTGCGAAAAGAGACCGGCAACGATTTTTCTGCGTACGCCTCTGTGATCATAGCAAGCAGAAAAGGTGCGAGTTGATCTTTAAAGGCTTTATAAAAAGCGGCTCCCAGGCCATCAGGCCCTGGTGCTTTACTCACTGTCAAGTCATTAATTGCGCTACTCACTTCCTCCATACTGATTGGCCTTTCAAGTTGTTCCCGAGTGCTGTCATCTAGCTTTGGCATGAAGTGTAGAAATTCATCACTGAGCTTACTTTTCGGCTTTCTTTCATTCCCGATTATGTTTCGGTACTGGTCAACAAAGGCCTGTTCAATTTTGTTCCCATCGGACGTTATTTCATTTTGATACCGGAGTTGCCGTATTTCGTTCCGAGCGGCATATCGCCTTTCGTCACTCAGAGCGCGTTTATTTGGCGTTTCGCCCATCCATAGTTTTTCCGCTCGCGCTCTTATCACCGCGGCTCTGTACTTTTGTGTTTCCAATGCTTCCAGGTGGTTTTTTAGTTCACGTATGTCGACTGCGCACGACCCAGGCTTCGCAGCTTCCATGCACATCAAGAAATCAAGTTGACACTGCAGTTCTGTAACCTTCTTCTTTTCTTCGTATCTAAGCACCGTTCCCCTTTCTATCGCGATCATCTTGATCGTGTGCTTAAAGTTTTCCCACTTATTTCTGCTACTCGATGAATTATCGGCGGTCATTTTGGCAATTTCTTTTCTAACTCCATCAACAAATATGTTGTCTTCTAACAGCTTTACGTTAAATTTCCACAGATCCCAGTTAAATCGTGTTTTACTTTGCTTGCTCCCAAGTGTGACCATCACTAGGCTATGGTCACTAAATGAGACATGTTTAACATCATAAGAGCTGCATTCTGTCACAAACTCTAAACTAGCATATATTCTGTCCAGCCTCGCACTACTACCGCGCTGGAAATGTGTGAAGATAGGAGTAGAACCCCGCGACAACAACCAGCCAAGATCCTCTAATTGGTAATCCTCAATTAAAGCCTCTAAATACTTCGCACTTTTATCCCGAACACAAACATTTCTCGATCTATCTCCCGCCATGCACACACAGTTGAAGTCACCCAATAAAATAAGGCGCCTGTCACATTTTTGGTAGCTATGAACCTTTTCAAAGAGCGCAACACGCTCATTTTCATTATTGGGAGCATAAATACAACTAACACGCCAAAATAAACCAAAAAGAAGGAAATCAACTACAAGCAGCCTTCCCTCTTCGGATGCGATAACATTCACTTCCTCAATGCCGAAATCGTTACGTAAAAGTAAGGCACAACCTCCAGAAGTGCCAACTGCGTGGCATACGCAGACGTTGTAACGCGTGCGAAAAACCCCAACCATGCGATCCGTCTGTTCCTCGGTCTCAATTTTAGTTTCTTGCAACGCAGCTATATGCAAATCGTTTTCAAGAAGCAGGCGGTTGACCTGATACTGACGTTTTCTTGCTGATAATCCCCGAACATTCAGAGTGGCTAATCGTAGTGGCACCTGACATTTTTCTATAGCGTCACGCGTGGTACAGATGGATCGCATGTCGCTCACCTCGGGGCTTACTGATGCTCCCGAAATGTCACCGGTATGGTTACACACGTGGCTGGTTTTGTCCATGTTATCACAGTTCTTGTCGAGGCTTAGTGGCTACGCATCCAGCTGCCGTCCATGAAGTTCCGAGCTTGCGGTCGCTTGTCGCACCGACATCCGAAGAGCGCGGCTAGCCGCGCCTATTTCGGCGTCATCTCCCTTCTCTTGTCAGGTGGTACTGTTGGCTTTGGCTTAAATGACAATCGACGCGTCGGGGCTGCTTTTGCAGGCGGTCCGTCCGCGTTCACGCCTTCCGAGACGTGGGTATCTTCGGTTGCCTCAGCATGCGTCCGCTTCATGGCAGCCGCTGACGCATCGGCCATGGTAGTGTCGTTGGTCCCAAGTCCTTCGCATTGTTCTAACGCAGGGGCACTCACACTCGTGTTGTCTGCTGGCTGCGTAACACCTGTCAGCGTTTCAGCAGCCGGTTTTTGTTGTGTTTCTTGCTCGCTTGTCAAATTTTGCATAGTATATTGCTTTGTCGTCGAACTTTCTTGTCGCGTTTTCTCCGGACTTTCGGTGTCTGTAGCCGCTGCTGCTGTTTCTTCAGCTTCTGTCTCATCCATTACGAGCTCCATCACGTCGGACTTCCTTGCTGGCCCTGTCATACTAGCGTACGTTGGTACACATTGGTTTTCGTCGTGCCCAAAGCGTCTGCATCGTGGGCACCGAGGAACGCGGCAGTCGCGGCGTATATGGCCTTTCCCTTGGCAGCGCAGGCATAGTGGTGGCCGTCCAGCGACCACTAAGAGGGCCGGCTCGCCTGCAATACGAATTTGATGAGGAACGTCTTCAATGGTGATTCCGGGCTTCAGCTTCATGCTCAGGACGCGCGTCGTCGATCCCTTATCGGCGATGTCATGTACGCGCCACCGCTCTTTGGCTATTTCGGACACATCGCCGTATGGCAAGAACGCGTCACGCACTTCATCGTCATTCACGCAGGGCAGTACCCAGTGCACCTTCACACGGACTTCTTGCTTGTTAGGATCAACAACAAGGCATCGGCGCCCCTTGACACTCACGGTGCTCATTGCCAACAACTTCTTCATGGACACGGAGTTCTTAAACGTGACTGCCCACACGTGATTCATTTGGAAAGCCCCAAGGGCGTCGACCTCAGTAAGCAATTCCAAATGAGCAAGGGCGTCCCGAAAGTCTTCCACTCGGTACGGTCGCGCTCGAAGGTCACCATGCAAAAATACAGTATTAAAAACTATCCGACCTTTCGGCAGGTGGGGCAGCATCACTTCATACTCCTGGTTATCTTGACTGGTCATCCTGTTTCCGCGGCTGAACTGGGCCGCTATCACCGCCCCTTCGGAGCACATGAATACACGTCCGAACGCTTTCGCGGCCGGAAGTGGAATCCGCCACTATACTAACGAGGAGACATGAAAAGGCGCTCATAAAGCAATACATATATGAAACATTGAAAATGCAATATTCTGCGCACAAGTGTAGTAACACGCGCGCGCGAACGATAGATAGCGTGGGTGTGGTGACCATGGGAACACGCGTGCAGAAAAAGAAAAGGAAAAAAAAAAGACACTCCCCGTCGGGGAATCGAACCCCGGTCTCCCGCGTGACAGGCGGGGATACTGGCCACTATTTTTTTTTTCTTTATTACCGACTTGGCAAATACACAAAAACAACATGTCAAATAAATGCGAGATTAAAATAACCAGTCGTTAAAAGACTGTAGCGTCATGTTAAAATGGCTTCAACGAAGCCAAACTGTCCAACACTTGAAGCCATTCCGGTGGTTCACTTTGCATTTTCAACACTTCCCGTGTGTAAACAACATTTTCAACAAAATAGTATCTGGCTGACCTCGCATGTACATCAGCATTGTGTACAGCCATTCGAGTTCTCCATACGCTTTGCATACACAATAGCATTAACATGTCCGCCGGCACACCGTCAGGTTCTGCGCATGGCAAGAACTTATTCCAAAAGCACTAATCGGGAGCTCCTTTTTTAAAGTTCGCTGCAGAATGTCCCAAAGAAAGCGGGCATCGTGGCAGTCAAGAAAAATATGTTCAATTGTTTCTTCCTTATTGCATATAAGGCAATTGACGGACCATGGGACAAACAAACCCTTGCTCCTTAGCCATGGCTTAACCGGCAGTGTGTCAGTGTGTAGCTTGAAAAAGAAGGATTTTGTGTTAGCTCTTACAGGCATATTCCTTACTCTTTTGAGAACATCACGTTCAGGCCCTAAGTTGTACATAGAACGATACACTGGCATAGGTACAAAAACGTCAACAAGATCCTTATATAATTTTTTTCGTGACACTTCAAACAAGTACTCCCTAGAAAATCTGGCATTTAGAAGACGAATCGCCGTGATAACTTCACGCAGATAACCTTTTAGTGCCATCGGTTTGACTGCGTACGACGATACAACGAAATCAGGCAAAGCGTCACGTAATATCACTTGGATCACCGTGCGCAGAAACCCATCACTTTGGTCACGAAAGAAAACAAATCTCGACACAAGTTGCTTGAAAAACAAATGAGTTAAACTGAGTCCGCCGTTGCGCAAAGAGTGAAACAAATTAAATCTGCTCATGCGTTCCCATACTGAACCCCAAATAAATTCCGCAAACACTCTGTGTATTTTTTGAACTGAAGATCGGCTCATGCATAGCACCTGCAAGACGTAAAACACTTTAGCTACTAAAAACATATTACACACTTTGGCTCTTGCAAACATCGAAAAGTTGTGGCC
The DNA here is from genome assembly GCF_013339745.2 of Dermacentor silvarum. Taxonomy (NCBI): domain Eukaryota; kingdom Metazoa; phylum Arthropoda; class Arachnida; order Ixodida; family Ixodidae; genus Dermacentor; species Dermacentor silvarum. The sequence goes on from NC_051157.2 coordinate 189,020,296, forward strand.
TCCCCATTTGTTAGTTTGTTCTTTCATTCTGTCCCTCTCATTCGTCCAGTATTCTACTGGCTCTCGGTAGTTGCCGAGTGGAACCCCAAGATAAGTGCCGGGTATCACACTCCACTGCATTCTGCAAAACAATTCTGGCGTATCTTGCCAGTCCCCGTGCCAAAATCCTAAACACTTTGGCCAACTTATGGCACTACCAGAAGCACTACAAAAAGATTGGGCTTCCTTCACTACTTCTGCAATGCTTTGCTTATCGCGACAGAACACTGCTATGTCGTCAGCATAGGCTAACACTTTTATTTCTCTGCCAAAAAACGTGTACCCGCGAATACTATGGCTCTGAAGTATCTTTAAACAGAAAGGTTCTAAATAAAGAGCGAAAAGCAAGGCCGAGATCGGACACCCTTGTTTTATGCTAGACGTACAGTACTGGAATTCGTCTGCTGAGTCTGTTGTTGATAATTAGGTTTGTTGTACAACCATCATAAACCATTTTCACCCCATCCAAAATGACTGTTCCAACATTCATGTATTCAAGAAGCAGAAACAGGATCTCGTGCGACACCCTGTCAAAAGCTTTGGCTAAATCCAGTTGTAGCATAGCTACACGATCTTGCATCAAATCGCAACATTCAAGTATGCTTCGCGCTGTGTGTATATTTGTGAAAATAGTCCTACCTTTTATACCAGCATGTCTGATGTGTACCTACTAGGGATTTCACTACACTCTGAAGACGTTGGGCGAGCACCTTCAGTGAATACTTTATAATCAATGTTAGCTAAACTTATTGGTCGGTAGGCCTCTACTGATTGAAGCTTTATGGGGTCAGTAACTTTAGGTATAAGTACCACATGAGTCTGTCGGAAGGAAGGAGGCGTCCATTTTTGTTCATAACACTTCGTTATGACGCGATACAGAGCCTGTGCTACTTCAACCTTGAAAATTTTATATATCGCTGCCCCAAGACCATCTGGTCCAGGCGATTTTCTTGCACTGAGGTCATCGATAGCCTTTTCAATTTCTTCTACAGAAATAGGCCTTTCAAGAGCTTCCTTAAGTTCACCATCAATTCTCGGCATCAGAGGCAAATAATCACTTTTAAACGCCGAGATATCGCTTGCTCTCTTGCTTAGCAGCGTACTATAGTGGTCCACAAAAGCACGTTCTATCATTTCCTTGTCGTTTGTAAGCTGCCATTGATAAACTATTTCTTTTATTTCCTTACTCAATGCGTGTCTCTTCTCATCACTTAGCGCTCGCTTGGTGGGCGTTTCACCCAACCATACTCGTTCTGCGCGTGCTCTCAAAACGGCGCCGCGATATCTCTCTTCATCAATGACTTCAAGTTTCGCTTTAAGTTCTTTGATATCGCTTACAAATGTACCAGCCGCGCCTCTTTCCATGTTCAAAAGGTATGCTAACGTGCACTGCAGTTGACGTTCTTCTTGCTTTTGTTTGTGCCGCAACACGCATGCTCTCTCTAAAGCAATTATTTTCGCTTCGGTTTTAAACAGTTCCCAAGCTTCTACAACATTTTCCGCATTTTGAAGGAGAACATTTTCTAATTTCTCTTTTATTCTTCGTAGAAACAATTGATCCTGCAATAAATTGTCATTAAGTTTCCATAAGTGCCAATTAAATTTTTCTCTTTGCTTTTCGTACCTATCGTAACCATTACCAAGCAATGGTCACTGAAACTGATGCATTCGACACTGTAGCTAGAAAGGAGCGGAACTAAGAGAAATAGGGACATAGATACGGTCTAACCTCGGAGTGGCAGTCTCCTTGAAAATGCGTATATTGCACATCACTGTCAGAACCAAGAACACTTCCAACATCCTCCAGATCAACTTCACACAAAATTTCATGCAGAACAGTTGCGCTTCTATCTTGACTGAGCAGCTTTTTCGATCTATCTATCGGCCGGCACACACAATTAAAGTCGCCAAACACTAGAACGTGCCTTTCACACACCAAGAAAGACCTCAGGTAAACAAAAAATTCTTCGCGTTCACAAGCATTATTAGGTGCATATACACACACCGCCCGCCAAAGCAGTCCAGAAAAAGAAAAATCACAAATAAGCATACGCCCTCCCTGACATGAAGTAACTTGCTGCTCTGTTATCCCAATACTGTTTCTAATAAGAAGAAGGCAGCCACCAGAAGTACCATTCGCATGGCAAACGCATACGTTGTAATTCGTTCTGAAAATTTCTGCCAATCGATCCGTTTTTTCTTCTGATTCAATTTTTGTTTCTTGGACTGCCATCAAATCAATGTCTTTTTCTAATAGCATGCGGCTAATCTGACATTGTCTTCGCCGCTGTGACAGCCCTCTGACGTTTAATGTCGGCAAACGAAGCGGAGTGGTGATGTTAATTTCGTTTGCCATTGTGTTAGCTGCAATTAAGGTGGGCCCCTACTCACACGGTTCGAGGAAACATAGCGGCTGTTGTATACACTGATGCTTGGTGTTGCTCTTTGAAGGCGACAACTGCAAAACGACGTCCTCGTAGAATCACTCCCGATCAAAGATCGGGTGCGGAAAGTTCTTTCCGGGGCACTACCTCCGCTAAGGCGGAGGCGGCGCATGTGACGGCCGTCTGTCTGGCGGCACGTTGGGCTTGACCTTCAGCGTCGACCGTCGGACTGTCGGTGTTTTTGGTGTCGGTCCTTCGGTATCCACGCCGTCGGTGTTTTGGCTGTGGTCCTCAACATCGTCACGCAACCGCTTTCCGGCGCCCTTAGCGTCGGAAGTCAGGTCCATGTCCTCACTGACGCTAACTGGCTCGTCAGCCACTTTGGTCGGAGGTGGGGTGATTTCTGACGACGCGCCCGTCACGTCAGCACCAGCTTCCGTCACTTGAACCTTGGCAGGTGGAGGCGCAGAATCCGGCACATTGCCTTCATCTATCCCCTTCAGGTTCACCTTTGCGGTCTTCGTAACCAGTGGTGCAGACTGAGCCGCCGCCCCTTCAGCTGCTCCTTTGGCGGCCTCTTCGGCGTCCTCTTGATCCATGAGAAGCTCGGACGAGTCCTCGCTCCTGCCTGGGCCTGCAACGTTGGCGTACGTCCTCACGCACTGGGTCTCGTCGTGGCCAAAGCGACGACACAGCCCACAGCGTGGAACCCGGCATTCTCGTCGAATGTGTCCAGTGCCACGGCACCGGAGGCAGAGGGGTGCTCTGCCCGGGACAATGACGAGAGCCAGGTCTTCCGCAACACGAAGTTGGTGTGGTAGGTCGTCTGCTGTCATTCCGGGCTTGAGTTTCAGGACCACAGACCGTGTCGTGGTTCATTTGTCGTTGCAGCCCTGGACTCTCCACTTCTCTCTCGTCACTTCAGTTACTCTTCCGAACGGTGCCAAGGCTGTTCTGACGTCTTCGTCAGGAACACCATGCAACAGCCAGAAGAGCTTGAGCCTGACACCCTGGTTGCACGGGTCAATGACTACGCAACGGTGTTCCTTGACAAGGAATCCTTCTGTGTCCAATATCTTCTTTTTGGCCGCTTCGTTCGAAAAAGTTACGGCCCACACATGATTCATCTGATAGGCCCCGAGGGCCACCACTTCCGGCAGCAGCATGAGTCGCGAAAGCGCATCCCTGAAATGCTCGACACGGTAAGGCCGAGCTTTCACTTCGCCGTGAATAAAAACAGTGTTCAAAACACTTGCACCTGAAGGCAGTTGTGGTAGAACCATCTGGTAATCCGGAGAAGGTTTTTCCGTTGACCGGGAACCGCGGCCGAGGGCCGCTGTAACCGCTCCTGAGGAGCAAGACATTCCGCGACCGTTCACTGTGATGGCCGGAAGTGGAATCTCCGATACTGGCCACTATACTAACGAGGAGACATGAAAAGGCGCTCATAAAGCAATACATATATGAAACATTGAAAATGCAATATTCTGCGCACAAGTGTAGTAACACGCGCGCGAACGATAGATAGCGTGGGTGTGGTGACCATGGGAACACGCGTGCAGAAAAAAAAGGAAAAAAAAAAAGACACTCCCCGTCGGGGAATCGAACCCCGGTCTCCCGCGTGACAGGCGGGGATACTGGCCACTATACTAACGAGGAGACATGAAAAGGCGCTCATAAAGCAATACATATATGAAACATTGAAAATGCAATATTCTGCGCACAAGTGTAGTAACACGCGCGCGCGAACGATAGATAGCGTGGGTGTGGTGACCATGGGAACACGCGTGCAGAAAAAAAAAAGAAAAAAAAAAAAGACACTCCCCGTCTGGGAATCGAACCCCGGTCTCCCGCGTGACAGGCGGGGATACTGGCCACTATACTAACGAGGAGACATGAAAAGGCGCACATAAAGCATTACATATATGAAACATTGAAAATGCAATATTCAGCGCACAAGTGTAGTTACACGCGCGCGCGAACGATAGATAGCGTGGGTGTGGTGACCATGGGAACACGCGTGCAGAAAAAAAAAGGAAAAAAAAAAGACACTCCCCGTCGGCGAATCGAACCCCGGTCTCCCGCGTGACAGGCGGGGATACTGGCCACTATACTAACGAGGAGACATGAAAAGGCGCACATAAAGCATTATATATATGAAACATTGAAAATGCAATATTCTGCGCACAAGTGTAGTAACACGCGCGCGCGAACGATAGATAGCGTGGGTGTGGTGACCATGGGAACACGCGTGCAGAAAAAAAAAAGAAAAAAAAAAAGACACTCCCCGTCGGGGAATCGAACCCCGGTCTCCCGCGTGACAGGCGGGGATACTGGCCACTATACTAACGAGGAGACATGAAAAGGCGCACATAAAGCATTACATATATGAAACATTGAAAATGCAATATTCTGCGCACAAGTGTAGTAACACGCGCGCGCGAACGATAGATAGCGTGGGTGTGGTGACCATGGGAACACGCGTGCAGAAAAAAAAAAAAAGAAAAAAAAAAGACACTCCCCGTCGGGGAATCGAACCCCGGTCTCCCGCGTGACAGGCGGGGATACTGGCCACTATACTAACGAGGAGACATGAAAAGGCGCACATAAAGCATTACATATATGAAACATTGAAAATGCAATATTCTGCGCACAAGTGTAGTAACACGCGCGCGCGAACGATAGATAGCGTGGGTGTGGTGACCATGGGAACACGCGTGCAGAAAAAAAAGGAAAAAAAAGACACTCCCCGTCGGGGAATCGAACCCCGGTCTCCCGCGTGATAGGCGGGGATACTGGCCACTATACTAACGAGGAGACATGAAAAGGCGCACATAAAGCATTACATATATGAAACATTGAAAATGCAATATTCTGCGCACAAGTGTAGTAACACGCGCGCGCGAACGATAGATAGCGTGGGTGTGGTGACCATGGGAACACGCGTGCAGAAAAAAAAGGAAAAAAAAAAGACACTCCCCGTCGGGGAATCGAACCCCGGTCTCCCGCGTGACAGGCGGGGATACTGGCCACTATACTAACGAGGAGACATGAAGAGGCGCACATAAAGCATTACATATATGAAACATTGAAAATGCAATATTCTGCGCACAAGTGTAGTAACACGCGCGCGCGAACGATAGATAGCGTGGGTGTGGTGACCATGGGAACACGCGTGCAGAAAAAAAAAGGAAAAAAAAAGACACTCCCCGTCGGGGAATCGAACCCCGGTCTCCCGCGTGACAGGCGGGGATACTGGCCACTATACTAACGAGGAAACATGAAAAGGCGCACATAAAGCATTACATATATGAAACATTGAAAATGCAATATTCTGCGCACAAGTGTAGTAACACGCGCGCGCGAACGATAGATAGCGTGGGTGTGGTGACCATGGGAACACGCGTGCAGAAAAAAAAGGAAAAAAAAAAAAGACACTCCCCGTCGGGGAATCGAACCCCGGTCTCCCGCGTGACAGGCGGGGATACTGGCCACTATACTAACGAGGAGACATGAAAAGGCGCACATAAAGCATTACATATATGAAACATTGAAAATGCAATATTCTGCGCACAAGTGTAGTAACACGCGCGCGCGAACGATAGATAGCGTGGGTGTGGTGACCATGGGAACACGCGTGCAGAAAAAAAAGGAAAAAAAAAGACACTCCCCGTCGGGGAATCGAACCCCGGTCTCCCGCGTGACAGGCGGGGATACTGGCCACTATACTAACGAGGAGACATGAAAAGGCGCACATAAAGCATTACATATATGAAACATTGAAAATGCAATATTCTGCGCACAAGTGTAGTTACACGCGCGCGCGAACGATAGATAGCGTGGGTGTGGTGACCATGGGAACACGCGTGCAGAAAAAAAAGGAAAAAAAAAGACACTCCCCGTCGGGGAATCGAACCCCGGTCTCCCGCGTGACAGGCGGGGATACTGGCCACTGTTTTTTTTTTTTTTCTTTATTACCGGTAAGCAGCGGTACATAAGCATACCAACATAACTAAGATATGTACAAACACAGATGGACTTCTCATCTGTTAAGTATAAATAATAAGCACATGCAGCCTGTCATATTGTTACAGGCTTTGTTCAGAATTCCTTAAGATTGGCCAGGGGTTCCATCCTGGCCATCCAAGGTGGGGGACACTCTTGTGTTGCAACCACATCAAGAAAACGTCTTATTTGTTCCCGAAAATACACACGGGCTGGTCTTCTATCGGGATCGCAATAGAAGCCTGCCATGCGGGAGCGCCATATACAGTAGAGGCCAGTCAGCATAATCTGATCAAACGGTGTTCCGTCATCGTCGTCTATCGGCAAAAATCTGATGCCATGTGGGTCAAGAGGAAATTCTTTCTTTATTGTGCGCTGTAAAACATCCCATAAGTATACTCCTTCCCAGCAGTGTAAAAAAACATGGTCTATGGTTTCAGGTTGTTTGCAAATTATACACTGTGAGCCCCAGGGCATGTAAAAGCCTCTTTCTTCTAGGAACGTTGCAACTGAAAGTGTACCTGTGTGTAGTTTGAAAAAGAAACTTTTCATACCTGGCGGTACCTGCATTCGTTTGAGGCGTTTAAAAACATTCTGGCCTGGGCCCTCGACTGTATATGGTTCTGTACAGAGGCGGGGGAAAAAGGCTGTCCATTATATCGTTGCGCAGCTTTTTCCTTGAGACATTAAACAAATATTCTTTCGAATACCGTACAGCAAGGAAACGAACACTGAATGCAATTTCCCTGTAAAAACCAAACACAGCCGCTGGCACACCTTGGGAGCATACAATCAACTCTGGCAACAAGTGCGCGAGTCTAACTCTACAGACTGTTTGCAAAAAAGGATCATCGTTGTTCCGAAAGAAAATAAAACGTCCAACAAGTTGCCTAACAAACAGGTGGGCCAGCCCTAATCCTCCATCTTTCACCCGTCTGAACAAATTATTGCGACAACATCTCTCCCATCCGGAACCCCACACAAACACGGCAAAAACTCTGTGGAATTTCTGCACATTGACCCTGTTACAGAAAATGAATTGCATGACATACCATAGCTTAGCGACGAAAAACAAGTTGCATACAGTAGCCCTGGCAAATACTGAAAGGTATTTGGCCTTCCACGCCTCAGCCTTCTCTTTAGCACTTTTAAGCTGGTCCTGCCAGTACTCGTCACTCTGTTTGTAAGCTTCGAGTGGTGCGCCTAAGTACCTTACTGGCGTTGTTGACCACTTGACATTCGCATATAAAGCAGGAGCCTCAGGCCACTCTCCATGCCAAATACCGAGGCACTTGCTCCAGTTTACTCGACTACCTGTGATTTCACCGAAGTTTTTCACAACATTTATCGTCTGTAAAATGCTCTCCTTGTCTTTGCAACACACGGCTACGTCGTCAGCATAGGCCAGGAGTTTGACTTCTGACGCTTGCATCGTAAACCCATGAATACATTTGTTCTCAATGACTGCCAAACACAAACTCTCCAGATAAATACAGAACAAAAGTGGGCTGACTGGGCAGCCTTGACGCACGGAACGTTGAATGCTGATGGGGGCCCCCAATGTCTTGTTAATTATAAGCTTAGTAGTGCCGTTCCGGTACGCCATGGCTACCCCGTCAGTAATTATGGACCCGACATTTATATGCTTAAGAATGGCAAATAAAATACTGTGAGCAACACAGTCAAAAGCTTTCTCCAAGTCAAGTTGAAGAATCGCAACTCGTGCCCTTAAGGCGTCACAACATTCCAAAATCGATCTCATTATGTGTACGTTCGTGTTAATGCTTCGTCCTTTGATTCCGCATGTTTGGTGCCGACCTACTATGGTTTCCATTATTGTTTGTAACCTGTCTGCGATTATCTTCATGAATATTTTGTAATCACTGTTGGTAAGTGATATTGGTCTGTACGATGTTACATGTTTCAGTTTCGCAGGCTGGTCAGTCTTAGGGATTAGTACAGTGTGCGCTTGCCCGAAAGAAAGTGGCAATGCGTTTACTTCATACGCTTCGTTAAACACGTCAGCGAGTAGAGGCGATAGATCTGATTTAAACAGTTTATAAAAATCGGCACAAAGGCCATCCGGACCGGGTGATTTTCCGGCTTTTAAATCTTCAATTGCTTGTTCAACTTCACGAGTTGATATCGGTGCCTCGAGCCTGTTCTTCGTCTCGTCGCTGAGTTGCGGCATACGCCCCAAAAACGCAGCTCTAAAGGCCTCTAGGTCAACAGTTCTCGATGCAAAAAGTTCTTGGAAGTGCTTGAAAAACGCTTGTGCTATCTCCTCACCGTCAGTTATTTCATTACTATCTACTTCAATAGTATCTATGTGATTGCGCCGCGCATGCGTTTTCTCCAGACCTAGCGCGCGTTTAGTTGGCGTTTCATCTGCTGTCAATGCCTCTGCCCTTGCGCGTATAATCGCTCCTCGATATCGCTCTTCATCGCATAGCTCCAATTTCGCTTTGATGCTGCGTAAATCGTCCTTGTATGCGCCCGGCTGGCTGCACTCTAAGGCCGTTAATTTTTCAAACACTGCCCTTAGTTCTTTCTCTTTAGCTCTTTCTTCGTACTTTATTTTACAGGATCGGTCGATGGCGGTTAACTTAATTCGTTGTTTAAAAATTTCCCATTTTTCAGTGATTTGCGCCACTTTGTTGTTTTCTACTTCCTTCAAGTGTTCTTGTACGTTGCATAGAAAAAGCTCGTCCTTTAACAATTTGGAATTCATTTTCCACATTTCCCACGTGAAAGTGTTGCCCTTTCCTTTGCGTCCAACACATGTCTTGACCAAACAGTGGTCGGTGAATGAAATAGGTATGACATCGTAGCTGCGACATATGGGTATAACATCTAGTGTCACGTATATCCTGTCAAGACGAGCATGACTATTGCCTTGGAAGTGCGTGTATTGAACCTGGCGTGTTCCGACTAGGCAATCAGCCACGTCGTCCAAGTCACACTCGCCTAATAGTTCACTGAGGACATGACAGCTTTTATCATTTCTTCTCTTGCCTGTTCTATCTCGATCGCTGAGTACACAATTAAAATCTCCCATAATAATGACTTTTCTATGCGCGCATATGTGTGCCTTTAACGCGGAAAAAAACATCTTGCGTTCATCGCATATATTGGGTGCATATATACATATCACCCGCCAAGAATCATTACCAACAGCAAAGTCGCAGTACACTAGTCTGCCAGAAGGACACGAAAAATAATTTTCGATCAATAGCCCGGGCAGCTTCTTAATAAATAAAATAACACCTGCCGACGCTCCTTTGGCATGGCTCACTACCGCATAATACGAAGGCATAAACCTTAGCACCATGCCTCGGGTCTCTTCCTCCCCTTCGACTTTTGTCTCCTGCACGGCTAGAACGTCGAGGTCTTGGTCCACCATCATCCGGTACACTTGGCTTTGTTTACGCTTGGCGGCCAGACCTCTCACGTTTAGCGTGCCCAAGCTAAGCGTCGGGTTGGATGCCATTGCTACTACGGGAAAGAGAGAAAGGCCCGAGGCATCGTGCTCACCGCAACGTCTAGCCAGCGGCTAGACGCCCCCGGGACCGTCCGGTGGTCTGGCATGGTCCGTAGTCGGTGGTGGCTTGTCGCCCTCCTTCCTGTCCCGAGAGATGTTTGGACAGGGCTTGAAGCTGCTCCTTCTTATCATAGTTGACTTTGCAGGCGGCCCGTCGGCTTGATTCTTAGGAGTTGCTTTGCCGTCGGTGACGTCAAGCGGCCTTTTGAAGGCAGCGTTGCCGCTCACTTCCATAGCGTCGCTGTCTTGGGCCGAATCCCCACCTCCTGCGACGAACGTGGCGTCATCAGATACAAGGCGGTTTTCGCTGCCTTTCTCCAGTTCTTCTGAAGAACCTGATGACTCTTCTTTCTTTTCGGGGGTAACAAGGACGCCTTTCGTCTCTCCCTCTGTTTTTGTTGTCGCCTCCGCGTTGTTGGCGCTCACCTGGTCACCCGCCCCTTTGGCGGCGTCCTCGGCTTCAGCAGCATCCATTCTCATCTCTGCGGCGATTTCGCTTGCTGGTGGCCCCACGGCTGTGGCGTACGTGCGTACGCACTGATCTTCAGTATGGCCAAAGTTACGGCATCGCGAGCATCGCGGCACTTTGCACTCGCGACGGACATGCCCTACACCCTTGCACCGTAGGCACTGCATTGGCCGTCCAGGCACCACGACAAGGGCCAGTTCACCTGCTACTCGGATTTGGTGCGGAAGGTCGTCAACTTTCATTCCGCTCTTCAGTTTCAGAAGAACAGTTCGAGACGTGGAATCCTTATCTCCGACGCCTTTGACGCGCCATCGTTCTCGCGTCACTTCAATGACCTTGCCAAAGGCTGCCAGCGCTGTCTTTACGTCTTCGTCCTCCACCCAGTACAGCAACCAATGAAGGCGAAGGCGTACCTGTTGGTCTTGAGGGTCGACGACTACGCAGCGACGCCCTTTCACGTTGAGTTCTTTCAATGCTAGCAGTTTCTTCGCCGCCTCGTCGTTCGAGAAGGTGACCGCCCAAACATGATTGATCTGGTAGGCACCAAGGGCCACGACTTCCGGTAGCAATCCAGTCGGGACGAGCACGTCTCGGAAGTCTTCGACCCTGTAGGGCCTTGCTCGCACGTCGCCATGCAAAAACACGGTGTTCTTTACAACAGGTCCCTTGGGCAGAGGTGGCAAAATAAACTGGTAGCTCACTTCCTCGTTCTCGATAAGCCTGTTACCGCGGCTGGTAGCCGCAAAAGCTGCTCCATCGGAGCCCATGATTCACACGTCCGCACAGCTCGGCTGCCGGAAGCAGAATGATACTGGCCACTATACTAACGAGGAGACATGAAGAGGCGCACATAAAGCATTACATATATGAAACATTGAAAATGCAATATTCTGCGCACAAGTGTAGTAACACGCGCGCGCGAACGATAGATAGCGTGGGTGTGGTGACCATGGGAACACGCGTGCAGAAAAAAAAGGGAAAAAAAAAAGACACTCCCCGTCGGGGAATCGAACCCCGGTCTCCCGCGTGACAGGCGGGGATACTGGCCACTATACTAACGAGGAGACATGAAAAGGCGCACATAAAGCATTACATATATGAAACATTGAAAATGCAATATTCTGCGCACAAGTGTAGTAACACGCGCGCGCGAACGATAGATAGCGTGGGTGTGGTGACCATGGGAACACGCGTGCAGAAAAAAAAAAGGAAAAAAAAAGGCACTCCCCGTCGGGGAATCGAACCCCGGTCTCCCGCGTGACAGGCGGGGATACTGGCCACTATACTAACGAGGAGACATGAAAAGGCGCTCATAAAGCAATACATATATGAAACATTGAAAATGCAATATTCTGCGCACAAGTGTAGTAACACGCGCGCGCGAACGATAGATAGCGTGGGTGTGGTGACCATGGGAACACGCGTGCAGAAAAAAAAGGAAAAAAAAAAAGACACTCCCCGTCGGGGAATCGAACCCCGGTCTCCCGCGTGACAGGCGGGGATACTGGCCACTATACTAACGAGGAGACATGAAAAGGCGCACATAAAGCATTACATATATGAAACATTGAAAATGCAATATTCTGCGCACAAGTGTAGTAACACGCGCGCGCGAACGATAGATAGCGTGGGTGTGGTGACCATGGGAACACGCGTGCAGAAAAAAAAAGGAAAAAAAAGACACTCCCCGTCGGCGAATCAAACCGCGGTCTCCCGCGTGACAGGCGGGGATACTGGCCACTATACTAACGAGGAGACATGAAAAGGCGCACATAAAGCATTATATATATGAAACATTGAAAATGCAATATTCTGCGCACAAGTGTAGTAACACGCGCGCGCGAACGATAGATAGCGTGGGTGTGGTGACCATGGGAACACGCGTGCAGAAAAAAAAGGAAAAAAAAGACACTCCCCGTCGGGGAATCGAACCCCGGTCTCTCGCGTGACAGGCGGGGATACTGGCCACTATACTAACGAGGAGACATGAAAAGGCGCACATAAAGCATTACATATATGAAACATTGAAAATGCAATATTCTGCGCACAAGTGTAGTAACACGCGCGCGCGAACGATAGATAGCGTGGGTGTGGTGACCATGGGAACACGCGTGCAGAAAAAAAAAGGAAAAAAAAAGACACTCCCCGTCGGGGAATCGAACCCCGGTCTCCCGCGTGACAGGCGGGGATACTGGCCACTATACTAACGAGGAGACATGAAGAGGCGCACATAAAGCATTACATATATGAAACATTGAAAATGCAATATTCTGCGCACAAGTGTAGTAACACGCGCGCGCGAACGATAGATAGCGTGGGTGTGGTGACCATGGGAACACGCGTGCAGAAAAAAAAAGGAAAATAAAAGACACTCCCCGTCGGGGAATCGAACCCCGGTCTCCCGCGTGACAGGCGGGGATACTAGCCACTATACTAACGAGGAGACATGAAAAGGCGCACATAAAGCATTACATATATGAAACATTGAAAATGCAATATTCTGCGCACAAGTGTAGTAACACGCGCGCGCGAACGATAGATAGCGTGGGTGTGGTGACCATGGGAACACGCGTGCAGAAAAAAAAGAAAAAAAAAAAAAGACACTCCCCGTCGGGGAATCGAACCCCGGTCTCCCGCGTGACAGGCGGGGATACTGGCCACTATACTAACGAGGAGACATGAAAAGGCGCACATAAAGCATTACATATATGAAACATTGAAAATGCAATATTCTGCGCACAAGTGTAGTAACACGCGCGCGCGAACGATAGATAGCGTGGGTGTGGTGACCATGGGAACACGCGTGCAGAAAAAAAAGGAAAAAAAAAGACACTCCCCGTCGGGGAATCGAACCCCGGTCTCCCGCGTGACAGGCGGGGATACTGGCCACTATACTAACGAGGAGACATGAAAAGGCGCACATAAAGCATTACATATATGAAACATTGAAAATGCAATATTCTGCGCACAAGTGTAGTTACACGCGCGCGCGAACGATAGATAGCGTGGGTGTGGTGACCATGGGAACACGCGTGCAGAAAAAAAAGGAAAAAAAAAGACACTCCCCGTCGGGGAATCGAACCCCGGTCTCCCGCGTGACAGGCGGGGATACTGGCCACTATGTTTTTTTCTTTATTACCGGTAAGCAGCGGTACATAAGAATACCAACATAACTAAGATATGTACAAACACAGATGGACTTCTCATCTGTTAAGTATAAATAATAAGCACATGCAGCCTGTCATATTGTAACAGGCTTTGTTCAGAATTCCTTAAGATTGGCCAGGGGTTCCATCCTGGCCATCCAAGGTGGGGGACACTCTTGTGTTGCAACCACATCAAGAAAACGTCTTATTTGTTCCCGAAAATACACACGGGCTGGTCTTCTATCGGGATCGCAATAGAAGCCTGCCATGCGGGAGCGCCATATACAGTAGAGGCCAGTCAGCATAATCTGATCAAACGGTGTTCCGTCATCGTCGTCTATCGGCAAAAATCTGATGCCATGTGGGTCAAGAGGAAATTCTTTCTTTATTGTGCGCTGTAAAACATCCCATAAGTATACTCCTTCCCAGCAGTGTAAAAAAACATGGTCTATGGTTTCAGGTTGTTTGCAAATTATACACTGTGAGCCCCAGGGCATGTAAAAGCCTCTTTCTTCTAGGAACGTTGCAACTGAAAGTGTACCTGTGTGTAGTTTGAAAAAGAAACTTTTCATACCTGGCGGTACCTGCATTCGTTTGACGCGTTTAAAAACATTCTGGCCTGGGCCTCGACTGTATATGGTTCTGTACAGAGGCGGGGGAAAAAGGCTGTCCATTATATCGTTGCGCAGCTTTTTCCTTGAGACATTAAACAAATATTCTTTCGAATACCGTACAGCAAGGAAACGAACACTGAATGCAATTTCCCTGTAAAAACCAAACACAGCCGCTGGCACACCTTGGGAGCATACAATCAACTCTGGCAACAAGTGCGCGAGTCTAACTCTACAGACTGTTTGCAAAAAAGGATCATCGTTGTTCCGAAAGAAAATAAAACGTCCAACAAGTTGCCTAACAAACAGGTGGGCCAGCCCTAATCCTCCATCTTTCACCCGTCTGAACAAATTATTGCGACAACATCTCTCCCATCCGGAACCCCACACAAACACGGCAAAAACTCTGTGGAATTTCTGCACATTGACCCTGTTACAGAAAATGAATTGCATGACATACCATAGCTTAGCGACGAAAAACAAGTTGCATACAGTAGCCCTGGCAAATACTGAAAGGTATTTGGCCTTCCACGCCTCAGCCTTCTCTTTAGCACTTTTAAGCTGGTCCTGCCAGTACTCGTCACTCTGTTTGTAAGCTTCGAGTGGTGCGCCTAAGTACCTTACTGGCGTTGTTGACCACTTGACATTCGCATATAAAGCAGGAGCCTCAGGCCACTCTCCATGCCAAATACCGAGGCACTTGCTCCAGTTTACTCGACTACCTGTGATTTCACCGAAGTTTTTCACAACATTTATCGTCTGTAAAATGCTCTCCTTGTCTTTGCAACACACTGGCTACGTCGTCAGCATAGGCCAGGAGTTTGACTTCTGACGCTTGCATCGTAAACCCATGAATACATTTGTTCTCAATGACTGCCAAACACAAACTCTCCAGATAAATACAGAACAAAAGTGGGCTGACTGGGCAGCCTTGACGCACGGAACGTTGAATGCTGATGGGGGCCCCCAATGTCTTGTTAATTATAAGCTTAGTAGTGCCGTTCCGGTACGCCATGGCTACCCCGTCAGTAATTATGGACCCGACATTTATATGCTTAAGAATGGCAAATAAAATACTGTGAGCAACACAGTCAAAAGCTTTCTCCAAGTCAAGTTGAAGAATCGCAACTCGTGCCCTTAAGGCGTCACAACATTCCAAAATCGATCTCATTATGTGTACGTTCGTGTTAATGCTTCGTCCTTTGATTCCGCATGTTTGGTGCCGACCTACTATGGTTTCCATTATTGTTTGTAACCTGTCTGCGATTATCTTCATGAATATTTTGTAATCACTGTTGGTAAGTGATATTGGTCTGTACGATGTTACATGTTTCAGTTTCGCAGGCTGGTCAGTCATAGGGATTAGTACAGTGTGCGCTTGCCCGAAAGAAAGTGGCAATGCGTTTACTTCATACGCTTCGTTAAACACGTCAGCGAGTAGAGGCGATAGATCTGATTTAAACAGTTTATAAAAATCGGCACAAAGGCCATCCGGACCGGGTGATTTTCCGGCTTTTAAATCTTCAATTGCTTGTTCAACTTCACGAGTTGATATCGGTGCCTCGAGCCTGTTCTTCGTCTCGTCGCTGAGTTGCGGCATACGCCCCAAAAACGCAGCTCTAAAGGCCTCTAGGTCAACAGTTCTCGATGCAAAAAGTTCTTGGAAGTGCTTGAAAAACGCTTGTGCTATCTCCTCACCGTCAGTTATTTCATTACTATCTACTTCAATAGTATCTATGTGATTGCGCCGCGCATGCGTTTTCTCCAGACCTAGCGCGCGTTTAGTTGGCGTTTCATCTGCTGTCAATGCCTCTGCCCTTGCGCGTATAATCGCTCCTCGATATCACTCTTCATCGCATAGCTCCAATTTCGCTTTGATGCTGCGTAAATCGTCCTTGTATGCGCCCGGCTGGCTGCACTCTAAGGCCGTTAATTTTTCAAACACTGCCCTTAGTTCTTTCTCTTTAGCTCTTTCTTCGTACTTTATTTTACAGGATCGGTCGATGGCGGTTAACTTAATTCGTTGTTTAAAAATTTCCCATTTTTCAGTGATTTGCGCCACTTTGTTGTTTTCTACTTCCTTCAAGTGTTCTTGTACGTTGCATAGAAAAAGCTCGTCCTTTAACAATTTGGAATTCATTTTCCACATTTCCCACGTGAAAGTGTTGCCCTTTCCTTTGCGTCCAACACATGTCTTGACCAAACAGTGGTCGGTGAATGAAATAGGTATGACATCGTAGCTGCGACATATGGGTATAACATCTAGTGTCACGTATATCCTGTCAAGACGAGCATGACTATTGCCTTGGAAGTGCGTGTATTGAACCTGGCGTGTTCCGACTAGGCAATCAGCCACGTCGTCCAAGTCACACTCGCCTAATAGTTCACTGAGGACATGACAGCTTTTATCATTTCTTCTCTTGCCTGTTCTATCTCGATCGCTGAGTACACAATTAAAATCTCCCATAATAATGACTTTTCTATGCGCGCATATGTGTGCCTTTAACGCGGAAAAAAACATCTTGCGTTCATCGCATATATTGGGTGCATATATACATATCACCCGCCAAGAATCATTACCAACAGCAAAGTCGCAGTACACTAGTCTGCCAGAAGGACACGAAAAATAATTTTCGATCAATAGCCCGGGCAGCTTCTTAATAAATAAAATAACACCTGCCGACGCTCCTTTGGCATGGCTCACTACCGCATAATACGAAGGCATAAACCTTAGCACCATGCCTCGGGTCTCTTCCTCCCCTTCGACTTTTGTCTCCTGCACGGCTAGAACGTCGAGGTCTTGGTCCACCATCATCCGGTACACTTGGCTTTGTTTACGCTTGGCGGCCAGACCTCTCACGTTTAGCGTGCCCAAGCTAAGCGTCGGGTTGGATGCCATTGCTACTACGGGAAAGAGAGAAAGGCCCGAGGCATCGTGCTCACCGCAACGTCTAGCCAGCGGCTAGACGCCCCCGGGACCGTCCGGTGGTCTGGCATGGTCCGTAGTCGGTGGTGGCTTGTCGCCCTCCTTCCTGTCCCGAGAGATGTTTGGACAGGGCTTGAAGCTGCTCCTTCTTATCATAGTTGACTTTGCAGGCGGCCCGTCGGCTTGATTCTTAGGAGTTGCTTTGCCGTCGGTGACGTCAAGCGGCCTTTTGAAGGCAGCGTTGCCGCTCACTTCCATAGCGTCGCTGTCTTGGGCCGAATCCCCACCTCCTGCGACGAACGTGGCGTCATCAGATACAAGGCGGTTTTCGCTGCCTTTCTCCAGTTCTTCTGAAGAACCTGATGACTCTTCTTTCTTTTCGGGGGTAACAAGGACGCCTTTCGTCTCTCCCTCTGTTTTTGTTGTCGCCTCCGCGTTGTTGGCGCTCACCTGGTCACCCGCCCCTTTGGCGGCGTCCTCGGCTTCAGCAGCATCCATTCTCATCTCTGCGGCGATTTCGCTTGCTGGTGGCCCCACGGCTGTGGCGTACGTGCGTACGCACTGATCTTCAGTATGGCCAAAGTTACGGCATCGCGAGCATCGCGGCACTTTGCACTCGCGACGGACATGCCCTACACCCTTGCACCGTAGGCACTGCATTGGCCGTCCAGGCACCACGACAAGGGCCAGTTCACCTGCTACTCGGATTTGGTGCGGAAGGTCGTCAACTTTCATTCCGCTCTTCAGTTTCAGAAGAACAGTTCGAGACGTGGAATCCTTATCTCCGACGCCTTTGACGCGCCATCGTTCTCGCGTCACTTCAATGACCTTGCCAAAGGCTGCCAGCGCTGTCTTTACGTCTTCGTCCTCCACCCAGTACAGCAACCAATGAAGGCGAAGGCGTACCTGTTGGTCTTGAGGGTCGACGACTACGCAGCGACGCCCTTTCACGTTGAGTTCTTTCAATGCTAGCAGTTTCTTCGCCGCCTCGTCGTTCGAGAAGGTGACCGCCCAAACATGATTGATCTGGTAGGCACCAAGGGCCACGACTTCCGGTAGCAATCCAGTCGGGACGAGCACGTCTCGGAAGTCTTCGACCCTGTAGGGCCTTGCTCGCACGTCGCCATGCAAAAACACGGTGTTCTTTACAACAGGTCCCTTGGGCAGAGGTGGCAAAATAAACTGGTAGCTCACTTCCTCGTTCTCGATAAGCCTGTTACCGCGGCTGGTAGCCGCAAAAGCTGCTCCATCGGAGCCCATGATTCACACGTCCGCACAGCTCGGCTGCCGGAAGCAGAATGATACTGGCCACTATACTAACGAGGAGACATGAAGAGGCGCACATAAAGCATTACATATATGAAACATTGAAAATGCAATATTCTGCGCACAAGTGTAGTAACACGCGCGCGCGAACGATAGATAGCGTGGGTGTGGTGACCATGGGAACACGCGTGCAGAAAAAAAAGGGAAAAAAAAAGACACTCCCCGTCGGGGAATCGAACCCCGGTCTCCCGCGTGACAGGCGGGGATACTGGCCACTATACTAACGAGGAGACATGAAAAGGCGCACATAAAGCATTACATATATGAAACATTGAAAATGCAATATTCTGCGCACAAGTGTAGTAACACGCGCGCGCGAACGATAGATAGCGTGGGTGTGGTGACCATGGGAACACGCGTGCAGAAAAAAAAAGGAAAAAAAAAGGCACTCCCCGTCGGGGAATCGAACCCCGGTCTCCCGCGTGACAGGCGGGGATACTGGCCACTATACTAACGAGGAGACATGAAAAGGCGCTCATAAAGCAATACATATATGAAACATTGAAAATGCAATATTCTGCGCACAAGTGTAGTAACACGCGCGCGCGAACGATAGATAGCGTGGGTGTGGTGACCATGGGAACACGCGTGCAGAAAAAAAAGGAAAAAAAAAAAAGACACTCCCCGTCGGGGAATCGAACCCCGGTCTCCCGCGTGACAGGCGGGGATACTGGCCACTATACTAACGAGGAGACATGAAAAGGCGCACATAAAGCATTACATATATGAAACATTGAAAATGCAATATTCTGCGCACAAGTGTAGTAACACGCGCGCGCGAACGATAGATAGCGTGGGTGTGGTGACCATGGGAACACGCGTGCAGAAAAAAAAAGGAAAAAAAAAGACACTCCCCGTCGGCGAATCAAACCGCGGTCTCCCGCGTGACAGGCGGGGATACTGGCCACTATACTAACGAGGAGACATGAAAAGGCGCACATAAAGCATTATATATATGAAACATTGAAAATGCAATATTCTGCGCACAAGTGTAGTAACACGCGCGCGCGAACGATAGATAGCGTGGGTGTGGTGACCATGGGAACACGCGTGCAGAAAAAAAAAGGAAAAAAAAAGACACTCCCCGTCGGGGAATCGAACCCCGGTCTCTCGCGTGACAGGCGGGGATACTGGCCACTATACTAACGAGGAGACATGAAAAGGCGCACATAAAGCATTACATATATGAAACATTGAAAATGCAATATTCTGCGCACAAGTGTAGTAACACGCGCGCGCGAACGATAGATAGCGTGGGTGTGGTGACCATGGGAACACGCGTGCAGAAAAAAAAGAAAAAAAAAGACACTCCCCGTCGGGGAATCGAACCCCGGTCTCCCGCGTGACAGGCGGGGATACTAGCCACTATACTAACGAGGAGACATGAAGAGGCGCACATAAAGCATTACATATATGAAACATTGAAAATGCAATATTCTGCGCACAAGTGTAGTAACACGCGCGCGCGAACGATAGATAGCGTGGGTGTGGTGACCATGGGAACACGCGTGCAGAAAAAAAAAAGGAAAATAAAAGACACTCCCCGTCGGGGAATCGAACCCCGGTCTCCCGCGTGACAGGCGGGGATACTAGCCACTATACTAACGAGGAGACATGAAAAGGCGCACATAAAGCATTACATATATGAAACATTGAAAATGCAATATTCTGCGCACAAGTGTAGTTACACGCGCGCGCGAACGATAGATAGCGTGGGTGTGGTGACCATGGGAACACGCGTGCAGAAAAAAAAGGAAAAAAAAAGACACTCCCCGTCGGGGAATCGAACCCCGGTCTCCCGCGTGACAGGCGGGGATACTGGCCACTATTTTTTTTTCTTTATTACCGGTAAGCAGCGGTACATAAGAATACCAACATAACTAAGATATGTACAAACACAGATGGACTTCTCATCTGTTAAGTATAAATAATAAGCACATGCAGCCTGTCATATTGTAACAGGCTTTGTTCAGAATTCCTTAAGATTGGCCAGGGGTTCCATCCTGGCCATCCAAGGTGGGGGACACTCTTGTGTTGCAACCACATCAAGAAAACGTCTTATTTGTTCCCGAAAATACACACGGGCTGGTCTTCTATCGGGATCGCAATAGAAGCCTGCCATGCGGGAGCGCCATATACAGTAGAGGCCAGTCAGCATAATCTGATCAAACGGTGTTCCGTCATCGTCGTCTATCGGCAAAAATCTGATGCCATGTGGGTCAAGAGGAAATTCTTTCTTTATTGTGCGCTGTAAAACATCCCATAAGTATACTCCTTCCCAGCAGTGTAAAAAAACATGGTCTATGGTTTCAGGTTGTTTGCAAATTATACACTGTGAGCCCCAGGGCATGTAAAAGCCTCTTTCTTCTAGGAACGTTGCAACTGAAAGTGTACCTGTGTGTAGTTTGAAAAAGAAACTTTTCATACCTGGCGGTACCTGCATTCGTTTGAGGCGTTTAAAAACATTCTGGCCTGGGCCTCGACTGTATATGGTTCTGTACAGAGGCGGGGGAAAAAGGCTGTCCATTATATCGTTGCGCAGCTTTTTCCTTGAGACATTAAACAAATATTCTTTCGAATACCGTACAGCAAGGAAACGAACACTGAATCAATTTCCCTGTAAAAACCAAACACAGCCGCTGGCACACCTTGGGAGCATACAATCAACTCTGGCAACAAGTGCGCGAGTCTAACTCTACAGACTGTTTGCAAAAAAGGATCATCGTTGTTCCGAAAGAAAATAAAACGTCCAACAAGTTGCCTAACAAACAGGTGGGCCAGCCCTAATCCTCCATCTTTCACCCGTCTGAACAAATTATTGCGACAACATCTCTCCCATCCGGAACCCCACACAAACACGGCAAAAACTCTGTGGAATTTCTGCACATTGACCCTGTTACAGAAAATGAATTGCATGACATACCATAGCTTAGCGACGAAAAACAAGTTGCATACAGTAGCCCTGGCAAATACTGAAAGGTATTTGGCCTTCCACGCCTCAGCCTTCTCTTTAGCACTTTTAAGCTGGTCCTGCCAGTACTCGTCACTCTGTTTGTAAGCTTCGAGTGGTGCGCCTAAGTACCTTACTGGCGTTGTTGACCACTTGACATTCGCATATAAAGCAGGAGCCTCAGGCCACTCTCCATGCCAAATACCGAGGCACTTGCTCCAGTTTACTCGACTACCTGTGATTTCACCGAAGTTTTTCACAACATTTATCGTCTGTAAAATGCTCTCCTTGTCTTTGCAACACACGGCTACGTCGTCAGCATAGGCCAGGAGTTTGACTTCTGACGCTTGCATCGTAAACCCATGAATACATTTGTTCTCAATGACTGCCAAACACAAACTCTCCAGATAAATACAGAACAAAAGTGGGCTGACTGGGCAGCCTTGACGCACGGAACGTTGAATGCTGATGGGGGCCCCCAATGTCTTGTTAATTATAAGCTTAGTAGTGCCGTTCCGGTACGCCATGGCTACCCCGTCAGTAATTATGGACCCGACATTTATATGCTTAAGAATGGCAAATAAAATACTGTGAGCAACACAGTCAAAAGCTTTCTCCAAGTCAAGTTGAAGAATCGCAACTCGTGCCCTTAAGGCGTCACAACATTCCAAAATCGATCTCATTATGTGTACGTTCGTGTTAATGCTTCGTCCTTTGATTCCGCATGTTTGGTGCCGACCTACTATGGTTTCCATTATTGTTTGTAACCTGTCTGCGATTATCTTCATGAATATTTTGTAATCACTGTTGGTAAGTGATATTGGTCTGTACGATGTTACATGTTTCAGTTTCGCAGGCTGGTCAGTCTTAGGGATTAGTACAGTGTGCGCTTGCCCGAAAGAAAGTGGCAATGCGTTTACTTCATACGCTTCGTTAAACACGTCAGCGAGTAGAGGCGATAGATCTGATTTAAACAGTTTATAAAAATCGGCACAAAGGCCATCCGGACCGGGTGATTTTCCGGACTTTTAAATCTTCAATTGCTTGTTCAACTTCACGAGTTGATATCGGTGCCTCGAGCCTGTTCTTCGTCTCGTCGCTGAGTTGCGGCATACGCCCCAAAAACGCAGCTCTAAAGGCCTCTAGGTCAACAGTTCTCGATGCAAAAAGTTCTTGGAAGTGCTTGAAAAACGCTTGTGCTATCTCCTCACCGTCAGTTATTTCATTACTATCTACTTCAATAGTATCTATGTGATTGCGCCGCGCATGCGTTTTCTCCAGACCTAGCGCGCGTTTAGTTGGCGTTTCATCTGCTGTCAATGCCTCTGCCCTTGCGCGTATAATCGCTCCTCGATATCGCTCTTCATCGCATAGCTCCAATTTCGCTTTGATGCTGCGTAAATCGTCCTTGTATGCGCCCGGCTGGCTGCACTCTAAGGCCGTTAATTTTTCCAACACTGCCCTTAGTTCTTTCTCTTTAGCTCTTTCTTCGTACTTTATTTTACAGGATCGGTCGATGGCGGTTAACTTAATTCGTTGTTTAAAAATTTCCCATTTTTCAGTGATTTGCGCCACTTTGTTGTTTTCTACTTCCTTCAAGTGTTCTTGTACGTTGCATAGAAAAAGCTCGTCCTTTAACAATTTGGAATTCATTTTCCACATTTCCCACGTGAAAGTGTTGCCCTTTCCTTTGCGTCCAACACATGTCTTGACCAAACAGTGGTCGGTGAATGAAATAGGTATGACATCGTAGCTGCGACATATGGGTATAACATCTAGTGTCACGTATATCCTGTCAAGACGAGCATGACTATTGCCTTGGAAGTGCGTGTATTGAACCTGGCGTGTTCCGACTAGGCAATCAGCCACGTCGTCCAAGTCACACTCGCCTAATAGTTCACTGAGGACATGACAGCTTTTATCATTTCTTCTCTTGCCTGTTCTATCTCGATCGCTGAGTACACAATTAAAATCTCCCATAATAATGACTTTTCTATGCGCGCATATGTGTGCCTTTAACGCGGAAAAAAACATCTTGCGTTCATCGCATATATTGGGTGCATATATACATATCACCCGCCAAGAATCATTACCAACAGCAAAGTCGCAGTACACTAGTCTGCCAGAAGGACACGAAAAATAATTTTCGATCAATAGCCCGGGCAGCTTCTTAATAAATAAAATAACACCTGCCGACGCTCCTTTGGCATGGCTCACTACCGCATAATACGAAGGCATAAACCTTAGCACCATGCCTCGGGTCTCTTCCTCCCCTTCGACTTTTGTCTCCTGCACGGCTAGAACGTCGAGGTCTTGGTCCACCATCATCCGGTACACTTGGCTTTGTTTACGCTTGGCGGCCAGACCTCTCACGTTTAGCGTGCCCAAGCTAAGCGTCGGGTTGGATGCCATTGCTACTACGGGAAAGAGAGAAAGGCCCGAGGCATCGTGCTCACCGCAACGTCTAGCCAGCGGCTAGACGCCCCCGGGACCGTCCGGTGGTCTGGCATGGTCCGTAGTCGGTGGTGGCTTGTCGCCCTCCTTCCTGTCCCGAGAGATGTTTGGACAGGGCTTGAAGCTGCTCCTTCTTATCATAGTTGACTTTGCAGGCGGCCCGTCGGCGTGATTCTTAGGAGTTGCTTTGCCGTCGGTGACGTCAAGCGGCCTTTTGAAGGCAGCGTTGCCGCTCACTTCCATAGCGTCGCTGTCTTGGGCCGAATCCCCACCTCCTGCGACGAACGTGGCGTCATCAGATACAAGGCGGTTTTCGCTGCCTTTCTCCAGTTCTTCTGAAGAACCTGATGACTCTTCTTTCTTTTCGGGGGTAACAAGGACGCCTTTCGTCTCTCCCTCTGTTTTTGTTGTCGCCTCCGCGTTGTTGGCGCTCACCTGGTCACCCGCCCCTTTGGCGGCGTCCTCGGCTTCAGCAGCATCCATTCTCATCTCTGCGGCGATTTCGCTTGCTGGTGGCCCCACGGCTGTGGCGTACGTGCGTACGCACTGATCTTCAGTATGGCCAAAGTTACGGCATCGCGAGCATCGCGGCACTTTGCACTCGCGACGGACATGCCCTACACCCTTGCACCGTAGGCACTGCATTGGCCGTCCAGGCACCACGACAAGGGCCAGTTCACCTGCTACTCGGATTTGGTGCGGAAGGTCGTCAACTTTCATTCCGCTCTTCAGTTTCAGAAGAACAGTTCGAGACGTGGAATCCTTATCTCCGACGCCTTTGACGCGCCATCGTTCTCGCGTCACTTCAATGACCTTGCCAAAGGCTGCCAGCGCTGTCTTTACGTCTTCGTCCTCCACCCAGTACAGCAACCAATGAAGGCGAAGGCGTACCTGTTGGTCTTGAGGGTCGACGACTACGCAGCGACGCCCTTTCACGTTGAGTTCTTTCAATGCTAGCAGTTTCTTCGCCGCCTCGTCGTTCGAGAAGGTGACCGCCCAAACATGATTGATCTGGTAGGCACCAAGGGCCACGACTTCCGGTAGCAATCCAGTCGGGACGAGCACGTCTCGGAAGTCTTCGACCCTGTAGGGCCTTGCTCGCACGTCGCCATGCAAAAACACGGTGTTCTTTACAACAGGTCCCTTGGGCAGAGGTGGCAAAATAAACTGGTAGCTCACTTCCTCGTTCTCGATAAGCCTGTTACCGCGGCTGGTAGCCGCAAAAGCTGCTCCATCGGAGCCCATGATTCACACGTCCGCACAGCTCGGCTGCCGGAAGCAGAATGATACTGGCCACTATACTAACGAGGAGACATGAAGAGGCGCACATAAAGCATTACATATATGAAACATTGAAAATGCAATATTCTGCGCACAAGTGTAGTAACACGCGCGCGCGAACGATAGATAGCGTGGGTGTGGTGACCATGGGAACACGCGTGCAGAAAAAAAAGGGAAAAAAAAAGACACTCCCCGTCGGGGAATCGAACCCCGGTCTCCCGCGTGACAGGCGGGGATACTGGCCACTATACTAACGAGGAGACATGAAAGGCGCACATAAAGCATTACATATATGAAACATTGAAAATGCAATATTCTGCGCACAAGTGTAGTAACACGCGCGCGCGAACGATAGATAGCGTGGGTGTGGTGACCATGGGAACACGCGTGCAGAAAAAAAAAAGGAAAAAAAAAGACACTCCCCGTCGGGGAATCGAACCCCGGTCTCCCGCGTGACAGGCGGGGATACTGGCCACTATACTAACGAGGAGACATGAAAAGGCGCTCATAAAGCAATACATATATGAAACATTGAAAATGCAATATTCTGCGCACAAGTGTAGTAACACGCGCGCGCGAACGATAGATAGCGTGGGTGTGGTGACCATGGGAACACGCGTGCAGAAAAAAAAAGGAAAAAAAAAGACACTCCCCGTCGGGGAATCGAACCCCGGTCTCCCGCGTGACAGGCGGGGATACTGGCCACTATACTAACGAGGAGACATGAAGAGGCGCACATAAAGCATTACATATATGAAACATTGAAAATGCAATATTCTGCGCACAAGTGTAGTAACACGCGCGCGCGAACGATAGATAGCGTGGGTGTGGTGACCATGGGAACACGCGTGCAGAAAAAAAAAGGAAAAAAAAAAGACACTCCCCGTCGGGGAATCGAACCCCGGTCTCCCGCGTGACAGGCGGGGATACTGGCCACTATACTAACGAGGAGACATGAAAAGGCGCACATAAAGCATTACATATATGAAACATTGAAAATGCAATATTCTGCGCACAAGTGTAGTAACACGCGCGCGCGAACGATAGATAGCGTGGGTGTGGTGACCATGGGAACACGCGTGCAGAAAAAAAAGGAAAAAAAAAAAGACACTCCCCGTCGGGGAATCGAACCCCGGTCTCCCGCGTGACAGGCGGGGATACTGGCCACTATACTAACGAGGAGACATGAAAAGGCGCACATAAAGCATTACATATATGAAACATTGAAAATGCAATATTCTGCGCACAAGTGTAGTAACACGCGCGCGCGAACGATAGATAGCGTGGGTGTGGTGACCATGGGAACACGCGTGCAGAAAAAAAAAGGAAAAAAAAAGACACTCCCCGTCGGCGAATCAAACCCCGGTCTCCCGCGTGACAGGCGGGGATACTGGCCACTATACTAACGAGGAGACATGAAATGGCGCACATAAAGCATTATATATATGAAACATTGAAAATGCAATATTCTGCGCACAAGTGTAGTAACACGCGCGCGCGAACGATAGATAGCGTGGGTGTGGTGACCATGGGAACACGCGTGCAGAAAAAAAAGGAAAAAAAAGACACTCCCCGTCGGGGAATCGAACCCCGGTCTCCCGCGTGACAGGCGGGGATACTGGCCACTATACTAACGAGGAGACATGAAAAGGCGCACATAAAGCATTACATATATGAAACATTGAAAATGCAATATTCTGCGCACAAGTGTAGTAACACGCGCGCGCGAACGATAGATAGCGTGGGTGTGGTGACCATGGGAACACGCGTGCAGAAAAAAAGGAAAAAAAAAAGACACTCCCCGTCGGGGAATCGAACCCCGGTCTCCCGCGTGACAGGCGGGGATACTGGCCACTATACTAACGCATATATGAAACATTGAAAATGCAATATTCTGCGCACAAGTGTAGTAACACGCGCGCGCGAACGATAGATAGCGTGGGTGTGGTGACCATGGGAACACGCGTGCAGAAAAAAGGAAAAAAAAAGACACTCCCCGTCGGGGAATCGAACCCCGGTCTCCCGCGTGACAGGCGGGGATACTGGCCACTATACTAACGAGGAGACATGAAAAGGCGCACATAAAGCATTACATATATGAAACATTGAAAATGCAATATTCTGCGCACAAGTGTAGTTACACGCGCGCGCGAACGATAGATAGCGTGGGTGTGGTGACCATGGGAACACGCGTGCAGAAAAAAAAGGAAAAAAAAGACACTCCCCGTCGGGGAATCGAACCCCGGTCTCCCGCGTGACAGGCGGGGATACTGGCCACTATTTTTTTTTCTTTATTACCGGTAAGCAGCGGTACATAAGAATACCAACATAACTAAGATATGTACAAACACAGATGGACTTCTCATCTGTTAAGTATAAATAATAAGCACATGCAGCCTGTCATATTGTAACAGGCTTTGTTCAGAATTCCTTAAGATTGGCCAGGGGTTCCATCCTGGCCATCCAAGGTGGGGGACACTCTTGTGTTGCAACCACATCAAGAAAACGTCTTATTTGTTCCCGAAAATACACACGGGCTGGTCTTCTATCGGGATCGCAATAGAAGCCTGCCATGCGGGAGCGCCATATACAGTAGAGGCCAGTCAGCATAATCTGATCAAACGGTGTTCCGTCATCGTCGTCTATCGGCAAAAATCTGATGCCATGTGGGTCAAGAGGAAATTCTTTATTGTGCGCTGTAAAACATCCCATAAGTATACTCCTTCCCAGCAGTGTAAAAAAACATGGTCTATGGTTTCAGGTTGTTTGCAAATTATACACTGTGAGCCCAAGGGCATGTAAAAGCCTCTTTCTTCTAGGAACGTTGCAACTGAAAGTGTACCTGTGTGTAGTTTGAAAAAGAAACTTTTCATACCTGGCGGTACCTGCATTCGTTTGAGGCGTTTAAAAACATTCTGGCCTGGGCCTCGACTGTATATGGTTCTGTACAGAGGCGGGGGAAAAAGGCTGTCCATTATATCGTTGCGCAGCTTTTTCCTTGAGACATTAAACAAATATTCTTTCGAATACCGTACAGCAAGGAAACGAACACTGAATCCAATTTCCCTGTAAAAACCAAACACAGCCGCTGGCACACCTTGGGAGCATACAATCAACTCTGGCAACAAGTGCGCGAGTCTAACTCTACAGACTGTTTGCAAAAAAGGATCATCGTTGTTCCGAAAGAAAATAAAACGTCCAACAAGTTGCCTAACAAACAGGTGGGTCAGCCCTAATCCTCCATCTTTCACCCGTCTGAACAAATTATTGCGACAACATCTCTCCCATCCGGAACCCCACACAAACACGGCAAAAACTCTGTGGAATTTCTGCACATTGACCCTGTTACAGAAAATGAATTGCATGACATACCATAGCTTAGCGACGAAAAACAAGTTGCATACAGTAGCCCTGGCAAATACTGAAAGGTATTTGGCCTTCCACGCCTCAGCCTTCTCTTTAGCACTTTTAAGCTGGTCCTGCCAGTACTCGTCACTCTGTTTGTAAGCTTCGAGTGGTGCGCCTAAGTACCTTACTGGCGTTGTTGACCACTTGACATTCGCATATAAAGCAGGAGCCTCAGGCCACTCTCCATGCCAAATACCGAGGCACTTGCTCCAGTTTACTCGACTACCTGTGATTTCACCGAAGTTTTTCACAACATTTATCGTCTGTAAAATGCTCTCCTTGTCTTTGCAACACACGGCTACGTCGTCAGCATAGGCCAGGAGTTTGACTTCTGACGCTTGCATCGTAAACCCATGAATACATTTGTTCTCAATGACTGCCAAACACAAACTCTCCAGATAAATACAGAACAAAAGTGGGCTGACTGGGCAGCCTTGACGCACGGAACGTTGAATGCTGATGGGGGCCCCCAATGTCTTGTTAATTATAAGCTTAGTAGTGCCGTTCCGGTACGCCATGGCTACCCCGTCAGTAATTATGGACCCGACATTTATATGCTTAAGAATGGCAAATAAAATACTGTGAGCAACACAGTCAAAAGCTTTCTCCAAGTCAAGTTGAAGAATCGCAACTCGTGCCCTTAAGGCGTCACAACATTCCAAAATCGATCTCATTATGTGTACGTTCGTGTTAATGCTTCGTCCTTTGATTCCGCATGTTTGGTGCCGACCTACTATGGTTTCCATTATTGTTTGTAACCTGTCTGCGATTATCTTCATGAATATTTTGTAATCACTGTTGGTAAGTGATATTGGTCTGTACGATGTTACATGTTTCAGTTTCGCAGGCTGGTCAGTCTTAGGGATTAGTACAGTGTGCGCTTGCCCGAAAGAAAGTGGCAATGCGTTTACTTCATACGCTTCGTTAAACACGTCAGCGAGTAGAGGCGATAGATCTGATTTAAACAGTTTATAAAAATCGGCACAAAGGCCATCCGGACCGGGTGATTTTCCGACTTTTAAATCTTCAATTGCTTGTTCAACTTCACGAGTTGATATCGGTGCCTCGAGCCTGTTCTTCGTCTCGTCGCTGAGTTGCGGCATACGCCCCAAAAACGCAGCTCTAAAGGCCTCTAGGTCAACAGTTCTCGATGCAAAAAGTTCTTGGAAGTGCTTGAAAAACGCTTGTGCTATCTCCTCACCGTCAGTTATTTCATTACTATCTACTTCAATAGTATCTATGTGATTGCGCCGCGCATGCGTTTTCTCCAGACCTAGCGCGCGTTTAGTTGGCGTTTCATCTGCTGTCAATGCCTCTGCCCTTGCGCGTATAATCGCTCCTCGATATCGCTCTTCATCGCATAGCTCCAATTTCGCTTTGATGCTGCGTAAATCGTCCTTGTATGCGCCCGGCTGGCTGCACTCTAAGGCCGTTAATTTTTCCAACACTGCCCTTAGTTCTTTCTCTTTAGCTCTTTCTTCGTACTTTATTTTACAGGATCGGTCGATGGCGGTTAACTTAATTCGTTGTTTAAAAATTTCCCATTTTTCAGTGATTTGCGCCACTTTGTTGTTTTCTACTTCCTTCAAGTGTTCTTGTACGTTGCATAGAAAAAGCTCGTCCTTTAACAATTTGGAATTCATTTTCCACATTTCCCACGTGAAAGTGTTGCCCTTTCCTTTGCGTCCAACACATGTCTTGACCAAACAGTGGTCGGTGAATGAAATAGGTATGACATCGTAGCTGCGACATATGGGTATAACATCTAGTGTCACGTATATCCTGTCAAGACGAGCATGACTATTGCCTTGGAAGTGCGTGTATTGAACCTGGCGTGTTCCGACTAGGCAATCAGCCACGTCGTCCAAGTCACACTCGCCTAATAGTTCACTGAGGACATGACAGCTTTTATCATTTCTTCTCTTGCCTGTTCTATCTCGATCGCTGAGTACACAATTAAAATCTCCCATAATAATGACTTTTCTATGCGCGCATATGTGTGCCTTTAACGCGGAAAAAAACATCTTGCGTTCATCGCATATATTGGGTGCATATATACATATCACCCGCCAAGAATCATTACCAACAGCAAAGTCGCAGTACACTAGTCTGCCAGAAGGACACGAAAAATAATTTTCGATCAATAGCCCGGGCAGCTTCTTAATAAATAAAATAACACCTGCCGACGCTCCTTTGGCATGGCTCACTACCGCATAATACGAAGGCATAAACCTTAGCACCATGCCTCGGGTCTCTTCCTCCCCTTCGACTTTTGTCTCCTGCACGGCTAGAACGTCGAGGTCTTGGTCCACCATCATCCGGTACACTTGGCTTTGTTTACGCTTGGCGGCCAGACCTCTCACGTTTAGCGTGCCCAAGCTAAGCGTCGGGTTGGATGCCATTGCTACTACGGGAAAGAGAGAAAGGCCCGAGGCATCGTGCTCACCGCAACGTCTAGCCAGCGGCTAGACGCCCCCGGGACCGTCCGGTGGTCTGGCATGGTCCGTAGTCGGTGGTGGCTTGTCGCCCTCCTTCCTGTCCCGAGAGATGTTTGGACAGGGCTTGAAGCTGCTCCTTCTTATCATAGTTGACTTTGCAGGCGGCCCGTCGGCGTGATTCTTAGGAGTTGCTTTGCCGTCGGTGACGTCAAGCGGCCTTTTGAAGGCAGCGTTGCCGCTCACTTCCATAGCGTCGCTGTCTTGGGCCGAATCCCCACCTCCTGCGACGAACGTGGCGTCATCAGATACAAGGCGGTTTTCGCTGCCTTTCTCCAGTTCTTCTGAAGAACCTGATGACTCTTCTTTCTTTTCGGGGGTAACAAGGACGCCTTTCGTCTCTCCCTCTGTTTTTGTTGTCGCCTCCGCGTTGTTGGCGCTCACCTGGTCACCCGCCCCTTTGGCGGCGTCCTCGGCTTCAGCAGCATCCATTCTCATCTCTGCGGCGATTTCGCTTGCTGGTGGCCCCACGGCTGTGGCGTACGTGCGTACGCACTGATCTTCAGTATGGCCAAAGTTACGGCATCGCGAGCATCGCGGCACTTTGCACTCGCGACGGACATGCCCTACACCCTTGCACCGTAGGCACTGCATTGGCCGTCCAGGCACCACGACAAGGGCCAGTTCACCTGCTACTCGGATTTGGTGCGGAAGGTCGTCAACTTTCATTCCGCTCTTCAGTTTCAGAAGAACAGTTCGAGACGTGGAATCCTTATCTCCGACGCCTTTGACGCGCCATCGTTCTCGCGTCACTTCAATGACCTTGCCAAAGGCTGCCAGCGCTGTCTTTACGTCTTCGTCCTCCACCCAGTACAGCAACCAATGAAGGCGAAGGCGTACCTGTTGGTCTTGAGGGTCGACGACTACGCAGCGACGCCCTTTCACGTTGAGTTCTTTCAATGCTAGCAGTTTCTTCGCCGCCTCGTCGTTCGAGAAGGTGACCGCCCAAACATGATTGATCTGGTAGGCACCAAGGGCCACGACTTCCGGTAGCAATCCAGTCGGGACGAGCACGTCTCGGAAGTCTTCGACCCTGTAGGGCCTTGCTCGCACGTCGCCATGCAAAAACACGGTGTTCTTTACAACAGGTCCCTTGGCAGAGGTGGCAAAATAAACTGGTAGCTCACTTCCTCGTTCTCGATAAGCCTGTTACCGCGGCTGGTAGCCGCAAAAGCTGCTCCATCGGAGCCCATGATTCACACGTCCGCACAGCTCGGCTGCCGGAAGCAGAATGATACTGGCCACTATACTAACGAGGAGACATGAAGAGGCGCACATAAAGCATTACATATATGAAACATTAAAAATGCAATATTCTGCGCACAAGTGTAGTAACACGCGCGCGCGAACGATAGATAGCGTGGGTGTGGTGACCATGGGAACACGCGTGCAGAAAAAAAGGAAAAAAAAAAGACACTCCCCGTCGGGGAATCGAACCCCGGTCTCCCGCGTGACAGGCGGGGATACTGGCCACTATACTAACGAGGAGACATGAAGAGGCGCACATAAAGCATTACATATATGAAACATTGAAAATGCAATATTCTGCGCACAAGTGTAGTAACACGCGCGCGCGAACGATAGATAGCGTGGGTGTGGTGACCATGGGAACACGCGTGCAGAAAAAAAAGGAAAAAAAAGACACTCCCCGTCGGGGAATCGAACCCCGGTCTCCCGCGTGACAGGCGGGGATACTGGCCACTATACTAACGAGGAGACATGAAAAGGCGCACATAAAGCATTACATATATGAAACATTGAAAATGCAATATTCTGCGCACAAGTGTAGTTACACGCGCGCGCGAACGATAGATAGCGTGGGTGTGGTGACCATGGGAACACGCGTGCAGAAAAAAAAGGAAAAAAAAAGACACTCCCCGTCGGGGAATCGAACCCCGGTCTCCCGCGTGACAGGCGGGGATACTGGCCACTATTTTTTTTTTCTTTATTACCGGTAAGCAGCGGTACATAAGAATACCAACATAACTAAGATATGTACAAACACAGATGGACTTCTCATCTGTTAAGTATAAATAATAAGCACATGCAGCCTGTCATATTGTAACAGGCTTTGTTCAGAATTCCTTAAGATTGGCCAGGGGTTCCATCCTGGCCATCCAAGGTGGGGGACACTCTTGTGTTGCAACCACATCAAGAAAACGTCTTATTTGTTCCCGAAAATACACACGGGCTGGTCTTCTATCGGGATCGCAATAGAAGCCTGCCATGCGGGAGCGCCATATACAGTAGAGGCCAGTCAGCATAATCTGATCAAACGGTGTTCCGTCATCGTCGTCTATCGGCAAAAATCTGATGCCATGTGGGTCAAGAGGAAATTCTTTATTGTGCGCTGTAAAACATCCCATAAGTATACTCCTTCCCAGCAGTGTAAAAAAACATGGTCTATGGTTTCAGGTTGTTTGCAAATTATACACTGTGAGCCCCAGGGCATGTAAAAGCCTCTTTCTTCTAGGAACGTTGCAACTGAAAGTGTACCTGTGTGTAGTTTGAAAAAGAAACTTTTCATACCTGGCGGTACCTGCATTCGTTTGAGGCGTTTAAAAACATTCTGGCCTGGGCCTCGACTGTATATGGTTCTGTACAGAGGCGGGGGAAAAAGGCTGTCCATTATATCGTTGCGCAGCTTTTTCCTTGAGACATTAAACAAATATTCTTTCGAATACCGTACAGCAAGGAAACGAACACTGAATCCAATTTCCCTGTAAAAACCAAACACAGCCGCTGGCACACCTTGGGAGCATACAATCAACTCTGGCAACAAGTGCGCGAGTCTAACTCTACAGACTGTTTGCAAAAAAGGATCATCGTTGTTCCGAAAGAAAATAAAACGTCCAACAAGTTGCCTAACAAACAGGTGGGCCAGCCCTAATCCTCCATCTTTCACCCGTCTGAACAAATTATTGCGACAACATCTCTCCCATCCGGAACCCCACACAAACACGGCAAAAACTCTGTGGAATTTCTGCACATTGACCCTGTTACAGAAAATGAATTGCATGACATACCATAGCTTAGCGACGAAAAACAAGTTGCATACAGTAGCCCTGGCAAATACTGAAAGGTATTTGGCCTTCCACGCCTCAGCCTTCTCTTTAGCACTTTTAAGCTGGTCCTGCCAGTACTCGTCACTCTGTTTGTAAGCTTCGAGTGGTGCGCCTAAGTACCTTACTGGCGTTGTTGACCACTTGACATTCGCATATAAAGCAGGAGCCTCAGGCCACTCTCCATGCCAAATACCGAGGCACTTGCTCCAGTTTACTCGACTACCTGTGATTTCACCGAAGTTTTTCACAACATTTATCGTCTGTAAAATGCTCTCCTTGTCTTTGCAACACACGGCTACGTCGTCAGCATAGGCCAGGAGTTTGACTTCTGACGCTTGCATCGTAAACCCATGAATACATTTGTTCTCAATGACTGCCAAACACAAACTCTCCAGATAAATACAGAACAAAAGTGGGCTGACTGGGCAGCCTTGACGCACGGAACGTTGAATGCTGATGGGGGCCCCCAATGTCTTGTTAATTATAAGCTTAGTAGTGCCGTTCCGGTACGCCATGGCTACCCCGTCAGTAATTATGGACCCGACATTTATATGCTTAAGAATGGCAAATAAAATACTGTGAGCAACACAGTCAAAAGCTTTCTCCAAGTCAAGTTGAAGAATCGCAACTCGTGCCCTTAAGGCGTCACAACATTCCAAAATCGATCTCATTATGTGTACGTTCGTGTTAATGCTTCGTCCTTTGATTCCGCATGTTTGGTGCCGACCTACTATGGTTTCCATTATTGTTTGTAACCTGTCTGCGATTATCTTCATGAATATTTTGTAATCACTGTTGGTAAGTGATATTGGTCTGTACGATGTTACATGTTTCAGTTTCGCAGGCTGGTCAGTCTTAGGGATTAGTACAGTGTGCGCTTGCCCGAAAGAAAGTGGCAATGCGTTTACTTCATACGCTTCGTTAAACACGTCAGCGAGTAGAGGCGATAGATCTGATTTAAACAGTTTATAAAAATCGGCACAAAGGCCATCCGGACCGGGTGATTTTCCGACTTTTAAATCTTCAATTGCTTGTTCAACTTCACGAGTTGATATCGGTGCCTCGAGCCTGTTCTTCGTCTCGTCGCTGAGTTGCGGCATACGCCCCAAAAACGCAGCTCTAAAGGCCTCTAGGTCAACAGTTCTCGATGCAAAAAGTTCTTGGAAGTGCTTGAAAAACGCTTGTGCTATCTCCTCACCGTCAGTTATTTCATTACTATCTACTTCAATAGTATCTATGTGATTGCGCCGCGCATGCGTTTTCTCCAGACCTAGCGCGCGTTTAGTTGGCGTTTCATCTGCTGTCAATGCCTCTGCCCTTGCGCGTATAATCGCTCCTCGATATCGCTCTTCATCGCATAGCTCCAATTTCGCTTTGATGCTGCGTAAATCGTCCTTGTATGCGCCCGGCTGGCTGCACTCTAAGGCCGTTAATTTTTCCAACACTGCCCTTAGTTCTTTCTCTTTAGCTCTTTCTTCGTACTTTATTTTACAGGATCGGTCGATGGCGGTTAACTTAATTCGTTGTTTAAAAATTTCCCATTTTTCAGTGATTTGCGCCACTTTGTTGTTTTCTACTTCCTTCAAGTGTTCTTGTACGTTGCATAGAAAAAGCTCGTCCTTTAACAATTTGGAATTCATTTTCCACATTTCCCACGTGAAAGTGTTGCCCTTTCCTTTGCGTCCAACACATGTCTTGACCAAACAGTGGTCGGTGAATGAAATAGGTATGACATCGTAGCTGCGACATATGGGTATAACATCTAGTGTCACGTATATCCTGTCAAGACGAGCATGACTATTGCCTTGGAAGTGCGTGTATTGAACCTGGCGTGTTCCGACTAGGCAATCAGCCACGTCGTCCAAGTCACACTCGCCTAATAGTTCACTGAGGACATGACAGCTTTTATCATTTCTTCTCTTGCCTGTTCTATCTCGATCGCTGAGTACACAATTAAAATCTCCCATAATAATGACTTTTCTATGCGCGCATATGTGTGCCTTTAACGCGGAAAAAAACATCTTGCGTTCATCGCATATATTGGGTGCATATATACATATCACCCGCCAAGAATCATTACCAACAGCAAAGTCGCAGTACACTAGTCTGCCAGAAGGACACGAAAAATAATTTTCGATCAATAGCCCGGGCAGCTTCTTAATAAATAAAATAACACCTGCCGACGCTCCTTTGGCATGGCTCACTACCGCATAATACGAAGGCATAAACCTTAGCACCATGCCTCGGGTCTCTTCCTCCCCTTCGACTTTTGTCTCCTGCACGGCTAGAACGTCGAGGTCTTGGTCCACCATCATCCGGTACACTTGGCTTTGTTTACGCTTGGCGGCCAGACCTCTCACGTTTAGCGTGCCCAAGCTAAGCGTCGGGTTGGATGCCATTGCTACTACGGGAAAGAGAGAAAGGCCCGAGGCATCGTGCTCACCGCAACGTCTAGCCAGCGGCTAGACGCCCCCGGGACCGTCCGGTGGTCTGGCATGGTCCGTAGTCGGTGGTGGCTTGTCGCCCTCCTTCCTGTCCCGAGAGATGTTTGGACAGGGCTTGAAGCTGCTCCTTCTTATCATAGTTGACTTTGCAGGCGGCCCGTCGGCGTGATTCTTAGGAGTTGCTTTGCCGTCGGTGACGTCAAGCGGCCTTTTGAAGGCAGCGTTGCCGCTCACTTCCATAGCGTCGCTGTCTTGGGCCGAATCCCCACCTCCTGCGACGAACGTGGCGTCATCAGATACAAGGCGGTTTTCGCTGCCTTTCTCCAGTTCTTCTGAAGAACCTGATGACTCTTCTTTCTTTTCGGGGGTAACAAGGACGCCTTTCGTCTCTCCCTCTGTTTTTGTTGTCGCCTCCGCGTTGTTGGCGCTCACCTGGTCACCCGCCCCTTTGGCGGCGTCCTCGGCTTCAGCAGCATCCATTCTCATCTCTGCGGCGATTTCGCTTGCTGGTGGCCCCACGGCTGTGGCGTACGTGCGTACGCACTGATCTTCAGTATGGCCAAAGTTACGGCATCGCGAGCATCGCGGCACTTTGCACTCGCGACGGACATGCCCTACACCCTTGCACCGTAGGCACTGCATTGGCCGTCCAGGCACCACGACAAGGGCCAGTTCACCTGCTACTCGGATTTGGTGCGGAAGGTCGTCAACTTTCATTCCGCTCTTCAGTTTCAGAAGAACAGTTCGAGACGTGGAATCCTTATCTCCGACGCCTTTGACGCGCCATCGTTCTCGCGTCACTTCAATGACCTTGCCAAAGGCTGCCAGCGCTGTCTTTACGTCTTCGTCCTCCACCCAGTACAGCAACCAATGAAGGCGAAGGCGTACCTGTTGGTCTTGAGGGTCGACGACTACGCAGCGACGCCCTTTCACGTTGAGTTCTTTCAATGCTAGCAGTTTCTTCGCCGCCTCGTCGTTCGAGAAGGTGACCGCCCAAACATGATTGATCTGGTAGGCACCAAGGGCCACGACTTCCGGTAGCAATCCAGTCGGGACGAGCACGTCTCGGAAGTCTTCGACCCTGTAGGGCCTTGCTCGCACGTCGCCATGCAAAAACACGGTGTTCTTTACAACAGGTCCCTTGGGCAGAGGTGGCAAAATAAACTGGTAGCTCACTTCCTCGTTCTCGATAAGCCTGTTACCGCGGCTGGTAGCCGCAAAAGCTGCTCCATCGGAGCCCATGATTCACACGTCCGCACAGCTCGGCTGCCGGAAGCAGAATGATACTGGCCACTATACTAACGAGGAGACATGAAGAGGCGCACATAAAGCATTACATATATGAAACATTGAAAATGCAATATTCTGCGCACAAGTGTAGTAACACGCGCGCGCGAACGATAGATAGCGTGGGTGTGGTGACCATGGGAACACGCGTGCAGAAAAAAAGGAAAAAAAAAAGACACTCCCCGTCGGGGAATCGAACCCCGGTCTCCCGCGTGACAGGCGGGGATACTGGCCACTATACTAACGAGGAGACATGAAAGGCGCACATAAAGCATTACATATATGAAACATTGAAAATGCAATATTCTGCGCACAAGTGTAGTAACACGCGCGCGCGAACGATAGATAGCGTGGGTGTGGTGACCATGGGAACACGCGTGCAGAAAAAAAAGGAAAAAAAAAAGACACTCCCCGTCGGGGAATCGAACCCCGGTCTCCCGCGTGACAGGCGGGGATACTGGCCACTATACTAACGAGGAGACATGAAGAGGCGCACATAAAGCATTACATATATGAAACATTGAAAATGCAATATTCTGCGCACAAGTGTAGTAACACGCGCGCGCGAACGATAGATAGCGTGGGTGTGGTGACCATGGGAACACGCGTGCAGAAAAAAAGGAAAAAAAAAAGACACTCCCCGTCGGGGAATCGAACCCCGGTCTCCCGCGTGACAGGCGGGGATACTGGCCACTATACTAACGAGGAGACATGAAGAGGCGCACATAAAGCATTACATATATGAAACATTGAAAATGCAATATTCTGCGCACAAGTGTAGTAACACGCGCGCGCGAACGATAGATAGCGTGGGTGTGGTGACCATGGGAACACGCGTGCAGAAAAAAAGGAAAAAAAAAAAGACACTCCCCGTCGGGGAATCGTACCCCGGTCTCCCGCGTGACAGGCGGGGATACTGGCCACTATACTAACGAGGAGACATGAAGAGGCGCACATAAAGCATTACATATATGAAACATTAAAATGCAATATTCTGCGCACAAGTGTAGTAACACGCGCGCGCGAACGATAGATAGCGTGGGTGTGGTGACCATGGGAACACGCGTGCAGAAAAAAGGAAAAAAAAAAAGACACTCCCCGTCGGGGAATCGTACCCCGGTCTCCCGCGTGACAGGCGGGGATACTGGCCACTATACTAACGAGGAGACATGAAGAGGCGCACATAAAGCATTACATATATGAAACATTAAAAATGCAATATTCTGCGCACAAGTGTAGTAACACGCGCGCGCGAACGATAGATAGCGTGGGTGTGGTGACCATGGGAACACGCGTGCAGAAAAAGGAAAAAAAAAAGACACTCCCCGTCGGGGAATCGAACCCCGGTCTCCCGCGTGACAGGCGGGGATACTGGCCACTATACTAACGAGGAGACATGAAGAGGCGCACATAAAGCATTACATATATGAAACATTAAAAATGCAATATTCTGCGCACAAGTGTAGTAACACGCGCGCGCGAACGATAGATAGCGTGGGTGTGGTGACCATGGGAACACGCGTGCAGAAAAAAGGAAAAAAAAAAAGACACTCCCCGTCGGGGAATCGTACCCCGGTCTCCCGCGTGACAGGCGGGGATACTGGCCACTATACTAACGAGGAGACATGAAGAGGCGCACATAA
Source organism: Dermacentor silvarum (assembly GCF_013339745.2). NCBI lineage: Eukaryota > Metazoa > Arthropoda > Arachnida > Ixodida > Ixodidae > Dermacentor > Dermacentor silvarum. The sequence continues at coordinate 189,059,770 of NC_051157.2, forward strand.
AGCATTACATATATGAAACATTAAAAATGCAATATTCTGCGCACAAGTGTAGTAACACGCGCGCGCGGACGATAGATAGCGTGGGTGTGGTGACCATGGGAACACGCGTGCAGAAAAAAAGGAAAAAAAAAAGACACTCCCCGTCGGGGAATCGTACCCCGGTCTCCCGCGTGACAGGCGGGGATACTGGCCACTATACTAACGAGGAGACATGAAGAGGCGCACATAAAGCATTACATATATGAAACATTAAAAATGCAATATTCTGCGCACAAGTGTAGTAACACGCGCGCGCGGACGATAGATAGCGTGGGTGTGGTGACCATGGGAACACGCGTGCAGAAAAAGGAAAAAAAAAGACACTCCCCGTCGGGGAATCGAACCCCGGTCTCCCGCGTGACAGGCGGGGATACTGGCGACTATACTAACGAGGAGACATGAAGAGGCGCACATAAAGCATTACATATATGAAACATTAAAAATGCAATATTCTGCGCACAAGTGTAGTAACACGCGCGCGCGAACGATAGATAGCGTGGGTGTGGTGACCATGGGAACACGCGTGCAGAAAAAAAGGAAAAAAAAAAGACACTCCCCGTCGGGGAATCGAACCCCGGTCTCCCGCGTGACAGGCGGGGATACTGGCCACTATACTAACGAGGAGACATGAAAGGCGCACATAAAGCATTACATATATGAAACATTAAAAATGCAATATTCTGCGCACAAGTGTAGTAACACGCGCGCGCGAACGATAGATAGCGTGGGTGTGGTGACCATGGGAACACGCGTGCAGAAAAAGGAAAAAAAAAGACACTCCCCGTCGGGGAATCGAACCCCGGTCTCCCGCGTGACAGGCGGGGATACTGGCCACTATACTAACGAGGAGACATGAAAGGCGCACATAAAGCATTACATATATGAAACATTAAAAATGCAATATTCTGCGCACAAGTGTAGTAACACGCGCGCGCGAACGATAGATAGCGTGGGTGTGGTGACCATGGGAACACGCGTGCAGAAAAAGGAAAAAAAAAGACACTCCCCGTCGGGGAATCGAACCCCGGTCTCCCGCGTGACAGGCGGGGATACTGGCCACTATACTAACGAGGAGACATGAAAAGGCGCACATAAAGCATTACATATATGAAACATTAAAAATGCAATATTCTGCGCACAAGTGTAGTAACACGCGCGCGCGAACGATAGATAGCGTGGGTGTGGTGACCATGGGAACACGCGTGCAGAAAAAAGGAAAAAAAAAAAGACACTCCCCGTCGGGGAATCGAACCCCGGTCTCCCGCGTGACAGGCGGGGATACTGGCCACTATACTAACGAGGAGACATGAAGAGGCGCACATAAAGCATTACATATATGAAACATTAAAAATGCAATATTCTGCGCACAAGTGTAGTAACACGCGCGCGCGAACGATAGATAGCGTGGGTGTGGTGACCATGGGAACACGCGTGCAGAAAAAAAGGAAAAAAAAAAGACACTCCCCGTCGGGGAATCGAACCCCGGTCTCCCGCGTGACAGGCGGGGATACTGGCCACTATACTAACGAGGAGACATGAAAGGCGCACATAAAGCATTACATATATGAAACATTGAAAATGCAATATTCTGCGCACAAGTGTAGTAACACGCGCGCGCGAACGATAGATAGCGTGGGTGTGGTGACCATGGGAACACGCGTGCAGAAAAAAAGGAAAAAAAAAAGACACTCCCCGTCGGGGAATCGAACCCCGGTCTCCCGCGTGACAGGCGGGGATACTGGCCACTATACTAACGAGGAGACATGAAGAGGCGCACATAAAGCATTACATATATGAAACATTGAAAATGCAATATTCTGCGCACAAGTGTAGTAACACGCGCGCGCGAACGATAGATAGCGTGGGTGTGGTGACCATGGGAACACGCGTGCAGAAAAAAAGGAAAAAAAAAGACACTCCCCGTCGGGGAATCGAACCCCGGTCTCCCGCGTGACAGGCGGGGATACTGGCCACTATACTAACGAGGAGACATGAAGCGCACATAAAGCATTACATATATGAAACATTGAAAATGCAATATTCTGCGCACAAGTGTAGTAACACGCGCGCGCGAACGATAGATAGCGTGGGTGTGGTGACCATGGGAACACGCGTGCAGAAAAAAAAGGAAAAAAAAAAGACACTCCCCGTCGGGGAATCGAACCCCGGTCTCCCGCGTGACAGGCGGGGATACTGGCCACTATACTTTTTTTTATTTATTGCCGGTCTTTGACAATGTACAATGCACACAATATAGAAACAGACATCACAAAAAGAACACCTACAGAACATACTGAAGAACATGAAAGCCATCCGCCCAACATGGACTGGCGTTGTCAAACTAAAATTCTTTTAAAGCTGTCAGAGGTTCTATCCTCGACAGCCAATCGGGTACACAATCTTGCATTTTCTTAATTTCAATGAAACGAGACATACTTTCTCGAAAATAAGTACGAGCAGGCCTAGCATCTGGGTCGCAATGGTACCCAGCCATTCGTGCCCGCCATAAACAGTGGAGGCCATTGAGCATAATTAGGTCGTATGGAACCCCGTCCTCATTCTCAATCGGTAAGTACCTGATCCCATGCGGATTCAACGGAAACTCCTTGATTATCCGTTTTAGGACGTCCCAGAAGTAGACACCTTCCCAGCAATGCAAGAACACATGATCTACAGTTTCAGGTTGCTTGCAAATCAAGCAGTGTGGGCCCCATGGTACAAGGAAGCCGCGTTCTTCCATGAATGTCTTCACTGACAGTGTTCCTGTGTGTAGCCTAAAAAAGAATGTTTTTGCCCCAGTAGGCACCTCCATTCTTTTCACCCGTTTAATGACATCCTGTCCTGGTCCTCCACTGTATATCGCTCTGTATAATGGCACTGGAAATACAATATCGCACACATCTTTATATAATGTCTTTCTTTTCACTCCGGATAAATACTCGAAAGAAAAACGCACTGAAAGAAAGCGCACACTATCGACTACTTCTTTAAGATAGCCACGTATCGTTCCTGGCATACTATTGGTACTAACAATCAGTGCCGGCAGCGCAGCTCCTAATCTGAGCTGTAATACCGTACGCAGAAGAGGATCACGCACATCTCGAAAAAACAAAAATCTATTGACAATCTGTCGTACAAAAAGATGCGCCAAGCCCAGGCCACCATCCTTCACCCGCCTGAACAGGTTTGTTCGGCTACATCTTTCCCAGCTAGATTCCCAGATAAAAACGGCGAACACTCTGTGCAATCTTTGCACATTTACTCTTGAACAAAACAACGTCTGCATGACGTACCACAACTTCGTAATGAAAAACATATTGCATACAGTTGCCCTTGCAAAAATGGACAGGTTGATGCCTTTCCACCTGTCTGCTTTTTCTCTTGTTTCTTTTATTTGGTTTGTCCAGTATTCCTCGCTCTGTTTGTAGCTGTCCAAGGGAACGCCGAGATGCTTGGTAGGGGTTTTCACCCAGCTCACATTCGCAAAATTGTCCGGGGCCGAGGACCACTCTCCGTGCCACAATCCGAGGGACTTACCCCAGTTCACTTTACTGCCCGTCACATCACAAAACTGTTTCACAACGCATATTGTTTCCGTTACACTTTCTCTGTTTGTACAACACACGGCGATATCATCTGCATATGCCAGGAGCTTGACTTCTGTGGCTGCCAAGCTATAACCTCGTATTTGATCATTCTCAGTTATCGCCAAACACATCGTTTCAATGTAAACTGCAAACAAAAGAGGACTGAGGGGGCAGCCTTGACGCACAGAACGCATGACGTTAATGGGGGCCCCCAATGATTTATTCACAATTAAGCGTGTTGTGCAGTTCTGATACGCCAATGCCACTCCCTCAGTGATGATGGCACCTACATTAACGTGATCCAGAATGGCAACCAAGATATCATGAGACACACAGTCAAAAGCTTTCTCTAGGTCAAGCTGGAGCACTGCGACGCCATCGTAAGTGATGTCACAGCACTCGAGCACGCACCGCATCGTGTGAATATTCGAAAAAATTGACCTCCCTTTGATCCCACACGTTTGGTGGTCTGCGACGATTTCTTTGATGACGCTTTGAAGTCTGGCTGCCAAAACCTTCATGAAAATCTTATAGTCGACATTGGTTAAAGATATCGGCCTATAAGATGTCACGAGCCTAAGTTTCTCCGCTTTGTCACTCTTAGGTATCAAGATGGTATGCGCTTTACCAAAAGAAGGCGGCAAAGCTTTGTTCACATACGCGGCGTTAAACAGGTCTGTTAGCAGGGGCGACAGTTCTTTCTTGAAGGCTTTATAAAAACACGCGCTCAGACCGTCAGGTCCGGGTGATTTGCCATTGTACAAATCATTTATTGCTTTTTCGACTTCGTGTTCTCTTATATTGCCTTCTAATAGGTCCTTCGTGTCGTCACTTAATCGCGGCATGCGACTGAGAAAGACCCTTTTGAACTCATCTACATTGGCTTCTTGGTATGCAAACAATGACTGGTAATACTCTAAAAACGCTCGGCCTATGCTCTTAATATCGTCGACGAGTGTGCCATTCCACGAGATCTTATCGACATGATTACGTCGACTATGAGCTTTTTCAAGTCCAAGCGCCCTTTTGGTGGGCGTCTCCCCCGCTACTAATGCGTTTGCTCTTGCGCGCACAATCGCACCTTGATAGCGTTCTTTGTCCAACTGTTCGATTTTTTCTTTGATGGTTCGCATATCTTGCTTATACGCCCCTGGCTCTTCGCACTCCAGCGCTATCAGCTGATTAAGTATCTTTCGTAAGTCTCGTTCTTTCATTTCCCTCTCAAACTTTAAGCGGCTAGATCTTTCTATTGCTTTCATTTTTACCTTCTGTTTGAACCATTCCCATTTCTCTGCTATTGTTTCAATACATTCATCGCTTACTTCCATAACGGCCTCATGAATTGCGTCTACAAATGGCGCGTCCTTTAGAAGTAAGGCATTCATTTTCCATTGGTCCCAGTTAAAAGATTGACTCTTCTTCTTCATTCCTATGGTACACATCACCAAGCAGTGATCGGAGAACGACACAGGTGCAACAGAATAACTGTGGCACTTTGGAATCATGTCCTGTGACATGAACAAGCGGTCTAACCGCGCATGGCTACTGCCTTGAAATCGCGTATACATCACTTCCCGCTCCCCCTCCAGACACTCACATACATCGTCTAGTTCACTTTCGCTGATCAGCCTAGACAATATATGACTGCTTTTGTCGCGGATACCACCATTATTGCATCTATCCCGAGCACTTAAAACACAGTTGAAATCCCCCAACAAAAGCATGCACTTTTCACTGCTAATATACTGAAAAAGACTCGAAAAAAATAATGCACGTTCTTCTACCCCATTTGGCGCATATATGCATATAACTCGGAATTCAACTTTACAAAACACAAAATCGCAAATAACAATCCTTCCCGACTGACATGAAAACACACTTTGAACAACCAGGTCTCGTAACTTCTTAACAAACAGGACACATCCAGCGGACGTCCCTACCGCGTGGCTCACGACTGCATAATATCTAGTCGTGAAACGCCGCACCATGCTCCCGGTCTCTTCCTCCCCGTCTACCTTGGTCTCCTGGACAGCTAAAACGTCTATGTCGTAGTCAGTGATCAACCGTAGTACTTGACACTGCCTACGGCTAGCCGCAAAGCCTCGCACGTTTAGTGTGGCAATGCTGAGAGACGGGTCAGGTGCCATGCTATACTAAAGAATGAAGTAGGCCCGGAGCATGGTGCTTACCTTTCAGGACTAGCCCTCGGCTAGCCGCCTCCGGAGCCGCTCGGCTTCCCGGCGTTGTTGGTGGTGTGCTGCGCTTTGTCCACAGGCCTTCTCTCGGGTGGAACATTCGGTTTGGGTTTGAAACCCGAACGCCTCCCAAGAGGCGCTTTTGCCGGCGGCCCATCCCCGGTGCTGGATGCTGCGTTATCCTTGTCTCCGGCGTCGTCTCGGGGGCGCTTGAAGGTTGCACCAAGACTAGCAGCCCGGTCCCCGTCGTTGGCAGCCTCGCTCTGTTCCATTTCTGAATCTTCGTCATCGCTTTCGCCTTCACTCGCACCTTCCTTTCGAAGCACAGCTAACGTGTCGACCCGTGCCGGCCCAGTCACTTGCTCAGGAGCTTCGTCCACCTTGGCTTCAGCGCCCTCCGGCACTGTCACGGTACTTGTTTTCGCTGGCGGCACTTGGTATCCGGCTTCCTTGGCGGCGTCTTCAGCCTCGGCTGCATCCATCAGATTTTCGGCTGCCGCTTCACTCACTGCTGGGCCTGTCGCTGTAGCGTACGTCTTCATGCAGTCGGCGTCGACGTGCCCAAAACGTCTGCAACGGGAGCAGCGCGGCACCTTACACTCTCGCCGGACGTGCCCAGTGCCCTGGCAACGCAAGCACTGCATGGGCCGACCGGGAACGACCACCAAAGCGAGTTCTCCGCCGACGCGGACCTGATGTGGAAGGTCCTCTACCTTGACGCCGGTCTTCAGCTTGAGGAGCACGGTCCGCGTGGTAGAGGTCTTGTCCCCCATACCTTGGACACGCCACCTCTCCTGGCTTACCTCATCCACGTTGCCGAAGGGCGCAAACGCCACCCGGACGTCATCGTCGGCAACGCCATACAGCAGCCAGTGAAGTCGAAGCTTCACCTGCTGGTCCTGTGGGTCGACGATGACGCACCGTGGTCCTTTCACTTGAAGTTCCTTCAGGGCCACCAGCCGTTTCGTGGTGGTCGCATCCTTAAGGGTCACCGCCCACACGTGATTGATCTGGTACGCCCCTATGCATACCACGCCAGGCAGCAAGCCCGTCGGCAGTAGGGCGTCTCTGAAGTCCTCGACCCTGTATGGTCTCGCACGTACTTCCCCGTGTAAGAACACGGTGTTAGTAGCCACTCGTCCTTTAGGCAGTTGCGGCAAAATAAAAGGGTAATCCTTCTCTTCGTCGTTGGTCCTGTTTCCGCGGCCAAAAGTGACCGCTGTCGCTGCCCCGGGAGAGGCCATGATTCACGAACCGTCACGCTCGGTGGCCGGAAGCAGAATGACTGGCCACTATACTAACGAGGAGACATGAAAAGGCGCACATAAAGCATTATATATATGAAACATTGAAAATGCAATATTCTGCGCACAAGTGTAGTAACACGCGCGCGCGAACGATAGATAGCGTGGGTGTGGTGACCATGGGAACACGCGTGCAGAAAAAAAAGGAAAAAAAAAGACACTCCCCGTCGGGGAATCGAACCCCGGTCTCCCACGTGACAGGCGGGGATACTGGCCACTATACTAACGAGGAGACATGAAAAGAGGCACATAAAGCATTACATATATGAAACATTGAAAATGCAATATTCTGCGCACAAGTGTAGTAACACGCGCGTGCGAACGATAGATAGCGTGGGTGTGGTGACCATGGGAACACGCGTGCAGAAAAAAAAAGGAAAAAAAAAAAGACACTCCCCGTCGGGGAATCGAACCCCTGTCTCCCGCGTGACAGGCGGGGATACTGGCCACTATACTAACGAGGAGACATGGAAAGGCGCTCATAAAGCAATACATATATGAAACATTGAAAATGCAATATTCTGCGCACAAGTGTAGTAACACGCGCGCGCGAACGATAGATTGCGTGGGTGTGGCGACCATGGGAACACGCGTGCAGAAAAAAAAGGAAAAAAAAATGTGGTTGATCCCTCTTATATAGGAATCGGTATAGAACACGAAAGTGAAACGTGTCTTCACAGAAGTAGTGTAATGTTTATTGCACATTGATATATAATGTCTATTGGTGTTTTGTGGCTAAAGCGCCCTTAGGCGTTGATGCACCCACGCTGACGCCTGGTGGCACGTCTCCTCCATCACGACTACCAACGTCGATGACCATGAGCAACCGTCGTGCATATGGAAGCTGCACTACGCTGCACACGCTAGCACAACGCGAAAGACGAAGCACGTAACTGACACACTAATACAACGCGCAAGACAAAGCACGTAACTGAATCGTCACCGAGTCAAATCAGCGCGTACAGCGCGTCGTAATTGCAGCCTCCGCGATCAACTTCAGAAACATTTTCAGAGCTAATTGCGGAGGCCACGCTCCGCTGTGCTGAGTACGGTGAACGCCACCTAGGTGGCGTTGGTAGTGCTTCTTGATGCCAGCGTCCCTTCGAATGCTGGCATCGAGGCGTCGTAGTGCTGAGACCACCGAAGCGTTCACTGTCGGTGCGCGTTAGTGTCTTAATGCAGTACTTCTCTTTTCTGCTAGTAGGCGGCGGCACCGCCCCGAGCAAGAGCGCGGGTACACGGAGGAGTGTTAGATATATAAGGCGCGTCTGTGTAGCTCTCTGCAAATGCGTTTGTGGCGCAATGGGTTAAACGCTCGGCGGTCTATCGTCGCGGACCGAGAGGTCGTGGGTTCGATTTCCAAATTTTGCATGTTTGTGGAACTTTTTCTTCTGGTTTCTTTCTTTGTATTATGTTCGTGTACATTGTAAGCTGACGTATTTCCGTGACGGAAATACGTCAGTGAAGTCTTGGTGGACCCCGGCATAAAACACTTTCGTGTTAAAAAAAAAAAAGACACTGCCCGTCGGGGAATCGAACAACGGTCTCCCGCGTGACAGGCGGGGATACTGGCCACTATACTAACGAGGAGACATGAAAAGGCGCTCATAAAGCAATACATATATGAAACATTGAAACTGCAATATTCTGCGCACAAGTGTAGTAACACGCGCACGCGAACGATAGATAGCGTGGGTGTGGTGACCATGGGAACACGCGTGCAGAAAAAAAAGGAAAAAAAAAAAGACACTCCCCGTCGGGGAATCGAACCCCGGTCTCCCGCGTGACAGGCGGGGATACTGGCCACTATACTAACGAGGAGACATGAAAAGGCGCACATAAAGCATTACATATATGAAACATTGAAAATGCAATATTCTGCGCACAAGTGTAGTAATACGCGCGTGCGAACGATAGATAGCGTGGGTGTGGTGACCACGGGAACACGCGTGCAGAAAAAAAAGGAAAAAAAAGACACTCCCCGTCGGGGAATCGAACCCCGGTCTCCCGCGTGACAGGCGGGGATACTGGCCACTATACTATTTTTTTTTCTTTATTGACGTCTTAGACGTACAAACTCATAGGTTACTGTCATGATATGGACGGAAGCGCGCGAAAAACAAAAAGACATTGCCGTGTTCGCCGTGCGGGGGCGATGACGAAGTGGTGTGATCGTGTGGCGCGTGGTGCGTGCGAGTGTTCGGAGCTGCTCGGCGTTGAAGGCCAGCCGGTTCTCGCTGGACGCCCGGTCCAGAGAACCCAGATCGCCCACTACGCCGTCCTTGGACGCAAATGACCTGCGTTCCTGCTGGGCAACCGGTCCATGGAGCCAGGCGAGCGGGGCAACCGCGGTCCAGAGAGCCAGGCGAGCGGGGCAACCGTTCGAGAGAGCCAGGCGAGCGGGGCAACCGGTCCAGGGAGCCTGAAGGGCTTGTGTTCCTGCTGGACAACCGGTCCAGGGAGCCAGGCGAGGTGGTCGCTTTCCCGGGCCACTGCCACGACCAGCCTGCTGCCGGAGGCGAGAGCAGTAGCGAGAGCGGTTGCACGGCTACCACGGCTGTGTCTGCTGCCGTCGCTGCTGCAGCTGCAGATCCCATGATACCGTGGGTAGGCCCATGGTGACGTCGTCCAGCCGTCAGCCGACCCTTCGGGACCGACATCGGCCTCTACGCGTCAACGGACTTCACGCAGAGGGAACGCACGGCGAGAGACATTATATTATATGACAGGACACTCTATAGTAGCAGCTTCGGGACTGCATGCGTTAGCATAACGTAACTACATGTCCATAGTGAAGTCTGTACGTTTTGTGCTGTTAATATATATTCTGTGTTTGTGTGCACTCGAGTGGTCGATTTCGTTCCTTGGTGAGTGGTCCTGGGCCCAAACCTCATTATAGTCCATCACCAATCTAACATCATCACTACACCATCGTTTTCATCACAATCTGGCGAGCCTGCCAGGATACCGCTCGTAAAATCATCGAAGGAAATTATCCTCCCTCGAGTGCACGCTCACAGAAACGAAACGATGGATACAGAAAGATTAGCCACTATTGGATCACAGCTAGGATTGTCCGGTGTGGAATTGCGTACGTGGATTGAGAATGAACAGGCAAAACAAAGAGCGGAACGAGCTGCGGAGAGAGAAGCAAGTAAGGAAGCCGACGAAAGAACTCGACAAATTCTTGAGCTCAAATTGAAGCTGCAAGAAGGAGCTCAGAGTGAATCCGCACGAATCAACACTGATTCGATGTCTCTTCCGAGTGCCGCCTCTTCAGTTCTCAACCCGCAAAAGTTGCTTCCGTTGTTCGATGAGCGACGCGATGATTTGCATGCGTACTTGCAAAGGTTCGAGCGCGTGGCAACAGGACAGGATTGGCCACAAGAGAAGTGGGCATTAGCGGTGAGCATGTGTTTGAGTGGTGAAGCACTCACAGTAATTGGCCGAATGACTGCCGCTGATTCATTAGACTATGAGAAAGTAAAGAAAGCTTTGCTGCAGAGGTTTCGATTCACTGCACAAGGTTATCAGGAGAAATTTCGCAAGGCAAGGGCAGAGGATGGAGAAACCGGGAGACAGTTAGCTGCTAGGCTTTCAGGGTACTTCGACCACTGGATTGACATGGCTAACGTGTCCAGAACGTTCGACAGCCTTCGAGACCACATGATCGCCGAACAGTTTATCCGGTGTTGCCATCCGAAGCTTACTATATTCCTGAAAGAACGAGAATGCAAGTCACTCCAAGAGCTAGCTGATGCGGCTGATCGGTTCATTGAAGCTCAGCACCTATCGAATCTCGGGAAGGTTCCGGAGGACGCAATAGACGTCACTAGGAATCCCACTAACGCTCCAAGAAAACCACCACCAAGGTGTATGCTTTGTAAGCGCCTGGGGCATCAAGCTCATGAATGTCGCAACCAAGCTAAATAAGTGACAAAGTGCAAGTTCTGTGGGAAGGTTGGTCACAAGAGCGACGACTGCTGGAGCATGAAGAGGCATAAGGAGAAAAGTTCAGCTTGCGTGGTCAACGAGAACCGCGATGATTTTTCTTTGTGTCACCCAACTGGAAAACACAAGAAAGGGAAAAGTCGGGACACGTTTGATAAAAAACCGGATGAAAGAAAACCCGTTTTTCTGATGGAAGGAATGCCAGTAGTGGAAGGGCAAGTGCTCGGTCGAACAATTAGGGTTCTTCGTGATACGGGCAGCAATACTGCAATTATCCGAAAAGACTTAGTTCCTGATCAGAGTTTGACTGGAAAGAGTAGCAGAGTCCTGCTTATTGATGGCTCTGTAATTGATGTGCCAGAGGCCAGACTCCACGTAAGTACACCCTACTTTACTGGAGAAATCACAGCCTTATGTATGAACAAGCCGCTTTATGATCTTGTGCTCGGAAACCTACCCGGTGTCAGAGGACCTCACCAGCCAGATATTAACTGGAAGCACGCTTCAGTCGACCAAAGAGACACTGCGTCGCTCAACTCCAGTGTGCAATTGATACCTGTGGAGCACCCTCACTATGTTTCGGCCATGGTCAAGCCACAAGAGGATAAGACAACTCCATTGTGCGCACCAAAGATAAAGTGGTGTGACGTTACCAAAGACCAATTTGCAGAGGAACAGCAGAAAGACAAAACGTTGAAATCTCTGTTTGCTAAAGTCGACAGAAAGTGCAAGTCACCAAAAGGCCACTGCTATTCGTTCCTTGAAAAAGGTGGGCTTCTCTACCGACAGTACTGTCTTGCTACCGGCAGGACATTTAACCAGCTTGTCGTGCCGAAGATGTTTAGAAGAGCTATCCCCCAGGCAGCACATCACATGGGGCCAACTAGGGCCAATGATGGTTTTCAGCCGGCACTGGCTGGGCCGCGAAGGCCCGCCGTTGCCTCCGTAATGCCAGTGCTGGCAAAGCCACTGTAACAGACATCCAGCGATGGCCCTGCTTTGCCGGTGAATGCCCGTTAATGGCTAGGCCGGGCGTCGCAACTGGCTATCCCGGGCCTGCTTTGCCGTAAGAATGCCGTCATTGGCTGTACATCTCTAAACATTGGTTAAGAACGTCCATTCGAAGCTATAGGCATAGCCACATTGTTTAGCAGTTCTGATAGACCCGTAAATATCGGCCTGTCAAACAGAACGGCATTTCAATATTTCCTTTCACGCAGCATTCGCTGGCCATTCCCGATTATATATGTTTACAGCATGCAATTTTTATTTGAATTTTTCACCACGCACGCCAACTGCAACGATATCACTCTGGTATTTTTTTTGTTTCTTACTTAGTTATTATGTAAGTTCTGAATATTTTTTTCGTTTTATTACAAAGGCTGTTAACTTTCGCGTAATTGTATTTATTGTGTTGAATCATTCGATCGGACATTGTTAACAAGTGGCACAAGGGCACTCCATTATAATGCGTCAACGTGGGAGCGGCCCGCTTCGGGCTAGGAATCTAGCGCGACCCAATGGACCAAAATAAAGTTTTTCCATCCATCCATCCAATGCGCGCATGCCGTGTGCATTCTCGATAGGCGCAATAACAAATTCAAGGGGGTATATAATTAAAAAGCATGTGCGCTTACATGTGCGTCGTTTAAGTAGTGTTGCAGGTAGTGAATTGCAAAATACTGCATAACTTTATGGTGCAATCATCTGTACCGCTTGCCAGTAATGCCGTCGCTAGCTCATTTTCTGTAGCGGCTGTAAATTTTATTGCCAGTAAAATACAAGGCATTTTAGATGACTGCTCGCTATATTATTTTTCTGCATAGAGAGCATATCGAACTGTGCAGTAGTGTTTCCTGTGGCCAGCTTCATTATAATCTTAGGTGCCTTTCCCGGAAAACTCTGTCTTGCGTGTTTTTTTTTTTGTTTTTGTTTTTTGTTTTTTTTTGTTTTTTTTATGCCAGATGACTTTTTTCAGACCAACTGGCACAGTAGGCGTAAATTCCTCTCCGCAGAAAGAACCGGGGACAAAAAGAAATTGCGCCATGTTGAAAAAGAGGTTTCTGCTGGGCTATTGGTGCATATTTCTAAAAAAAAACAGCCAATAGAAGAGACAAGAATGTGAGACAAGCCCAACGCTAATTTACAATGAAATGCTTATTTTGCACGACGCCAAATATATCTACACTGAAAAGAAAAGGGAAGGCCGAGAACAGAGACAACGCCACAAGAGATATACGGGGGTGGGAGGGGGGGAGTGAAGAGAAAAGGTTTGGTCAGACGACCAAGACGACTACACAAGGCGCTCTCCGTTGGAAGGGAACAGAAAATAAAGAAAAATAAAAAAAAAAGAACAGGAATGTTCGTGGCCCGCCGCGCCATTCCGAACCTTGACGGATGGCTGAAAGAGTTAAGTTACCGACCTAGGACTGAGAACGAAGAACGAGGCTAAGATTAAGGAGAATACAGGAATATAGAATGGAAAAAAAGAAGAATGCTACTGGATAATAATGTAAGCTACTGAATAAAATTAATTTCTGATTAAAAAGTGGAACTAGCATAAAGAAAAAAACTACTAAAATATATATAAATATATATACATTTTTCAAGTAGGTGAACTCTTTTTGTGAGAGCAACACAGATTTGAATAAATTTTTTGCTGACGTTTGCATCTTATATGAGCTAATAAATAAATCTATCGTTGTTTTGACTTTGCAAGGAGGCATACATAAGCTTCCTTATTCCTTATTAAATTCAGGCTCCCACTTGCACCCTCAACGACACACCTCTGGTAACTTCTCCCTCTTGTAGATAAATATCTCGGTATACACATCACACACAACATTTTTGGAATGTGTATATTGAGTTTTCAATTTACCAATGCCAACCACATGTTTGGTTTCTCGCTCCAAAATTTTCTTCATGGGAAGCTTTTATTTTATAAATCTATGGTGGGGTCTCAGATCTTCGAGTACACCAGTTCTGTCTCGCAACTCTCGAAAGTGCCCAAAACCTTGCCGTCCTTGTTTTGTTACATACAATTACTCACGTGTAGCCAATGCGGCTTCTACAAAATCATCGCTTGGTTTACCTTGTCGCCGTATGCGATCTCGCTTGTGTTTGTTTATTACGATTTATTTTATTACTCCCGCTGCTTAAAAGACATATTTTTCAACCTCCCACCTACGTTTCTTCTCGCAGCGGCCACGTTTGAAGCTTTCTTGTTTATGAAAAGAAGAAAAAAAAAACTACCCGCTTTTTTTATGTAAAGCCTTCGGGCTTTGACACTATACTAACATAATTAATTAAATTAATATGGCGAACTTGAACGAGATTCTTGTACTCGCTATTTGGGCTTCACTGATATGTTATGCGCCGCGTAATGTATTGTCGCGATGTTTCTTAGATACGGCTGCCGCTCCTATGTGTCTATTCATTTTTTTTCGAAGGGGGAGGTTGTATTATTTAACTAGAAGCAAGAAATCCATGGGGGCATGTTAGCAAGTGATGCTGTGCGCCGGACTACCCCTTTGCGCACACGTTGTCTTGCTCTACCGTTCTCCTGGGATAAGCAGTGGCAAAAGAATAACAATGAACACATTCATTGATCACTTTGAGTTGTTTTACAGGTTCATTTGTCATGTTTTACATTTCAGCTATAATATATTTTAAAATCAGCACAAGTGCTACGGATCCTTCAGCCGCAGCAGCTTTTGTAAAAATAAAAATAAATAAATAAATAAAAGAATAAAAAAACGTCCGCTTGTCGTTCTTCACTACTATCAGGCGAAGTGACGTCAAAGCCCCAAGAATGCGTTTCACTCTCACCACGTTTTCCCTGCGTTCCCTCGCTTTGCAGTGTCGAAGGTATGCACGGTCTATAATGCGCACAGCCGAGCCTGCGTTGCTAATCAGAACCGGATGGGCGCACAAAGAAGCGTGAATAATTGTCAAATATGTTGCTCCCTGCGGGGACGTCGCCCGCTTCCAAAGAAACGTGGTGACTCTCGGAGGACGAGGGACCCGTACACATTCTGCTTCTGCCTGTGAGCTGTCGTAGCCCATATTTCTTTCACCATGTTTTGCTTGCGAAGCATGCATCAACTTGTCCAGCAACGTGTTCAGTACCAGCGGCTTGACCTTCGCCACTACAAGCTTGGTTCCACATTGCTATTGGGTGAAACATGAACAACTAGCCAAACGTTGGAAAACTGCATTTACTGCGAAATAAGCTCAATTATCGCAAGGTAAGTACAATTGTCTTATTTTTATTCTCAAGTATAGTGCTTCAACTAAGTGCATTGCCTAATACGTGTATTTTCTTTTTTTACAGAGATAATGTACGGCCACTTCTTACTATGTACGTAGACGGTGCTGCACCGCTTCAGCGTCAGCTGAAACGCACTGTCTGTTTGAAAACACGCAGCACGGCACATTTCGGCTAGTACACTCAAGAAGACCAAAGTTGGATTGTCGTAATTCCTTACTCAGGAAGTACATTCTGCGAGCTGACTGGTGTTCAGAACTTCCTGCAAGAGTATAATCTGTTGTATTGCAGCTTGCTTAGGTGTTTATCATGAAACAAAGCACCCTTTCTTTGCTACCTCTGTTCTAAAAGCTTACGCATTGCCAAAGACTAAGTACAGCTACCCACAAGCACTTACGAGAAGTCTCGCGATGAAGGCATAATTCATCAAAATTGCCTAGTTAGAACAAAAATCGCATGTTTAGATGCAGCGGAATTTCCTACCAAATTTTTTCGTATTTCTGTTTCTTTTTTTCAGCTTCAATAATTTGTTTGAATGGAGAAATCATATCTGTGGGAGATTGCCTTCACTATATTGAACGCCATCATGGACCATGCAGTTCAACTGCCGTACAGCATGGATGGAAATAAAAGCAAGAGACTGTTTAACACGCGGCTATGCAGAGTGGGAACAGGTGATACGCATTTAATTTCTCAGTTTTGTACCTTTTGCTTATATTATGCAATGCTGACAGTGTTGTGATAATAAAAGTATATGTATTGTATGCAGATGGTGCCTGAGAGACGCAGACATCGACATCAACCAAGCGCAAGACTTCATAAGAATAAGGCTGCCAGACGCCGTCGACTATTGCAGAAGGCGGCGTTACGCCGAAGCGGCTCAACCCCCCGTAGCGTCATAAACAGAGCTTTCGTAGGTGGCCCACAGGATTGGAGATACGAGCGACAATCTGTATCAACCTATTTTAAGACCAATAAATAAATTGTGTATATTATTTGGTGATTTTATAGTAGATTATGGCATGTTGCATCGAGCTATCGTGCAATATTTGCGTAATTTAAAATCGTAGGAAATAACGGCATCGCCCACATACATCACAATCTGCCAATAGGGCCATGCCAGTGGATAATGCGGGACAATAAATTAACTAAGAGCCGGCTATTGACCAATACCGGCGCTGCCAGTAGGCAAGGTGGGACACTAGAATGGCAATGAACGGCAGAGCCGGCTATCTGCCTGTATTGGCGCTGCCACACAATGGCCGAAATAGGCCCTTTAGTGGCATGGCCGCGCTGGGCCATTCTTGACGCGGGTAGCGCTGCCGGTTTCGGGCCTATATTTGTGCCGGTGTTTGCCGGGATATTGCCGTGCTGGGGCCAGCCTGGTTGTGCTGCCTGGGCCTTGAAGTCGCACACGAAGGTCTTATGGCCGGACATCAAGGCATTCGGCGCACGACAGATCGAGTCTTGGCGGATTTTTACTGGCCAGATCTGCATGGCGACGTGAAACGTTTCATCAAGTCCTGCGATAAATGCCAGCGAACAACACCAAAAGGCAAAATAGGTGTTACGTCTCTGGGCAACATGCCTATAATACGTACACCTTTTGAGCGCGTTGCGGTCGATTTAATCGGTCCTTTTTCACCGAAATCGGACCGTGGCAACCGCTATATTCTAACCCTCATAGATTTTGCCACACGATATGCGGATGCCATTGCTCTCCCTGCAATTGATGCTGTGCACGTGGCAGAGGGAATGATTGAGATCTTCTCTCGCATTGGTCTACCCAAAGAGATCGTAAGCGACCAAGGAACAAGCTTCACAGCAGAACTCATGGAAAAGGTGGGCCGTCTACTTGCCATCAGGTTTCTCCGAACGACTCCCTATCATGCCATGGCGAATGGGCTCGTTGAGAAGTTCAACGGTACCCTGAAGACCATGCTGAAGAGGATGTGCCAGGACAAACCTCGATCATGGGACAGGTACCTTGCTCCACTGCTCTTCGCCTACAGAGAAGTGCCGCAAGCAAGCCTGGGCTTCTCGCCTTTTCAATTGATTTATGGCCGACACGTACGAGGACCACTGACGGTGCTCAAGGAGCTGTGGACCAATGAGGATATCGACGGCGAAACTCGTACAACCTACACCTATCTTGTCGATCTTCGAAATCGCCTTGAGGAGACATGCAAACTCGCCCATAACGAGTTGGAGAAGGCACGCGCAAAGCAAAAAACCTCCTTTGACCGGAAGAGCCGTCCTCGCAAGTTAAACGTTGGCGATAAAGTGCTACTTCTACTGCCGAATGATTCCAACAAATTGATAATGCAATGGAAGGGTCCATTTGAAGTCATCGAACGGAAGAACGAGGTCGACTATGTTTTGAACATAAGTGGAAAAAGAAAAATATTCCACATCAATATGCTCAAGAAATATGAGGAACGCGAACCTTTACAAGTGCAGCAGGTCTCTGCCATAACAGAGGTTTGACAAGCCTTTGACAGACCTCACACGGAAAGGACCAAACAACAGTCTCGCGTGGGGACCGGCTCAAGAGCAAGCGTTCAGCATTTTCAAGAATAAGCTTGGCAATGGTCACATTCTACAAGCACTCAACATGACAAAGAGTAGAATAACGTATGAGCGGATTACCTGAGCCGTGCTTAAATCGCTGAATGAACAAGTGTATACTACCATAGAGTTCAAATTTTTAACCTTTGGAGTGCTAAAGGATAAGAACACAATTGCCGATTTTACTTTTAAAACAACAGTTGTATATGTAGTGAACTCGTTGTCAAAGTGCACCTCCGCGCAACACGTTGGCCTTTGTTTTCCGCCTTCTTCCCCATTAGAAAAGTTGTAAACAACTTTCTTAAAACCGGGGGTTGTCATGATATGGACGGAAGCGCGCGAAAAACAAAAAGACATTGCCGTGTTCGCCGTGCGGGGGCGATGACGAAGTGGTGTGATCGTGTGGCGCGTGGCGCGTGGTGCGTGCGAGTGTTCGGAGCTGCTCGGCGTTGAAGGCCAGCCGGTTCTCGCTGGACGCCCGGTCCAGAGGACCCAGATCGCCCACTACGCCGTCCTTGGACGCAAATGACCTGCGTTCCTGCTGGGCAACTGGTCCAGGGAGCCAGGCGAACGAGGTAACTCGTTCTCGGATGCCAGTGACCTGCGTTCCTGCTGGGCAACCGGTCCATGGAGCCAGGTGAGCGGGGCAACCGCGGTCCAGAGAGCCAGGCGAGCGGGGCAACCGTTCGAGAGAGCCAGGCGAGCGGGGCAACCGGTCCAGGGAGCCTGAAGGGCCTGTGTTCCTGCTGAACAACCGGTCCAGGGAGCCAGGCGAGGTGGTCACTTTCCCGGGCCACTGCCACGACCAGCCTGCTGCCGGAGGCGAGAGCAGTAGCGAGAGCTGTTGCACGGCTACCACGGCTGTGTCTGCTGCCGTCGCTGCTGCAGCTGCAGATCCCATGATACCGTGGGTAGGCCCATGGTGACGTCGTCCAGCCGTCAGCCGACCCTTCGGGACCGACATCGGCCTCTACGCGTCAACGGACTTCACGCAGAGGGAACGCACGGCGAGAGACATTATATTATATGACAGGACACTCTATAGTAGCAGCTTCGGGACTGCATGCGTTAGCATAACGTAACTACATGTCCATAGTGAAGTCTGTACGTTTTGTGCTGTTAATATATATTCTGTGTTTGTGTGCACTCGAGTGGTCGATTTCGTTCCTTGGTGAGTGGTCCTGGGCCCAAACCTCATTATAGTCCATCACCAATCTAACATCATCACTACACCATCGTTTTCATCACAATCTGGCGAGCCTGCCAGGATACCGCTCGTAAAATCATCGAAGGAAATTATC
This sequence comes from Dermacentor silvarum, assembly GCF_013339745.2. Classification (NCBI taxonomy): domain Eukaryota; kingdom Metazoa; phylum Arthropoda; class Arachnida; order Ixodida; family Ixodidae; genus Dermacentor; species Dermacentor silvarum. Next base: position 189,078,982 of record NC_051157.2, read on the forward strand.
CTCCCTCGAGTGCACGCTCACAGAAACGAAACGATGGATACAGAAAGATTAGCCACTATTGGATCACAGCTAGGATTGTCCGGTGTGGAATTGCGTACGTGGATTGAGAATGAACAGGCAAAACAAAGAGCGGAACGAGCTGCGGAGAGAGAAGCAAGTAAGGAAGCCGACGAAAGAACTCGACAAATTCTTGAGCTCAAATTGAAGCTGCAAGAAGGAGCTCAGAGTGAATCCGCACGAATCAACACTGATTCGATGTCTCTTCCGAGTGCCGCCTCTTCAGTTCTCAACCCGCAAAAGTTGCTTCCGTTGTTCGATGAGCGACGCGATGATTTGCATGCGTACTTGCAAAGGTTCGAGCGCGTGGCAACAGGACAGGATTGGCCACAAGAGAAGTGGGCATTAGCGGTGAGCATGTGTTTGAGTGGTGAAGCACTCACAGTAATTGGCCGAATGACTGCCGCTGATTCATTAGACTATGAGAAAGTAAAGAAAGCTTTGCTGCAGAGGTTTCGATTCACTGCACAAGGTTATCAGGAGAAATTTCGCAAGGCAAGGGCAGAGGATGGAGAAACCGGGAGACAGTTAGCTGCTAGGCTTTCAGGGTACTTCGACCACTGGATTGACATGGCTAACGTGTCCAGAACGTTCGACAGCCTTCGAGACCACATGATCGCCGAACAGTTTATCCGGTGTTGCCATCCGAAGCTTACTATATTCCTGAAAGAACGAGAATGCAAGTCACTCCAAGAGCTAGCTGATGCGGCTGATCGGTTCATTGAAGCTCAGCACCTATCGAATCTCGGGAAGGTTCCGGAGGACGCAATAGACGTCACTAGGAATCCCACTAACGCTCCAAGAAAACCACCACCAAGGTGTATGCTTTGTAAGCGCCTGGGGCATCAAGCTCATGAATGTCGCAACCAAGCTAAAGAAGTGACAAAGTGCAAGTTCTGTGGGAAGGTTGGTCACAAGAGCGACGACTGCTGGAGCATGAAGAGGCATAAGGAGAAAAGTTCAGCTTGCGTGGTCAACGAGAACCGCGATGATTTTTCTTTGTGTCACCCAACTGGAAAACACAAGAAAGGGAAAAGTCGGGACACGTTTGATAAAAAACCGGATGAAAGAAAACCCGTTTTTCTGGTGGAAGGAATGCCAGTAGTGGAAGGGCAAGTGCTCGGTCGAACAATTAGGGTTCTTCGTGATACGGGCAGCAATACTGCAATTATCCGAAAAGACTTAGTTCCTGATCAGAGTTTGACTGGAAAGAGTAGCAGAGTCCTGCTTATTGATGGCTCTGTAATTGATGTGCCAGAGGCCAGACTCCACGTAAGTACACCCTACTTTACTGGAGAAATCACAGCCTTATGTATGAACAAGCCGCTTTATGATCTTGTGCTCGGAAACCTACCCGGTGTCAGAGGACCTCACCAGCCAGATATTAACTGGAAGCACGCTTCAGTCGACCAAAGAGACACTGCGTCGCTCAACTCCAGTGTGCAATTGATACCTGTGGAGCACCCTCACTATGTTTCGGCCATGGTCAAGCCACAAGAGGATAAGACAACTCCATTGTGCGCACCAAAGATAAAGTGGTGTGACGTTACCAAAGACCAATTTGCAGAGGAACAGCAGAAAGACAAAACGTTGAAATCTCTGTTTGCTAAAGTCGACAGAAAGTGCAAGTCACCAAAAGGCCACTGCTATTCGTTCCTTGAAAAAGGTGGGCTTCTCTACCGACAGTACTGTCTTGCTACCGGCAGGACATTTAACCAGCTTGTCGTGCCGAAGATGTTTAGAAGAGCTATCCTTGAAGTCGCACACGAAGGTCTTATGGCCGGACATCAAGGCATTCGGCGCACGACAGATCGAGTCTTGGCGGATTTTTACTGGCCAGATCTGCATGGCGACGTGAAACGTTTCATCAAGTCCTGCGATAAATGCCAGCGAACAACACCAAAAGGCAAAATAGGTGTTACGTCTCTGGGCAACATGCCTATAATACGTACACCTTTTGAGCGCGTTGCGGTCGATTTAATCGGTCCTTTTTCACCGAAATCGGACCGTGGCAACCGCTATATTCTAACCCTCATAGATTTTGCCACACGATATGCGGATGCCATTGCTCTCCCTGCAATTGATGCTGTGCACGTGGCAGAGGGAATGATTGAGATCTTCTCTCGCATTGGTCTACCCAAAGAGATCGTAAGCGACCAAGGAACAAGCTTCACAGCAGAACTCATGGAAAAGGTGGGCCGTCTACTTGCCATCAGGTTTCTCCGAACGACTCCCTATCATGCCATGGCGAATGGGCTCATTGAGAAGTTCAACGGTACCCTGAAGACCATGCTGAAGAGGATGTGCCAGGACAAACCTCGATCATGGGACAGGTACCTTGCTCCACTGCTCTTCGCCTACAGAGAAGTGCCGCAAGCAAGCCTGGGCTTCTCGCCTTTTCAATTGATTTATGGCCGACACGTACGAGGACCACTGACGGTGCTCAAGGAGCTGTGGACCAATGAGGATATCGACGGCGAAACTCGTACAACCTACACCTATCTTGTCGATCTTCGAAATCGCCTTGAGGAGACATGCAAACTCGCCCATAACGAGTTGGAGAAGGCACGCGCAAAGCAAAAAACCTCCTTTGACCGGAAGAGCCGTCCTCGCAAGTTAAACGTTGGCGATAAAGTGCTACTTCTACTGCCGACTGATTCCAACAAATTGATAATGCAATGGAAGGGTCCATTTGAAGTCATCGAACGGAAGAACGAGGTCGACTATGTTTTGAACATAAGTGGAAAAAGAAAAATATTCCACATCAATATGCTCAAGAAATATGAGGAACGCGAACCTTTACAAGTGCAGCAGGTCTCTGCCATAACAGAGGTTGACAAGCCTTTGACAGACCTCACACGGAAAGGACCAAACAACAGTCTCGCGTGGGGACCGGCTCAAGAGCAAGCGTTCAGCATTTTCAAGAATAAGCTTGGCAATGGTCACATTCTACAAGCACTCAACATGACAAAGAGTAGAATAACGTATGAGCGGATTACCTTAGCCGTGCTTAAATCGCTGAATGAACAAGTGTATACTACCATAGAGTTCAAATTTTTAACCTTTGGAGTGCTAAAGGATAAGAACACAATTGCCGATTTTACTTTTAAAACAACAGTTGTATATGTAGTGAACTCGTTGTCAAAGTGCACCTCCGCGCAACACGTTGGCCTTTGTTTTCCGCCTTCTTCCCCATTAGAAAAGTTGTAAACAACTTTCTTAAAACCGGGGGTTGTCATGATATGGACGGAAGCGCGCGAAAAACAAAAAGACATTGCCGTGTTCGCCGTGCGGGGGCGATGACGAAGTGGTGTGATCGTGTGGCGCGTGGCGCGTGGTGCGTGCGAGTGTTCGGAGCTGCTCGGCGTTGAAGGCCAGCCGGTTCTCGCTGGACGCCCGGTCCAGAGGACCCAGATCGCCCACTACGCCGTCCTTGGACGCAAATGACCTGCGTTCCTGCTGGGCAACTGGTCCAGGGAGCCAGGCGAACGAGGTAACTCGTTCTCGGATGCCAGTGACCTGCGTTCCTGCTGGGCAACCGGTCCATGGAGCCAGGTGAGCGGGGCAACCGTTCGAGAGAGCCAGGCGAGCGGGGCAACCGGTCCAGGGAGCCTGAAGGGCCTGTGTTCCTGCTGAACAACCGGTCCAGGGAGCCAGGCGAGGTGGTCGCTTTCCCGGGCCACTGCCACGACCAGCCTGCTGCCGGAGGCGAGAGCAGTAGCGAGAGCTGTTGCACGGCTACCACGGCTGTGTCTGCTGCCGTCGCTGCTGCAGCTGCAGATCCCATGATACCGTGGGTAGGCCCATGGTGACGTCGTCCAGCCGTCAGCCGACCCTTCGGGACCGACATCGGCCTCTACGCGTCAACGGACTTCACGCAGAGGGAACGCACGGCGAGAGACATTATATTATATGACAGGACACTCTATAGTAGCAGCTTCGGGACTGCATGCGTTAGCATAACGTAACTACATGTCCATAGTGAAGTCTGTACGTTTTGTGCTGTTAATATATATTCTGTGTTTGTGTGCACTCGAGTGGTCGATTTCGTTCCTTGGTGAGTGGTCCTGGGCCCAAACCTCATTATAGTCCATCACCAATCTAACATCATCACTACACCATCGTTTTCATCACAGTTACAAAGGATAAAACGTGCCAGCCACACTTTGGCTAGCACAGCACTAAAATCTTTTCAGTGACACCAGTTCATCCAGTACAGACATCCATTGTGGTGGATCAGGCAGTGATTTGTAAGCGTCTCTCACGTAAACAACACTCTCAATGAAGTGTTCTCGCACCGGTATTACAACCAAGTCTGCATGTTCAAATTGCATGCGAATTTTCCACATAGCGTGGAGGCCCAGGACCATAATGAGGTCGTACGGTACTTGCTCTGAGGTATCTATTGGCAAAAGCGTATCCCATACGGGTCCAGGGGTAACTGCTTCTTCAGCGTTCTCTGCAGAACGTCCCAGTGAAAGATCGGGTCCCAGCAATCTAGGAAAACATGTTCTATTGTTTCTGGTTTTTTACATAAAAAGCAGTTGGTGTTCCAGGGGATGAAAATACCCTTGCTATGAAGCCAGGTCTTAACGGGAAGTGTGTTTGAATGTAATTGGAAGAAGAAGGACTTAGTCGATGGCCGTACTGGCATTTTCTTAACTCTTTTTAGCACGTCCTGTCCGGGGCCTCCACGGTGTGGCGAGCGGTACAAAGGTACGGGGAGCATCGTGTCCACAAGATCTCTGTACAATTTTTTCTTTGTAACTGGTGGACAGATACTGCTGTGAGAAACGCACATTTAACATCCTATATGACATCACCACTTCACGCAGGTATCCTTTCACAGTTCCCGGCATGTTCTGAGCCGACGAAACAACGAATCCTGGAAGAAGTCTGCCCAGCCGTACTTGTACTATTGTTCGAAGAAAGAGATCATTTTGATCCCGCAGAAACACAAAGCGTGACACAATTTGTCCGCAAAAACAAGTGAACCAGACCCAGCCCACCTTTCTTGACCGGGAGAAACAAGTTTGTTCGACTCGTCCTCTCCCAGGTAGAGGCCCAAATGAAAGTAGCGAAAATGCGGTGAATTTTTTTACGCTTACCCGCGCAGCACACAACACATTCATAACATACCATATCTTTGAAACTAAAAAGAGGTTGCAAACAGTGGCTCTAGAAAACATTGACAATTGCTTTCCTCTCCAACCGTCAGCCTTTTCCTTTGCTCTCGAAGCTTGGTCGAGCCAGTACGGTTCGGCCTCACGGTAACTTCCGAGAGGCACCCCCAGGTACTGTGTAGGTAACTTTGACCAATTCAATCGAGAAAAGGTCTCGGGCGTGTCTTCCCAACTCCCATGCCAGAAGCCATAACTTTTATCCCAATTTATCTGGGCTCCAGCTGAATCGCAAAATTTTTCGACTACAGTAGTTGCCTCTTTAATACTGGCTTTATTTGTGCAGAGAATCGCGATGTCGTCTGCATACGCCAATATTTTAACGTGTGCTGCCTGTAGTCGATAGCCTGCTATGCGGTCGTTGTTCTTAATGGCCAAACAGAGTGGCTCGAGATAAGCAGCAAACAGAAGGGGCGAAAGCGGGCATCCTTGACGCACCGACGAGAGCACACGAAAGCTATCGGTGAGCTTCCCATTAACAATGATTCGCGTTGAGCAGTCTTTGTACGCCATCGTTACGCCTTCCGTTATGACACTGCCAACGTTCGTATGTTCGAGTATGCATAGTAGAGCCTTGTGCGAGACGAGGTCGAAGGCTTTCGCCAAATCTATCTGCATCATCGCGACGTAATCGCCAATAGCGTCGCAACACTCTAGCACACTTCGAACCACGTGTACATTTGTTGTAATACTGCGGCCTTTAATGCCACAAGTCTGGTGAGGCCCTACCAATGTTTTTATGACACTTTGCAGTCGTTTCGCTAAAACTTTCGTGAATACCTTATAGTCAACGTTGGCTAGAGTTATCGGGCGATATGAGCCTGGCAACAAACGTTTCTTTTCGTCATCACTCTTCGGGATTAGCACGATATGCGAGGTTGTGAAAGACAAGGGCAATCTTTTTCGGTCATACGCTTCGCTGATAACTAGATGGAGGACATGAGCCAGCGCTGACTTAAACGTTTTATAGAAAGTAGCCCCTAAGCCATCAGGCCCAGGTGCTTTACCGGGCGCCAACTCGTCTATTGCGCACTCTATCTCACTCAGGGTAATGGGATGTTCTAGCCGTGCCTTAACTTCTTCATCGAGCTTTGGCATCAATGAAAGGAATTCCGTCTGGTAGCCATCTTTAGGTTCGCGTGGTTGACCTAAGAAGGCTTTGAAGTGATCGACGATCCCTTGTTTGATGTCGTTTTTGTCGGACGTGATGTCATTGCCTTTAGCTAGCTGGCGGATTTCCTTCCGACATGCGTACCTTTTCTCGTCTGAGAGAGCTCGTTTTGTTGGCGCTTCTCCCGCCCACAGCTTCTCAGACCTTGATCGCACAACGGCGGCTTTGTACTTTCTCAGAGTCTATCCTTTCGAGTTCGGCTTTCACTTCCTTTATTTCGTTAACATACACACCAGGCTGGACACTTTCCATGCTGATGAAAAATTGCAGTTGGTGGCGAAGGTATTTTCTGCCTGTTTCAGGTTATGCCGAAGTACACTGCTTCTTTCAATAGCCATTGTTTTTACTTTCTGTTTAAATTCTTCCCATTTAATGGCGAAGCTTGCTAATTCGACTGAAATCAGGCTTTCAAGTTCTTTCGCAACAGCATCAACGAAGGCATCGTCATCCAGCAACTGCGCGTTCAACTTCCAGAGGTCCCAGTTAAAGGTGTGTTTGATCTGTCTTTTCCCAAAGGTGGCAGTTACCAAGCAGTGGTCGCTATATGCAATGGGTTGCACATCATATTCACTACACAAGGGCACCAATTCGGCTGACACATATAATCTATCTAGCCGAGCGTGGCTATCACGCTGGAAGTGCGTAAACTGCGGGTGAGTACCGCTGGCGAAGACACTACCGATATCTTCCAAGTCGTAATCGTGCACCACTGCATTTAGCAATTCAGCACTCCTATCGCGTACGTGTGAAAATTTTGCGCGGTCGTCAGCAGTGCATACGCAGTTAAAATCGCCCAGCAGTATTACCACCTTGTCACAGTTTACGTACTCTTCAAGACGCTCAAAGAAGGATCGCCGGTCTGTTTGAATATTCGGTGCGTAGACACAAATGACATGGAAATCCTTATCGCAAAAACAAAAATCAGCCACTAAAAGGCGCCCACTTTCACACGAAAACACTGACTGCACACAAATGCCAAAGTTTCTTCGAATGAATACAGCGCAACCACCTGATCCACCAACAGCGTGAGTAACACACACGTCAAAGTGCGCACGAAAATTGGACACCATTCTGTCGGTTAGCTCTTGGCTCTCTATTTTCGTTTCTTGGATTCCCACAAGATGCAAGTCATTATCTAAGAGTAGGCGACTTAGCTGACATTGCCGCCTTCTTGCACCGAGCCCTCGTACATTTAACGTGGCTACACGTAGCGCTCCTTCGATATTAGCTGCCATGACTACACGGCAGAATGGTGCCCGTCACAGTTACGCAGGGACGAGTGTTGATAATGACGCGCCGATAACCGCGTTGAGTGCCACAAAAGGGAACACAACCCAACCTCTCGAAAACAACACTGACATGCAACTCGGGCCCTCGATCCTGACACATATCCAAGAGAATAGCGCTCAGGGTGACGGCCATTGCACTCACGAACCCCCCAACCCGCCTCAAGCAAACCACAGTACAGAACTACGGAGGCGGTTTACCCGCCTGCCGTGGATCGGCCGTAATGTTCGGCCGCAGCTTCAAGGTTGGTCTCCTCATACCTGGCGCTTTGGGCGGTGGCTCGTCTCCGCCGCTGCTGTCCTGCAACGTAGCCAGGCTATTGGTCTGGTCGCGCGGACGTTTCCCCGCCTGCAAGTTGGCAAGCCCGGTATGGGTGTCCATGTCTTCATGTTCAGGGGGGGGGGGTGGAGGCCGCTCCCGGGTCAGGTGGGCTCTCTTCCTCACGGTTCGGCATGACTACAGTGCCCTCCACTTGCTCTTGCTGTTCAGTGGCGACGGCTTCATCGACAAGTTGCCCCTGTTTCTGAGGTCGTGCCTCCGACTCTGCAACCTCGCCAGCTGCTTCCTTAGTCGTGGTCGATGTGTCTTCCATATCCGCCTCGTCCATGAGTAGGGCGGAGTTGTCGTCGTTGCTCACGGGTCCGGTCACGCTAGCGTACGTCCGCTCGCACTGACTCTCTTCGTGACCGAAGCGTCGGCAGGCACCACACCGCGGAATGCGGCAGTCGCGACGAATATGGCCCGTCCCGCGGCAGCGTAGGCAGAGAGGGGCCCTGCCCGGCACAACCACAAGAGCCAGCTCGCCGGAGACGCTCACCTGGTGTGGCAGGTCGTCAAGCATTACGCCCGGCTTCAACTTCAGCGTAACTAGTCTTGTGGTAGAGTTCTTGTCAGCCACGCCATGCACCCGCCACCGGTCGCGGGCGACGTCCGTGACCTTTCCAAACGGCGCGAAGGCAAGTCGCACGTCCTCGTCAGGAACGGTGTGCAGCAGCCAATGCACTTTTAAGCGTACATCCTGGTTGGCGGGGTCAATGACGAGGCATCGGCCCTTCTTGACCTGTAGCTCACCAACACTGACGATCTTCTTCACAGCTTCGTTGTCTTTGAAGGTCACGGCCCAAACATGGCTCATACGGTAGGCCCCGAGAGCCACCACTTCCGGCAGGAGCGATAACGGGGCGAGCGCATCGCGGAAATCTTCCACCCGGTATGGGCGGGCCCTGATATCACAATGTAAAAAAACTGTGTTCACAACAAAACGCCCTGTTGGCAAACTCGGCAAGACAACTTGGTACTCGCTGTCCGAGGTGGAAATCCTGTAACCGCGGCCGCTCTGGGCCGGTGAAGCCGCTCCTACGGAGCCCGTCATCTTACGTCCGTCAGGCTCGGTGGCCGGAAGCAGAATCCCGCCACTATACTAACGAGGAGACATGAAAAGGCGCTCATAAAGCAATACATATATGAAACATTGAAAATGCAATATTCTGCGCACAAGTGTAGTAACACGCGCGCGCGAACGATAGATAGCGTGGGTGTGGTGACCATGGGAACACGCGTGCAGAAAAAAAAGGAAAAAAAAAAGACACTCCCCGTCGGGGAATCGAACCCCGGTCTCCCGCGTGACAGGCGGGGATACTGGCCACTATACTAACGAGGAGACATGAAAAGGCGCTCATAAAGCAATACATATATGAAACATTGAAAATGCAATATTCTGCGCACAAGTGTAGTAACACGCGCGCGCGAACGATAGATAGCGTGGGTGTGGTGACCATGGGAACACGCGTGCAGAAAAAAAAGGAAAAAAAAAAGACACTGCCCGTCGGGGAATCGAACAACGGTCTCCCGCGTGACAGGCGGGGATACTGGCCACTATACTAACGAGGAGACATGAAAAGGCGCTCATAAAGCAATACATATATGAAACATTGAAAATGCAATATTCTGCGCACAAGTGTAGTAACACGCGCGCGCGAACGATAGATAGCGTGGGTGTGGTGACCATGGGAACACGCGTGCAGAAAAAAAAGGAAAAAAAAAGACGCTACCCGTCGGGGAATCGAACAACGGTCTCCCGCGTGACAGGCGGGGATACTGGCCACTATACTAACGAGGAGACATGAAAAGGCGCTCATAAAGCAATACATATATGAAACATTGAAAATGCAATATTCTGCGCACAAGTGTAGTAACACGCGCGCGCGAACGATAGATAGCGTGGGTGTGGTGACCATGGGAACACGCGTGCAGAAAAAAAAAGGTGTCGCAGTTTCACCTGAAAGGCGAAGCATCAATTGCGATAGCAAATTTGTAGAGAGCTATACGGAGTAATGATAGTAGCTTTATCAGCTGTATTAACTTGGACATGCTGCAGCACCGGCAGCACGCAGAACTGTTGCCGACGCCGTCGGCGTTTTGCTCGCGTTCGCACAAAATGCGTGCGGCGTTGGTGAGTGTTGCCGGAGCCTCTGATATAAATAGGTACTTGGTGCCGCAGCTAAACGTCGCCTCCCGTTTTACAGAGGACAAGTACTCTAGTGAAAAACGTACTTTGAGAAAATTAAAAGATTGTACAACTTCACGCAGATACCCTGACACATATTGATACATGTTATTCGACGACACAACAAATTCTGGAACGTGGGAGCACAGTCTTAATTTTATTACACATTGCAAAAATTCGTTTCTTTGGTCGCGAAGAAAAATAAAGCGAGACACAAGTTGCCTAATAAACAAGTGACACAAACCCAAGCCTCCGTTTCGGGCCGATAGGAACAAATTTGAGCGACTTGTTCGCTCCCACGTCGATTTCCATACAAACACAGCAAAAATCCTGTGAAATTTCTGCACATTCACGCGTGACATACAAATGACTTGGCACACATACCATATTTTGGATATCAAAAATAGGTTACATACAGACGCCCGTGCAAAAATAGAGAGTTCACGCCCTCCCCAGGCGTTTGTTTTTTGTCGGGTTGTTTCTGCTTCGTCTTTCCAGTAGTCGTTGTTGTCACGATAGACCTGAAGTGGTACCCCAAGGTACTTTAGCGGGCGGGTTTCCCATCTTACATTTACGTATACATCAGGTCTCATATCCCAATTACCATACCAAAATGCAGTTGTTTTGTCCCAATTAATCATACTACCTGTCATGGAACAAAATTGTTTGACCGTGTGGACAACTTCACATATGCTCTGCCTATCTTGACAGAGTACAGCCACGTCATCGGCATATGCTAGAATCTTTACTTCGGTGTTCTGTAATCTAAATCCATGCACATTTGAATTATGAATAATTGATAAACACAAGGGTTCTAGGTACATGGCAAAAAGTAAGGCTGATGCCGGACATCCTTGTCTGATAGAACTGAGTATCTCAATTTCTTCACTGAGCACCCTGTTAACTACCAGGCGTGTTATGCATCGCGAGTATGCCATCTTTAATCCATCAAGAAGCACACTTCCTACTTGCACATGTTCCAACACACTGAACAACACTTCATGGGAAACACGGTCAAAAGCTTTCTGTAGATCTAATTGCATCATTGCGATTTGGTCTCCAAAGTCATCACAAATCTCTAAGACACTTCTTACTATGTGTATATTTGTCGTAATGCTACGACCTCTTATGCCACATGTCTGGTGCGGTCCTACAATGTCTTGAATGACATTCTGCAGTCTCCTGGCCAACACCTTCATGAAAATTTTGTAATCCGTGTTCAATAGGCTAATGGGCCGATACGACGTCACAGACTGGAGTTTGGTGCTATCATCTGTTTTGGGGATTAAAACAGTGTGCACCTCAGTGAACGAGCGTGGCAGTCTTTTCTTTTTATAACCATCTTCGATAACTTCGAACAGCGCGCGTGCGATCTCTTCTTTAAACATGTTATAGAATTCTGCTCCTATTCCATCTGGACCAGGCGTCTTTCCAGTGCTTAAGTCATCAATAGCTTTTTTAATCTCCTGTACGCTGATAGGAGCCTCCAAACTTTTTTTCGTTTCATCGTCAAACTTGGGCACGAAAGAAAGGAATTCGCCACTAAATCCACTCGCCATCGACAAACGCTTTCCAAGCAATTCGCGATAGTGTTCAACAAATGCTTCCCTTATCTGACTTTTTTCTTTCGTCAATGTGCCATTGTACACTATTTCCTTAACTTCTTTTCTTTCTGCATATTGCTTTTCATCACCTAGTGCCCGTTTTGTAGGTGTCTCGCCCATCCAAAGCTTTTCTGTTCTTGACCTAATAATAGCACCTCTGTATTTCTCTTTATCTAAAAATTCGAGCTTGTTTTTTGTATTTTTGATTTCCTCGGTGAACGTGCCCGGTTTCGCATTCTCTTCCTTTAAAAGTGCTTGCAGTTGCAACTGCAAATTCTTCTCGCCTTGTTTCTTCTCAAAATTAAGCTTCGTCGTTCGTTCTATAGCACTTAGTTTAACATTTTGTTTGAAAGTTTCCCATCGTTCTTCCCAGTCATCTTTTTCATCTTCATACATCATCGTTAACGCTTCTGTTACTTTTTTAGTAAACGTTTCATCTTTCAGAATGCTATGATTTAACTTCCAAAGGTTCCAGTTGAACTTCGTCGTTTTTTCCTTCTTTCCAAGCGTGAATCTCACCAAACAGTGGTCGCTAAACGACACTGGTGTAACCAAGTATTCATCACAGCACATCACAAGGTCAAGTGGAATGTAGGCTCTATCTAAACGCGCGTGACTTTGACCCTGAAAATGTGTGAACTGGGCCCTGCCATTAGACATGCAGAGGGCCACATCTTCTAGTCCATTCTCTGCAATCAGTTCACTCAAAATCAACGCGCTTTGATCGCGGATATTTACACGCTTGGAGCGGTCCTCCATTGCGCACACACAGTTAAAGTCACCCATAAATATCACATGTCTACTACAATCAAGAAAACCACTAATTTCTTCAAAGAAAGCTTTCCTTTCGTTCTCGCGGTTCGGGGCATACAAGCAAATCACGTGCCATTCAAAATTCAGTAGCGAGAAATCACATACTACGAATCGTCCGCTATCACTGCTTCTTATATTTGTCTCCACAGCACCAATAGATTTTTTTACGAAAATGGCACACCCTCCCGACAAGCCATTGGAATGTGATACACAAATATTATACGTGGTGCGAAGAGGCAGAACCATTCGATCAGTTTCTTCCTGCCTCTCTACTTTCGTTTCTTGCACGGCAATCACATCTAAATCGTGTTCTGCAAACAGTCTGCTTAATTGGTACTGACGTCTTCTAGCAGCTAACCCGCGCACATTTAGAGTGGCGAAACGAACTGCTCTCTCAAGTCTAATAGCCATTTTTTTTGTTAAAAAAAGGATGCGCTCACCAAAAACAAGGTGTGCCCCAATTTTCGGGTACACACGTAGTGCGTTAGCTGTGTTGTCAAGTGGGCGGATGAGCCGCCCTCTTCTCCCCCTCCTTGACGTTTGGCTTTGCAGTGGGCCGCGGCCGGCGACTAGTTGCCGCTTTCGCCGGAGGTTCACTGCTGCTGGCGTCCTTTGACTCTTCACCGCCGTCGTCTCGTGGTCTCTTTACCACCGCACTATTTTCTTCTGCTTCACGGCAATCCATGAAATCCTCTTCGGGAGGCTTTTGGTGAACTTCCGCTGCCTCAGTGTTTGCACTTGTTTTATTGGTGGCATCCTCGGTGACATTGGAGTCCGTACTCTTCGTCTTCGCTTGAATTGGAATTTGCACATGTGCAGTGATTTTCAAACTTTCCTCAGTTTTCGGTGGCTCATTTTCTTGGGTGCTTGTCTCTTGTGCCCCTGAAATTGCTGCTGGACTCACACATTCTTCTGCTTCGGCTTCGTCCATGGTGAGCTCGGATTTCTTCGTGCTCACCGTGGTCATGGCAGCTGCAGCATACGTCCTCGAGCAGTTTTCTACGGTATGGCCAAAGCGTTTGCAGACGTTGCATCGCGGGACGCGGCAATCCTTTCTGATGTGGCCAATTTGCTGGCAGCGCAAACACCTTGGTGCTCTTCCGGGCACCACGACAAGGGCGAGCTCGCCTCCAACACGAAGCTGATGTGGTAAATCGTCCAACGTTACGTCAGCCTTCAGTCGCACCACAACTGTACGTGTCATGGTGCTCTGCTGGCTGTAGCCGTCAATTCGCCATTTATCCAGTCCTATTTCCATGACCGTTCCGTAGGGGCTCAGCGCGTTTCGCACATCTTCTTCGCGTACGTGGTAGAGCAACCAGTGAAGCTTCAGACGGACGTCGCGGTGGCTTGGATCAATTACGATGCATCGCCGGCCCTTCACCGTCAATTCCGGATCACCCAAAAACTTCTTCGCGCCTTCAGCGGTCTTGCAGGTAACCGCCCACACATGGTTCATTTGATAGGCGCCAAGCGCAAGAACTTCGGTGGGCGGGACACGTTGAAACAGTGGTTCACGGAAATCTTCCGCACGGTACGGTCTTCCTTTTATATCAGCATGTAGAAAAACAGTATTTTGGACAACATACCCAGTTGGCAGAGGGGGCAAAATGACTGCATAATCCTGCGACACTTCATTCCTGGTACCGCGGCTTAACTGGGCCGCTACATCCGCTCCAACGGAGCTCATGATAGACACGTCCGTAGGCTTTCGCGGCCGGAAGTGGAATCCCATCACTATACTAACGAGGAGACATGAAAAGGCGCACATAAAGCATTACATATATGAAACATTAAAAATGCAATATTCTGCGCACAAGTGTAGTAACACGCGCGCGCGGACGATAGATAGCGTGGGTGTGGTGACCATGGGAACACGCGTGCAGAAAAAAAAGGAAAAAAAAAGACACTCCCCGTCGGGGAATCGAACCCCGGTCTCCCGCGTGACAGGCAGGGATACTGGCCACTATACTAACGAGGAGACATGAAAAGGCGCACATAAAGCATTACATATATGAAACATTGAAAATGCAATATTCTGCGCACAAGTGTAGTAAAACGCGCGCGCGGACGATAGATAGCGTGGGTGTGGTGACCATGGGAACACGCGTGCAGAAAAAAAGGAAAAAAAAAGACACTCCCCGTCGGGGAATCGAACCCCGGTCTCCCGCGTGACAGGCAGGGATACTGGCCACTATACTAACGAGGAGACATGAAAAGGCGCACATAAAGCATTACATATATGAAACATTGAAAATGCAATATTCTGCGCCCAAGTGTAGTAAAACACGCGCGCGAACGATAGATAGCGTGGGTGTGGTGACCATGGGAACACGCGTGCAGAAAAAGGAAAAAAATGTGGTTGATCCCTCTTATATAGGAATCGGTATAGAACACGAAAGTGAAACGTGTCTTCACAGAAGTAGTGTAATGTTTATTGCACATTGATATATAATGTCTATTGGTGTTTTGTGGCTAAAGCGCCCTTAGGCGTTGATGCACCCACGCTGACGCCTGGTGGCACGTCTCCTCCATCACGACTACCAACGTCGATGACCATGAGCAACCGTCGTGCATATGGAAGCTGCACTACGCTGCACACGCTAGCACAACGCGAAAGACGAAGCACGTAACTGACACACTAATACAACGCGCAAGAGAAAGCACGTAACTGAATCGTCACCGAGTCAAATCAGCGCGTACAGCGCGTCGTAATTGCAGCCTCCGCGATCAACTTCAGAAACATTTTCAGAGCTAATTGCGGAGGCCACGCTCCGCTGTGCTGAGTACGGTGAACGCCACCTAGGTGGCGTTGGTAGTGCTTCTTGATGCCAGCGTTCCTTCGAATGCTGGCATCGAGGCGTCGTAGTGCTGAGACCACCGAAGCGTTCACTGTCGGTGCGCGTTAAGGCCGGAATACATGGAGCGAATAACCGGCGTCCGAGCGAAGAACTTCGTCGGGCGGCGAACGTCCGACGGCCGGCGTCAAGAAATTTGCCGTCCGCAGCCGATCTGCCTGTCCAAACATTTTCGTCTGGCGAACGCCGCCGCCGGAAGCGTCTAGCGCGCAGCGGTGGACGACAGCCAATCAGGAGGCACTAGTTCCGGTCGCAATGCATGCTGGTGTTTTGCGCGCGCGCGCCTTTTCGCGTCGTCTGCAATCGCGTTGGTGTTGCCGTGTCTGCATGTCTCTGCACCGATTGAGTAGTTCCTAGTATGATCTCTCAGGAATCGCGTTGTATTTGTACATGCCATATCCGCTGATCTGCGAGGAAACAGACAAGCAGTGCAAGCTCTCTACAACAACCTTCAACAGAAATCGTCTGATCTCAGAGGCCACATGCTGTCGTCATGCCTATCTCCCGACTTCCCCGATAGATGGCGCTGGCATCGGATATTTCTTTCGCTAGGCTTAGACGCGTTCGAAACGAGAAGCGATCTCGAAAACTACTCAAGGTTATCCATAATACTCTGTCGTCGAAGCGGCCTGAGACTAAGCGAAAGCCGTTTACGCAGTCATTTGCTTCCAACTAAGTGAATTCTACAAGGACAACGCCAAATTCAGTTCGAAGCGGGCGGCCGGGACCGCCGCCAACACGGCGGCCAACGCGCGGCGGCGTTCGCCGCATGTATTGCAACACAGCAAACATCCTGCGTCGTGTCGCCGCGTCGTTACTTGACGTGTGAAGTTCGTCGAGAAAGTTCGCTCCATGTATCCCGGGCTTTAGTGTCATAATGCAGTACTTCTCTTTTCTGCTCGTAGGCGGCGGCACCGCCCCGAGCAAGAGCGCGGGTACACGGAGGAGTGTTAGATATATAAGGCGCGTCTGCGTAGCTCTCTGCAAATGCGTTTGTGGCGCAATGGGTTAAGCGCTCGGCGATCTATCGTCGCGGACCGAGAGGTCGTGGGTTCGATTTCCAAATTTTGCATGTTTGTGGAACTTTTTCTTCTGGTTTCTTTCTTTGTATTATGTTCTATGACGTATTTCCGTGACGGAAATACGTCAGTGAAGTCTTGGTGGACCCCGGAATAAAACACTTTCGTGTTAAAAAAAAGACACTCCCCGTCGGGGAATCGAACCCCGGTCTCCCGCGTGACAGGCAGGGATACTGGCCACTATACTAACGAGGAGACATGAAAAGGCGCACATAAAGCATTACATATATGAAACATTGAAAATGCAATATTCTGCGCCCAAGTGTAGTAAAACACGCGCGCGAACGATAGATAGCGTGGGTGTGGTGACCATGGGAACACGCGTGCAGAAAAAGGAAAAAAAAAAGACACTCCCCGTCGGGGAATCGAACCCCGGTCTCCCGCGTGACAGGCAGGGATACTGGCCACTATACTTTTTTTTTTATTTATTGCCGGTCTTTGACAATGTACAATGCACATGGTATAGAAACAGACATCACAAAAAGAACACCTACAGAACATACTGAAAAACATGAAAGCCATCAGCCCAACATGGACTGGCGTTGTCAAACTAAAATTCTTTTAAAGCTGTCAGAGGTTCTATCCTCGACAGCCAATCGGGTACAATATCTTGCATTTTCTTGATTTCAATGAAACGAGACATACTTTCTCGAAAATAAATACGAGCAGGCCTAGCATCTGGGTCGCAATGGTACCCTGCCATTCGTGCCCGCCATAAACAGTGGAGGCCATTGAGCATAATTAGGTCGTATGGAACCCCGTCCTCATTGTCAATCGGTAAGTACCTGATCCCATGCGGATTCAACGGAAACTCCTTCTTGATTGTCCGTTTTAGGACGTCCCAGAAGTACACCCCTTCCCAGCAATGCAAAAACACATGATCTACAGTTTCAGGTTGCTTGCAAATCAAGCAGTGTGGGCCCCATGGTACAAGGAAGCCGCGTTCTTCCATGAACGTCTTCACTGACAGTGTTCCTGTGTGTAGCCTAAAAAAGAATGTTTTTGCCCCAGTAGGCACCTCCATTCTTTTCACCCGTTTAAGGACATCCTGTCCTGGTCCTCCACTGTATATCGCTCTGTACAATGGCACTGGAAAAATAATATCGCATACATCTTTATATAATGTCTTTCTTTTCACGGCAGATAAATAATCGAAAGAAAAACGCACAGAAAGAAAGCGCACACTGTCGACTACCTCTTTAAGATAGCCGCGAATCGTTCCTGGCATACTATTGGTACTAACAATGAGCGCCGGCAGCGCAGCTCTTAATCTGAGCTGTAATACCGTACGCAGAAAAGGATCACGCACATCTCGAAAACACAAAAATCTATTGACAAGTTGTCGTACAAAAAGATGCGCCAAGCCCAGGCCACCTTCCTTCACCCGCCTGAACAGATTTGTTCGGCTACATCTTTCCCAGTTAGAGTCCCAGATAAAAACGGCGAACACTCTGTGCAATCTTTGCACATTTACCCTTGAACAAAACAACGTCTGCATGACGTACCACAACTTCGTAATGAAAAACAAATTACATACAGTTGCCCTTGCGAAAATGGACAGGTTGATGCCTTTCCACCTGTCTGCTTTTTCTTTTGTTTCTTTTATTTGGTTCGTCCAGTATTCCTCGCTCTGTTTGTAGCTATCCAAGGGAACACCGAGATACTTGGTAGGGGTTTTCACCCAGCTCACATTCGCAAAGTTGTCCGGGGCCGAGGACCACTCTCCGTGCCACAAACCGAGGGACTTACCCCAGCTCACTTTACTGCCCGTTACATCACAAAACTGTTTCACCACGCGTATTGTTTCCGTTACGCTTTCTCTGTTTGTACAACACACGGCGATATCATCTGCATATGCCAGGAGCTTGACTTCTGCGGCTGCCAAGCTATAACCGCGTATTTGATCGTTCTCAGTTATCGCCAAACACATCGTTTCAATGTAAACTGCAAACAAAAGAGGACTGAGGGGGCAGCCTTGACGCACAGAACGCATGACGTTAATGGGGGCCCCCAATGATTTATTCACAATTAAACGTGTTGTGCAGTTCTGATACGGATACTGGCCACTATACTAACGAGGAGACATGAAAAGGCGCACATAAAGCATTACATATATGAAACATTGAAAATGCAATATTCTGCGCCCAAGTGTAGTAAAACACGCGCGCGAACGATAGATAGCGTGGGTGTGGTGACCATGGGAACACGCGTGCAGAAAAAGGAAAAAAAAAAAAAAGACACTCCCCCTCGGGGAATCGAACCCCGGTCTCCCGCGTGACAGGCGGGGATACTGGCCACTATACTAACGAGGAGACATGAAAAGGCGCACATAAAGCATTACATATATGAAACTTTGAAAATGCAATATTCTGCGCCCAAGTGTAGTAAAACACGCGCGCGAACGATAGATAGCGTGGGTGTGGTGACCATGGGAACACGCGTGCAGAAAAAGGAAAAAAAAAAAGACACTCCCCGTCGGGGAATCGAACCCCGGTCTCCCGCGTGACAGGCGGGGATACTGGCCACTATACTAACGAGTTTTTTTTTTCTTTATTTCCGTTTTCAACAACATACAGTAATACAAGTGAGAAATATTTCAAAAGGTAAAATACATCAGCTAGTCTTGAGCATGATGCAATTTTAAAAAAGGCTTTAGTGACGCGAATTCATCCAATTGCGTCACCCATTGAGGAGCGTTGACCGCAAAGTTCAGTACATCTCTTGTATAGATAACGCTTTCCATGAAATATTGTCGCGCTGGTCGTGCATCAATGTCGTGCAGCTTCGTACAGGCATTCGCTTAACTCTTTTCAACACGTTTCTTTCATCACCCAAATAATAGTTTGCCCTATATAAAGGTGTCGGAAGAAAAACATCCACTAAATCTTTATACAACTTTTTCTTTCCTACAATGCAAAGGTATTCAAGAGAAAAATGCGCGCGAACAATGCGATAAGCAGCCACTACCTCGCGCAGGAAACATGGTAGTGCACCATGTGTTGCAGCGCTGGTTGACACAACATAATCCGCAAGATGGTTCCGCAGGCGTACTTGTATTACAGTTCTCAAAAATGTATCACTCTGATCACGCAAAAAGATAAATCTTGAAACTACTTGTTTCAAGAACAAATGTGACAGCCCTAGTCCGCCGTTCCGCACTGCATGATACAGATTGCATCGGCTTGTGCGCTCCCAACTGGAGCCCCAAATAAAAACTGCAAACACTCGGTGGAGTTTCTGTATTGTCATTCTTGTCATACTCAATACCTGCAATACATAGAATATTTTGGCCACTAGAAATGTATTGCACACATTTGCTCTTGTAAATACTGAGAATTTGTGACTGCCCCATTTCTGAGTCTGGTCTCTTACTCTATCAGCTTCCTCAAGCCAATAACCAGTCGTTGAATTATGGTGTTGCAGTGGCACTCCAAGGTATACGTTTGGCGAATTCGACCATTGCATGTTGCAGTAGACCTCTCGTGTGATTGGCCAGTTTCCATACCAAATGCCGAGACTCTTTGTCCAGTTGACAGCACTTCCTGTGGCTTCACAAAAGGCTGTAGTCTCTTTCACTACTATTTCAACACTTTTTATGTCTGAACAAAACACAGCAATATCGTCGGCATATGCCAACACTTTGACTTCATTATTACAGTATCGGAAGCCTTGAATAGTGGGGTTCTGAAGAATCTTTAAACAGAAAGGTTCTACATAGAGAGCAAATAACAATGACGAGACTGGACATTCTTGGCGCAGACTAGAGGTAACTGTTATACTTTCACTAAGTTGCTTATTTATTACTAGTTTAGTGGTACAGCCTTCATAAGCCATTCGCACACCATCTAGAATGACAGAACCTACATTGGTGTGTTCCAGTATTAATAGTAATATTTCGTGTGTAACCTTATCAAACGCCTTTTCAAGGTCTAACTGTAGCATGGCAACCCGACCTTCTTCGGCATCACATGATTCAAGTATGCTTCTGGCAACGTGGATATTAGTGTATATCGTTCTTCCTTGGATTCCAAAGGTCTGGTGAGGTCCAATTAGTATTTTAATTACTTTTTGAAGTCGCTTAGCAAGCACTTTCATGTGAACTTTATAATCAACATTTGTGAGGCTTATTGGTCTGTAAGCCTCTACAGAGCGTAACTTCAAACGATCATTGGTCTTTGGAATTAGTACCATATGTGTCATCCTAAATGATGGGGGCATCCTTTTCATCTCGTAACACTCATTTATTACGCGGTGCAATACTTCTGCCATTTCTGCTTTAAAGCATTTATAGAAAGCTGCCCCTAGCCCATCTGGTCCAGGTGATTTACCAAGGCTTAACTCATCAATTGCTTTTTCAACTTCTTTCACGCTAATTGGTCTTTCTAGCTCCTCACATAGTTCTTTTTCTAATTTAGGCATTAGTGGCAGGAAGTTATTTTTAAACAGCTCGGTGTTTTCTTTCTTATGATTTAGTAAGTTACGGAAGCGCTCAACGAAGGCCATTTCAATGATATTACTATCTGTGGTAACACGGTTGTGATAACAAATTTCGTTTATTTCTTTTTTTACTGCATGCCGCTTTTCATCGCCTAGCGCTCGTTTGGTGGGCGTTTCCCCGCACCAAAACCGCTCTGCGCGTGCCCTGACTACTGCGCCTCGATATCTTTCAATGTCAACTGCTTCTAGCTTACTTTTAATTTCTTTTATTTGCTTTGCAAACAAACCCGGCTTGTAGTTTTCCGTTGCAATAATAAATTCTAGCGTGGTATAAAGTTCGTTTTCTTTCTCTTTTTCTTTTCTGTGTAGCACACATGCTCGGTCAATCGCAGCAAGTTTTATCTCTGATTTAAAGATTTCCCATGAAGCTGAAATGCTACCTGACTCATCACACAACAAGTTATATATCTTTTCTTTTAGTTTTTCAAGAAAAGGTTGATCTTGTAATAATTTATCGTTGAACTTCCAAGTAAACCAATTAAATTTGGAAGCTTTTTCTTTTGTGCCCACAGTAACTGTTACTAAACAGTGATCACTGAAACTAACACATTTGACGTGATAGTCAACACATTCAGGCAAAAAAAGAGCAGGCACATAAATACGGTCTAACCTGGCATGGCAATCACCTTGGAAGTGGGTGTACGCCGTGCCGTTTCCAGAGACTAGTACGCTTCCTACATCTTCTAGGTCATGTTCATTTACAACTTCTGTCAAATACATCGCACTTTTGTCTCTCGCCAGTAACTTTTTACTTCTATCCTCTGGTCTTTGCACACAATTAAAGTCGCCAAACAGGATGACATTTCGGTCACACTTTACATACGATTGTATAGTTCCAAAAAAATCACCTCTTTCTTGGGGTGTATTAGGCGCGTAAACGCATAGGGCACGCCATAACATACCGCAAAATCCAAAATCCAACACAACAAACCGGCCACTCTGGCATGCTATAACTGCTTCTTCAACAATATCTATTGAATTTCGATATAATATCAAGCAGCCTCCAGACGTACCCACAGCATGCGACACGCAAATATTAAATCTAGCTCTGAAAGTTTCCACCATTCGATCTGTTTGCTCTTGGGTCTCGATTTTTGTTTCTTGTACGGCGATCAGATCCAGATCATTTTCTAAGAGAAGGCGACTTAGCTGGTATTGTTTCCTGCGGGCTGACAAGCCACGCACATTTAAGGTCGCTATGCGTAAAGGAAATTTTAGTTTGTTAGCCATATTAAACAGGTTTTACAATACTTGTAGTACTCACATCGCTGTTCGACAGGATGGTAGGCTCCGACATTGTTTTTGTTTCTGGTGGGTTTAGAGCCATCTTGTCACATAAAGAGGCCCGATCAGTGATCGGACTGTTCGAGTTCTCACCACACAAACAGTTCCCTCGCTAAGGCGGGGGGGGGGGGGGGGGGGCTCTGTGGGCGTCGGTCTCCGGTCGGGTGGTACATTGGGCTTGAAATGCGTGATGCTGCGACGAGCAGTGCCCGTCTTCGTAGGTGGTTCCCCTGTGCTCGTCTGGCCGTTGTTCTGTCTGTTGTCTTGGGTTTCATCACGGGTACGCTTCGCTGCAGCGCTGGTAACTGTTTCCATTGCGACCTCGCGAGCTTCCGTCACTTCAATTATATCTTTTGAAGGCATAGTCGTATTAGCAACTTCGTGTTGACTAGCGGGCTCTTTGTCTGTGTTAGTTGCCGCGGCTACGGGGCCTTCGTCTTCGTTGGTGTCCTTCGTGTTCGTATCTTTCTTTCCGGGTGGCTTTGTCTCAACAGTTGTCACAGCGGAGTCTTCATGCTCATCTTCCCGTGTAGCTTCCTTGGCGTCATTCAGGTCCATAATATGTTCCGACGTATCATAACTTCGCGGTGGTCCTGCTACTGATGCATAAGATCGCACGCACATGGTCTCATCGTGGCCATAGCGGCGACAATGGCCACAGCGTGGGACACGACAGTCTCGTCGCATGTGTCCGATGCCGTGACACCGGAGGCAGAGCGGTGCTCTGCCCGGAACAGAGACAAGCGCCAGGTCTTCCGCAACTCGCAGTTGATGCGGCAAGTCATCCGTACTCACGCCCACCTTCAGTTGTAAGGTCACTGACCTCGTTGTAGTATTCTTCTCGTTACAGCCTTGAACACGCCACTTATCTCTGGTGACTTCCAGGACTTTGCCGAATGGAGCCAATGCAGTGCGCACGTCTTCATCGGGAACGCCATGCAAAAGCCAGTACAGCTTTATCCTTAGCGCCTGGTTGCACGGATCGACTACAACGCAGCGTCGGTCTTTCACAGTGAAGTTTCCAGCTGCCAGCATCTTTTTCTTTGCTTCGTTGTCACAGAACGTCACCGCCCAGACATGATTCATTTGATAAGCACCTAGTGCGACCACTTCCGGCAGTAGCGAAAGTTGCTCGAGTGCACCTCTAAAATGTTCGACCCTATACGGCCTGGCTTTCAAATCGGCGTGTAAAAAGACAGTGTCCTTCACAGTCGTACCTGAGGGCAAAGTCGGCAAAACAATTTGGTAGTCCTGGCTGAACATCTCGGTTGACCTGTTACCGCCGCCTCGGGTGGCGGCTATACCTGCTCCTTGGGAGCTCATGAGACGCACGTCCGCACGCTACGGTGGCCGGAAGTGGAATCCCCTCTATACTAATGAGGAGACATGGAGAGACGCACATAAAACGCTACAAATATGGCTGCATTAAATGCCCAACATTCTGCGCACAACTTTATCCGCATGCGCGTAGCAGATACTTTGATAGGTTAGGTGGCGATAACATGGCAACGTGTGCGGAATAAAAAAAAAAAAAAAACTCCCTGTCGGGGAATCGAACCCCGGTCTCCCGCGTGACAGGCGGGGATACTGGCCACTATACTAATGAGGAGACATAGAGAGACGCATATAAAACGCTACAAATATGGCTGCATTAAATGCCCAACATTCTGCGCACAACTTTAGCCACATGCGCGTAGCAGATACTTTGATAGGTTGGGTGGCGATAACATGGCAACGAGCGCGGAATAATAATAAAAAAAACTCCCTGTCGGGGAATCGAACCCCGGTCTCCCGCGTGACAGGCGGGGATACTGGCCACTATACTAATGAGGAGACATGGAGAGACGCACATAAAACGCTACAAATATGGCTGCATTAAATGCCCAACATTCTTCTTCTTTCTTCTTTCTGGGGTTTTACGTGCCAAAACCAGTTCTGATTATGAGGCACGCCGTAGTGGAGGGCTCCGGATTAATTTTGACCACCTGGGGTTGTTTAACGTGCACTACAACGCAAGCACACGGGCGTTTTTGCATTTCGCCTCCATCGAAATGCGGCCGCCGGGGCCGGGATACGATCTCGCGACCTCGTGCTCAGCAGCGCAATGCCTTAGCTGACTGAGCTACCCCGGCGGGTCTGCCCAACATTCTGCGCACAACTTTAGCCGCATGCGCGTAGCAGATATTTTGATAGGTTGGGTGGCGATAACATGGCAACGTGCGCGGAATAATAATAATAAAAAAAACTCCCTGTCGGGGAATCGAACCCCGGTCTCCCGCGTGACAAGCGGGGATACTGGCCACTATACTAATGAGGAGACATGGAGAGACGCACATAAAACGCTACAAATATGGCTGCATTAAATGCCCAACATTCTGCGCACAACTTTAGCCGCATGCGCGTAGCAGATACTTTGATAGGTTGGGTGGCGATAACACGGCAACGTGCGCGGAATAATAATAATAAAAAAAAACTCCCTGTCGGGGAATCGAACCCCGGTCTCCCGCGTGACAGGCGGGGATACTGGCCACTATACTAATGAGGAGACATGGAGAGACGCACATAAAACGCTACAAATATGGCTGCATTAAATGCCCAACATTCTGCGCACAACTTTAGCCGCATGCGCGTAGCAGATACTTCGATAGGTTGGGTGGCGATAACATGGCAACGTGCGCGGAATAATAATAATAAAAAAAACTCCCTGTCGGGGAATCGAACCCCGGTCTCCCGCGTGACAGGCGGGGATACTGGCCACTATACTAATGAGGAGACATGGAGAGACGCACATAAAAGGCTACAAATATGGCTGCATTAAATGCCCAACGTTCTGCGCACAACTTTAGCCGCATGCGCGTAGCAGATACTTTGATAGGTTGGGTGGCGATAACATGGCAACGTGCGCGGAATAATAATAAAAAATGTGGTTGATCCCTCTTATATAGGAATCGGTATAGAACACGAAAGTGAAACGTGTCTTCACAGAAGTAGTGTAATGTTTATTGCACATTGATATATAATGTCTATTGGTGTTTTGTGGCTAAAGCGCCCTTAGGCGTTGATGCACCCACGCTGACGCCTGGTGGCACGTCTCCTCCATCACGACTACCAACGTCGATGACCATGAGCAACCGTCGTGCATATGGAAGCTGCACTACGCTGCACACGCTAGCACAACGCGAAAGACGAAGCACGTAACTGACACACTAATACAACGCGCAAGAGAAAGCACGTAACTGAATCGTCACCGAGTCAAATCAGCGCGTACAGCGCGTCGTAATTGCAGCCTCCGCGATCAACTTCAGAAACATTTTCAGAGCTAATTGCGGAGGCCACGCTCCGCTGTGCTGAGTACGGTGAACGCCACCTAGGTGGCGTTGGTAGTGCTTCTTGATGCCAGCGTCCCTTCGAATGCTGGCATCGAGGCGTCGTAGTGCTGAGACCACCGAAGCGTTCACTGTCGGTGCGCGTTAAGGCCGGAATACATGGAGCGAATAACCGGCGTCCGAGCGAAGAACTTCGTCGGGCGGCGAACGTCCGACGGCCGGCGTCAAGAAATTTGCCGTCCGCAGCCGATCTGCCTGTCCAAACATTTTCGTCTGGCGAACGCCGCCGCCGGAAGCGTCTAGCGCGCAGCGGTGGACGACAGCCAATCAGGAGGCACTAGTTCCGGTCGCAATGCATGCTGGTGTTTTGCGCGCGCGCGCCTTTTCGCGTCGTCTGCAATCGCGTTGGTGTTGCCGTGTCTGCATGTCTCTGCACCGATTGAGTAGTTCCTAGTATGATCTCTCAGGAATCGCGTTGTATTTGTACATGCCATATCCGCTGATCTGCGAGGAAACAGACAAGCAGTGCAAGCTCTCTACAACAACCTTCAACAGAAATCGTCTGATCTCAGAGGCCACATGCTGTCGTCATGCCTATCTCCCGACTTCCCCGATAGATGGCGCTGGCATCGGATATTTCTTTCGCTAGGCTTAGACGCGTTCGAAACGAGAAGCGATCTCGAAAACTACTCAAGGTTATCCATAATACTCTGTCGTCGAAGCGGCCTGAGACTAAGCGAAAGCCGTTTACGCAGTCATTTGCTTCCAACTAAGTGAATTCTACAAGGACAACGCCAAATTCAGTTCGAAGCGGGCGGCCGGGACCGCCGCCAACACGGCGGCCAACGCGCGGCGGCGTTCGCCGCATGTATTGCAACACAGCAAACATCCTGCGTCGTGTCGCCGCGTCGTTACTTGACGTGTGAAGTTCGTCGAGAAAGTTCGCTCCATGTATCCCGGGCTTTAGTGTCATAATGCAGTACTTCTCTTTTCTGCTCGTAGGCGGCGGCACCGCCCCGAGCAAGAGCGCGGGTACACGGAGGAGTGTTAGATATATAAGGCGCGTCTGCGTAGCTCTCTGCAAATGCGTTTGTGGCGCAATGGGTTAAGCGCTCGGCGATCTATCGTCGCGGACCGAGAGGTCGTGGGTTCGATTTCCAAATTTTGCATGTTTGTGGAACTTTTTCTTCTGGTTTCTTTCTTTGTATTATGTTCTATGACGTATTTCCGTGACGGAAATACGTCAGTGAAGTCTTGGTGGACCCCGGAATAAAACACTTTCGTGTTAAAAAAAAGACACTCCCCGTCGGGGAATCGAACCCCGGTCTCCCGCGTGACAGGCAGGGATACTGGCCACTATACTAACGAGGAGACATGAAAAGGCGCACATAAAGCATTACATATATGAAACATTGAAAATGCAATATTCTGCGCCCAAGTGTAGTAAAACACGCGCGCGAACGATAGATAGCGTGGGTGTGGTGACCATGGGAACACGCGTGCAGAAAAAGGAAAAAAAAAAGACACTCCCCGTCGGGGAATCGAACCCCGGTCTCCCGCGTGACAGGCAGGGATACTGGCCACTATACTTTTTTTTTTATTTATTGCCGGTCTTTGACAATGTACAATGCACATGGTATAGAAACAGACATCACAAAAAGAACACCTACAGAACATACTGAAAAACATGAAAGCCATCAGCCCAACATGGACTGGCGTTGTCAAACTAAAATTCTTTTAAAGCTGTCAGAGGTTCTATCCTCGACAGCCAATCGGGTACAATATCTTGCATTTTCTTGATTTCAATGAAACGAGACATACTTTCTCGAAAATAAATACGAGCAGGCCTAGCATCTGGGTCGCAATGGTACCCTGCCATTCGTGCCCGCCATAAACAGTGGAGGCCATTGAGCATAATTAGGTCGTATGGAACCCCGTCCTCATTGTCAATCGGTAAGTACCTGATCCCATGCGGATTCAACGGAAACTCCTTCTTGATTGTCCGTTTTAGGACGTCCCAGAAGTACACCCCTTCCCAGCAATGCAAAAACACATGATCTACAGTTTCAGGTTGCTTGCAAATCAAGCAGTGTGGGCCCCATGGTACAAGGAAGCCGCGTTCTTCCATGAACGTCTTCACTGACAGTGTTCCTGTGTGTAGCCTAAAAAAGAATGTTTTTGCCCCAGTAGGCACCTCCATTCTTTTCACCCGTTTAAGGACATCCTGTCCTGGTCCTCCACTGTATATCGCTCTGTACAATGGCACTGGAAAAATAATATCGCATACATCTTTATATAATGTCTTTCTTTTCACGGCAGATAAATAATCGAAAGAAAAACGCACAGAAAGAAAGCGCACACTGTCGACTACCTCTTTAAGATAGCCGCGAATCGTTCCTGGCATACTATTGGTACTAACAATGAGCGCCGGCAGCGCAGCTCTTAATCTGAGCTGTAATACCGTACGCAGAAAAGGATCACGCACATCTCGAAAACACAAAAATCTATTGACAAGTTGTCGTACAAAAAGATGCGCCAAGCCCAGGCCACCTTCCTTCACCCGCCTGAACAGATTTGTTCGGCTACATCTTTCCCAGTTAGAGTCCCAGATAAAAACGGCGAACACTCTGTGCAATCTTTGCACATTTACCCTTGAACAAAACAACGTCTGCATGACGTACCACAACTTCGTAATGAAAAACAAATTACATACAGTTGCCCTTGCGAAAATGGACAGGTTGATGCCTTTCCACCTGTCTGCTTTTTCTTTTGTTTCTTTTATTTGGTTCGTCCAGTATTCCTCGCTTGGTGGACCCCGTGAAGTCTTGGTGGACCCCGGAATAAAACACTTTCGTGTTAATAAAAAAAAAACTCCCTGTCGGGGAATCGAACCCCGGTCTCCCGCGTGACAGGCGGGGATACTGGCCACTATACTAATGAGGAGACATGGAGAGACGCACATAAAACGCTACAAATATGGCTGCATTAAATGCCCAACATTCTGCGCACAACTTTAGCCGCATGCGCGTAGCAGATACTTTGATAGGTTGGGTGGCGATAACATGGCAACGTGCGCGGAATAATAATAATAAAAAAAAACTCCCTGTCGGGGAATGAAACATTGAAAATGCAATATTCTGCGCACAAGTGTAGTTACACGCGCGCGCGAACGATAGATAGCGTGGGTGTGGTGACCATGGGAACACGCGGGCAGAAAAAAAAGGAAAAAAAAAAGACACTCCCCGTCGGGGAATCGAACCCCGGTCTCCCGCGTGACAGGCGGGGATACTGGCCACTATACTAACGTAGA
Organism: Dermacentor silvarum; assembly: GCF_013339745.2. NCBI lineage: Eukaryota > Metazoa > Arthropoda > Arachnida > Ixodida > Ixodidae > Dermacentor > Dermacentor silvarum. Next base: position 189,107,954 of record NC_051157.2, read on the forward strand.
TTTTTTTCTTTATTTCCATAACAACATACAACACAGAACCCAACATAAAAATGCTAAAAGCGCCAACTAATAGCTTGTTGACGCGGCACGACTAAAAAAGCTGTAATGACACTAGGTCATTAAGTACAGGAAACCATGTTGGCTGTTCATCTTGAGATAGGTACACATCACGCATATAGGCAATACTTTCAATGAAGTTTTCCCTTACCGATCTTACAACAGGTCTTGCATGTTTGAGTGCTATTCTGGTTTTCCAGATACTATGCAGGCTTAATACCATGAACATGTCATATGGTATGCCCCCATCATTGTTTACTGGAACAAAATGAATCCCATATGGTGTGAGGGGCAAATCCTGTTTCGGCGTTCTCTGGAGAATGTCCCAATGAAATATAGAATCATAACAGTCGAGGAATATATGGATTACTGTTTCAGGCTTTCGGCATAAAAGGCAGTCAACTGACCAGGGAACAAAAAAACCCTTTTTCTGCAGCGAAGCTTTGACTGGGAGCGTGCCACTGTGAAGTAGAAAAAAGAAAGTTTTTACAGACGATCGAACCGGCATTCTTTTGACTCTTTTTAAAACGTCTTTACCGCGCCAACAGAAAACATGTTTCGATAAACAGGCACTCGAAGCATGACGTCCCGAAGATCTTTACACAATCGTTTCTTTGATACAAAAGTAAGATAATCGAACGAGAAACGTACTTTAAGAATTATTAAAGCGCTTACAACTTCGCGTAGATACCCGCACAAACTACTTCCTGTAGTGCTACTCGAAGACACAATAAACTCAGAAATAGCGCTGAGCAATCTCACTTGAAGCACTGCACGCAAAAAACAAACATGAATAGAACACACTGAATGACTGCAGAGAACGACTGTCAAAATTAGCTCGTGACATAGCAATCACTTGCAACACATACCAAATCCGTGCAACAAGGAACGTATTGCAAATCGTTGACCTAGTAAATATGGATAAATTTTTTTTCTCCCCATTTCGTGGTTTTCGTCCGCACCCGTTCAATCTCTTCTTTCCAATATTGTGAAAAATCATCATACCAGTTTAAAGGTGCATGCTCCTAGATATTTTTGGGGCGAGACTGTCCACTGTAAGTTTTCAAGGACATTGGGCTTCTCATGCCAGCTTCCATGCCAGAATACTGTACACTTCTCCCAGTTAACAACGCTTCCAGACATTTTGCAGAACGTTCGAGCTTGTTGAACAGTTTCGCTAACACTTTCCTAGTCCCCACAAAAGACGGCAAAATCATCTGCATACGAGAGAATTTTCACTTCACTCGTCATTAAGGGGAATCCCCTTATTTTATGGCTGTGTATCACTTTTAAGCAAAAAGGCTTCAAGTAAATTGCGAAAAGAAGCGACGAAGCCGGGCATCCTTGCTTTATACTTCTACGAATTTTAATTTCACCAGAGAGTTGTTTGTTTACTATAAAGTTCGTGCTACACCCTTCATAACATAGTTTCAATCCTTCTAGTGTAATGCTGCCAACATTCACATGCTCTAGAATAGAGAAAAGCACACTGTGTACAACACGATCGAAAGCCTTCTCCAAGTCAAGGTGCATCGTTGCAACTCTGCCTTCCCATGCATCGCAACACTCAAGAATACTTCTTGCCACATGTATATTATCCAGTATCGACCGGCCTCTTATGCCACATGTTTGGTGTGGGCCTACTATTGATGTCATCACTGACTGCAACCGTCTTGCTAACACTTTCATAAATATTTTGTAATCGACATTTGACAAACTTATGGGGCGGTACGATCTTACTGAGAGAAGCTTTAAAGGGTCGTTGGTTTTCGGAATCAGGACGGTATGGGTTTTCCGGAAAGATGGTGGCATATATTTTACTTCGTAAGCCTCCGCTAGAACATGGTGTAAAACGACTGCTAGTTCATGCTTAAATGCCTTATAGAAAGCCGCGCCTAGGCCATCAGGTCCTGGCGCTTTTCCAGGTTTCAATTCATCAATTGCTCTTTCGATGTCACCCAAGGTAATGGGTTCCTCAAGAACGGTTTTTACGTCCTCATCTAGCCTCGGCATTAAAGGCAAGTATTCTATGTCAAAGCCAGCTTCCACTAGTCCTTTGCAGCTCAACAACTCTCGGTAGTGTTCGGTGAAGGCACGCTGTATTGTATCACTATCGCTACTACGTACGTACGTCGCCATATTCAATTTCCTTTATTTCATTTTGTGACGCGTATCTTTTCTCTTCGCTCAAAGCCCGTCTTGTGGGCGTTTCCCCCAGGCACAAATGCTCTGCGCACGCACGTATGACTGACCCTCTATATCTCTCGACATCAAGAATCTGAAGCTGATTTTTAACGTTCCTTATCTCTTTTGACAACTCTTCTGGCTGTGTGCATTTTATCGACAATTATTTGTTAAGCTTGCTTCGCAATTCATTTTCCTTTCTTTTTCCATTATAGCATAATATAGAGGCCCTTTCAATGGCTGTTATTTTAAAGTCTTGTTTAAATTCTTCCCACATGCATCGTTATGAACCCTCCGGATTCACAAGCAAGCATCTCTCGTAAACGATCTTTTGCAAACTCGAGAAAGATTGTGTCGTCCAGAAGCTTGACATTGAATTTCCATAAGACCCAATTGAAAGGTCGGTTTTCTTTTCTTTTGCCAAGGGAGAACATAACGAGACTATGGTAACTGAAAGATACGTGGCTCACGTCATAGCCACTGCACAAGGGAACCAGTGTCGCTGATACATATGCTCGACCTAATCGAGCGTGTCTGCCCCTTTGGAAATGCGTAAACACAGTCTGCTTTCCACCGCAAAACACAACACCAACTTCCTTTAATTCATGCTCTTGGACTGCTGCGAGCAAAAAAAGCGCACTTTGATCACGAACAAGCGAGTAGCTATTGCGGTCTTCAGTAAAACAAACACAATTGAAATCTCCCAGCAAGATGACATAGCGCTCAGATTTCATATACACATCTAGATTTTCAAAGAAGTCGCGGCGTTCTCTTTCAATATTTGGGGCGTATATGCAAATTGCCCGCCATTCAGCATTCCAGAGCAAGAAATCACACACGATCATTCGACCTTCGTCACAAGCAAATACAGATTGCACAACAATTTCTAAAGATTTCCGCAATAGCAAAACGCAGCCACCGGAATTACCGACAGCGTGAGAAACGCAAGCATTGTACCACGCTCTAAATGGTTCGAGCATTCGAACCGTTCGTTCTTCACTTTCAATTTTTGTTTCCTGTAGAGCGGCTATGTCCAAATCATTGTCGTGCAATAACCGGCTGACCTGGTACTGCCGCCTTCTGGCCCCGAGGCCTCGGACATTAAGCGTACCAATGCGTAGTGCTATTTGGGATTTTGAATCCATCCTTGTTTTGTTGTTTATTCCGAAAGAGAAAACTGGGCCTCTAGGTTAACTAAATCCTTGCATTTTGCCGATTCGCAGCAAGCGCGAAAAACCTTTCATAATAACAAAAACAAAATTCGACCGAACTTTACCGAACAGGCATTGCTCGACGACGCCCTCGTTATTACGGGGGCGCCTTCGTTACCGTCGGATGGGAATCCGGCGGAACGTTAGGCTTTGGTTTAAAAGATGACCGGCGGTACGGAGTGTCTTTTCTGGGTGGCTCCTTTACCTTCTCACTGCAACCGTCGTCGCCTTCCGAAACTTTCCCGTGTGTCCGCTTCGCGGACGAGCTGCTCGCGATGTCCATGTCTTCTTGGTCATTACCCGGCGAGGCCGGACTGTTATCAGAGGCGTCTTTGACAGCGCACGTTATGGTGGCGGTTTGCCTGCTGTACACATGCACATCACCATTTTCACTTTGAACACTTTTCACATTCTCTCCAACGGAAGTTTCAACTGCTGGAGACGTAGGTTCGCTGACCTTGTCTCCCGCAGCCTCCGCCACGTCCACCTCGTCCATGATGTGCTCTACGGGGTCCTCCCGGCTCCTTTGGCCTGCCACGCTCGCGTAAGCCTTAGTGCACTGGCTATCATCATGTCCGAAGCGACGGCACAGCTTGCACCTTGAAACGCGGCATTTCGGCGAATATCCCCTGTTCGCTGGCACCGCAGACAAAGCGGTGGCCTTCCGGGTACAACCAGAAATGCCAGACACTCCTAGCTGGTGCGGCAGGTCGTCCAGAGTAGGGCCAGCCTTTTGTTGCAGACTAACCGTCCGTGTCGAAGAGCCCTTATTGCTGAGTCCTGGTACACGCCAATGCTCTCTGCAAACAACCGTCACCTTCCCAAACGGTGCGAGAGCAGTGCGCACGTCTCCATCTGGTATGTGGTGAAGCAGCCAATAAAGGCTTAAGCGCACAGTATGGGTGCTCGGATCTATCACGAGGCAGCGGTGATTCTGCACAGTCAGGTCGGTCACTGCGAGCAACTTCTTCATTCCTTCCGCATTCTTGAAGGTCACCGCCCATACGTGATTCATCTGAAACGCCCCCAAGTTTGTTGCCACCTCGGGAAGCAATTCCAGACGATTCAAAGTGTCTCGGAAGTCCTCAGCTCGAAAAGGCCTGGCTTTCACGCTGCCGTGAAGAAATAAAGTATTTAAAACAGACGAACCTGATGGCAGTTGAGGCAAAATAATGTCACAGTCCTTAGACTCCTGGGCATCTGTCCTGTTTCCGCGGCCCTGCTGGGCCGCATTCGCGGCTCCAAAGAAGCTCGACATTACACAACCGTACACTACGGTGGCCGGAAGTGGAATCCATACTCACGAGGAGACACATGGAGGGGCGCACATAAAACACTACAAATATGTCGGCATTGAAAGCGCAATATTTTGCGCACAACTTTAGCCACACGCGCGCAAATGATACATAGATAGGTTAGCTGGAGATAACATGGCAACGTGCATGAAAAAAAATGTTGTCGCAGTTTCACCTGAAAGGCGAAGCATCAATTGCGATAGCAAATTTGTAGAGAGCTATACGGAGTAATGATATTAGCTTTATCAGCTGTATAAACTTGGACATGCAGCATCACCGGCAACACGCAGAACTGTTGTCGACGCCGTCGGCGTTTTGCCCGCGTTCGCTCAAAATGCGTGCGGCGTTGGTGACTGTTGCCGGAGCCTCTGATATAAATAGGCACTTGGTTCCGCAGCTAAACGTCGCCTCCCTTCCCTCCCCCTCTCCCCCTCCTCCCCCACGGCCTTTCGCGCGTCGGAAGAAGGCGCGTTTGCTCTACCAATGCCTCCTTTTTTTAGGAGGCATTGGCTCTACATATATGGTGGTTGTAAAGGAGGAAAGAGACGCCTACTTCTGCAGCCCTTAAGGGAGCACGGCGCAGAACGCGCGTTTGTTCTCCGCCGTGCGTTCACTCCCCGTGAAAGCGCGCGCCCCTCGCGCCCTTTCACTCGCACATACAGCGTTCGGCGCGCGGCGACAATTTCATCTCCATTGACGTCATACGGAACCTCACGGCGACGGCGACAGCAGAAATCTGCTTTTGAGTGTCCATATAATTGCTATCGCAATAAAAAAAACACACTCCCAGTCGGGGAATTGAACCCCGGTCTCCCGCGTGACAGGCGGGGATACTGGCCACTATACTAACGAGGAGACTTTTTTTTTAATTACCGGTTTTCACAACAATACATATACAGATATACAATACACGAATTCAATCTTTGAATTCCACGCAAACTGTGACGTCATGAGAAATGTCGCTGTACATTCCAATGTGATGCTTTGTTAAAATTGCTTGATCGTCGCTAACTGATCAAGGATAGGTAACCAGAGTGGTGGCTCTGTTTGAGTTTTTAATACTTCGCGGACATAAACGATAGTTTCAATGAAATTTTCCCTGGCTGGTCTAGGATTCACCTCCTCATTTCTAACAGCCATCCTAGTCTTCCACACGCTGTGCATGCAGAGGAGCATCACCATGTCATACGGCACGCCCTCTGGCTCGGTCGACGGCAAAAACCTAATACCAAATGGGGTTAACGGGAAGTCCTTCTTAATTGTACGCTGGAGAATGTCCCACAGGAATACTGAATCCCAGCAGTCTAGGAAGAGGTGCTCTATTGTTTCAGGCTTTCGGCAAATCATGCAGTTAACGCCCCAGGGAAGGAAGAATCCCTTTTGTTGGAGCCACGGCTTCACAGGGAGCGTGCCAGTGTGCAAACAGAAGATAAATGATTTAGTAGTCGCCTTCACAGGCATCTTTTTCACCCGTTTCAATACGTCCTTTTCTGGGTCTAAATTATACAGAGCTGAATACACAGGCACTGGGCACATAATATTTACTAGATCTTTATACAATCGTTTTCGTTTTGCAGTATGCAAGTAATCTACTGAAAAATGTGCACTGAGAAGGCGATAAGCATTCACCACTTCTATCCAGAAAGCTTTAATCGCTACCTTAGGTCCAGCATGAGACGTCACAATGTAATCAGGCAAAGCATCACACAATCGCCATTGAATTACACACCGCAGGAAACCGTCGCTTTGGTCGCGAAGGAAACTAAATCTAGAAACTACCTGCTTCAGGAATAAATTAGATAGTCCCAAGCCCCCTTTGCGCAATGGATGGAACAAATTTAACCGAGTGGAACGCTCCCATGACGAACCCCACACATAGACAGCGAAAATTCGGTGCAAATTTTGCACGCTTACTCTGGACATACAAAGAACTTGCAATAAGTAGAACACTTTTGCTACCAAAAATAAATTGCACATGGTTGTACGTCCGAACATTGACAGGTTGTGACCATCCCACTTTACTGTTTGTGCTCTGACCTTTTCTATTTCAGCTACCTAATGGGATTTTGCATCTCGGTAGTGTTCCAGTGGGACTCCGAGGTAACGAGTCGGCATCTGACTGAATTTGATGCTTTCAACATAAGCTGGCGTACGTTCCCATTCTCTGTGCCAGAATTCGGTGCTTTTCTGCCAGCTTATGGCACTTCCAGTCTGTGTACAGAACATTTTTTGCATCTTTGACTGCTTCAACGATGCTCTCTTGATCGGCACAAAAGATCGCTATGTCGCCAGCGTATGACAGGATTTTAACTTCGTGCATATGCCGTCTGAATCCATTGACCTTCTCGTTATTCAATACTTTTAAACAGAATGGCTCTAGAAATATGGCGAAAAGCAACGGAGAGGCCGGGCAACCTTGACGTACACTCGACCTAACCGGTATACTTTTGCTCAGCTTGTTATTAATGATGAGGTTTGCACTGAAATCTGCGTATGCCATTTGGACCCCTTCTTGAATAATTTTTCCTATGCTAATGTGTTCGAGCACAGCGAAAAGTACGCTGTGGACAACCTTATCGAAGGCTTTCTCGAGGTCTAATTGGACCATTGCCACGTGTCCGAGGGTTACGTCACAGCACTCAAGAACGCTTCTAGCTGTATGGATGTTGGTTAGTATGCTTCTTCCCTTCACGCCACACGTCTGATGTGGCCCAACGACAGATGTAATTATTGACTGAAGCCTCTTGGCAAGGACCTTCATGTACACCTTATAGTCGACATTCGTGAGACTAATGGGTCGATATGCTTCGACCGACTGCAGCTTGGCTGGCTCATTGGTCTTTGGTATCAGGACGATATGGCTGGTCCTGAAGGATGAGGGCAGTCGTTGAACTTCGTAAGCTTCAGTTATGATGATGTAAAATATTTCTGCCATTTCAGACTTGAAAAACTTATAGAAGCTGGACCCTAGGCCGTCAGGCCCTGGAGCCTTTGCCGTACCGAGCTCATCAATTGCTCGCTCTAACTCTTGAATACTAATAGGTCTCTCCAGTCCCGTTTTTACGTCTTCTTGCAGTACTGGCATGAGTGACAAGAAATGCTTCTTAAAATCCTCTGTCACTTCGACTTTACTGTTAAAGAGATTAGAATACCGTTCTTCAAAAGCACTTTGAATGCTTTCTTGATCATCTGTAAGAACGCCGTGATAGGTAATTTCCTTAATTTCTTTCTTTGTCGCATATCTCTTTTCATCCCCGAGTGCCCGCTTCGTCGGGACTTCGTCTAACCAGATGCGCTGGGCTCGCGATCTTATCACCGCTCCTTCGTATCTTTCGGTCTCCAGAGCTTCTAGCTGTTGTTTAATTTCTTTGATAACAGTTGTAAAATGCCCAGGGACTGCGCTTTCTACATCTAAAGAGTACTTCAGCGTACAGTTTAGTTCTCTTTCACGTTGTTTAGCCTTATGCCTTAAGACACATGTCCTTTGCATCGCTATACTTTTCACCTCGCTTTTGAATTGATCCCAACCACAGAACATTTCAGTCGGTTCACTCGTGCGCAATTCTTTAATTTTCTCCGTTACTTCGTTGACGAATCTTTCGTCCTGCAGTAGCTTTTCATTGAGCTTCCACAGATGCCAATTAAAACGGGACGCCTTCACTTTTGAATCGATTGTGAACACCACCAAACTGTGGTCACTAAAGCTGACATGTTTAATACCGTAGTGATTGCAAGATGGTACTAATTCCGCCGACACGTACGCACGATCGAGCCTTGCATGGCTCCGTCCTTGAAAATGAGTGACTCGGTTTTCACGCAGCACATCACCAACATCAACAAGGCCAAACTCTTCAACAGTGGAACTGAGCGCCTCTGCACTCTTGTCTTTTATGAGCACATCTTTAGTAGTGTCTTGGGCAAATATACACAGTTAAAATCACCGAGCAAAACAATTCTCCTCTGACTACTTATGAAGGTGGCCATATAGTCAAAAAACACTTTCCGCTCATTTACTTTGTTTGGGGCGTAAATACAAATTATTCTCCAGGCTACATCATTGCTAGTTATGTCACACATAACAATTCGGCCATCATCGGATGTCACCACAGTCTCTTCAATGATACCGACAGTGTTTCGCAGAAAAATAACACAACCTCCGGATTTCCCTTTGGCATGACAAACACAAACATTGTAATTTGATTTAAACATTTCGACCTTTCTATCCGTCTGTTCCTCACTTTCAATTTTTGTTTCCTGGACTGCAAGAATATCAATATCATGGAAAATTAACAGCCGGTTGACTTGAGCCTGCCGTTTTCTCGTCTACAGGCCACGCACCTTAAGCGTTCCTACTTTGTAGCCACATTTAGAAAGCTGGGGAACAGACAGACTGCTTTGTGACTGATGCACGTTTGGTGTTAGTGGACTTACAGCACTGGACTGGACAACGTTGAATGGCTCCGCCACACTGGTCGAAGCCCTTGCGTGTTCCTTGTCGGCACACATCACCAGAACTGCAGCCTACATGTCTAACCTCAGTTCCTTCGTGCTCTACTACAGCAGCAGCGACCCCGCTAAGGCGGGGACACTGCGGGCGTCGACCTTTTGTCCGGTGGTACGTTCGGTTTAGGCTTCAGCGAAAGCCTCTGAGAGGTGGTGGTCTTGGCCGGCGGTCCTTCAGCTGTGGTCGCGTCATCTTCTTTTCCATCCTTTTCCGCGTTCTCGTCGCGTGGTCTTTTGGAGACAGCGACTGGGTTGCCGCTATTCCCTGGCTCTGCGCCGCTTCCGTCTACTTCAGGTCTGCTAACCAAGGTCTCCCCGGCGGTTGCCAGCACGGCTTCACCCTCGGTGCAACTTTCTGTCGCTGGCTCCTGTGTCATGCTGTCTTCTTTTCTGGCTTCTACCTCCTGAGCTTTGTCATTGCTCGTAGCGTCTAGCACATCGTCACATTTCAGTGGATCCCCGCCCTCCCGAGCAGTGTCCTCGGCGTCAGCTTGGTCCATCAGATGCTCGTTTATCACGTCGCTCTTGCCAAACCATGTCACGTTTGCGTAACTTCGCACGCACTGGGTATCTTCGTGGCCGAAGCGACGACAGATCCCGCAACGCGGAACGCGGCACTCGCGCCGTATGTGTCCGGTGCCGTGACACCGGAGGCAGAGCGGTGCTCTGCCAGGCACTATCACAAGTGCATTGTCCTCGCCGACGCGAAGCTGATGCGGTAAATCTTCTATGGTAAAGCCTGCTTTCAAACATAAGGACACCAGCCTTGTGTGCGAGCCTTTGTCACTGCATCCGGCAACACGCCATTTTTCCCTTGACATCTCGGTCACGGTTCCGAAGGGTGCCAGCGCCGATCGAACGTCCTCGTCCGGTGTGGTGTGCAACAGCCAGTAGAGCTTCATGCGTACATCTTGGTTTCTTGGGTCAATGGCCAGACATCGCTCACCTTTACGCTTAACGCTTCCGTAGACAGCAGCTTCTGCTTTCCTTTTTCATCCTTGAAGGTGATAGCCCACACGTGGTTCATTTGATAAGCTCGTAAAGCCAACACTTCCGGCATCAGCTGCAGACGAGCAAGCACGTCTCGAAAATGTTCTACGGGATATGGCCTGGCCTTGACATCACCGTGCAAAAACACGGTATTAGCGACGGTCGTACCTTTCGGCAATTGCGGCACAACAATCTGGTACTCCTGTGTGGCAGCGTCCATAAACCTGGTACCGCGGCCCTTTGGGGCCGCAAAAACCACCCTTGCGGGAGCCGACATTCCACGTCCGTACGCTGTGGCGGCCGGAAGCAGAATCCTACTAACGAGGAGACACATGGAGAGACGCACATAAAACACTACAAATATGTCGGCCTTGAAAGCGCAATATTTTGCGCACAACTTTAGCCACACGCGCGCAAATGATACATAGATAGGTTGGCTGGAGATAACATGGCAACGTGCATGAAAAAAAAAAAAAAACACTCCCCGTCGGGGAATCGAACCCCGGTCTCCCGCGTGACAGGCGGGGATACTGGCCACTATACTAACGAGGAGACACACGGAGACACGCACATAAAACACTACAAATATGTCGGCATTGAAAGCGCAATATTTTGCGCACAACTTTAGCCACACGCGCGCAAATGATACATAGATAGGTTGGCTGGAGATAACATGGCAATGTGCATGAAAAAAAAAGTTGCAGTGGCTTAGCTCGGCTATGCCAGGATATACCTAGCGTTAGCAAAGGTTCAGCTGATTATTCTTAGCTTTCCTGGTTGTCTAGATTGTCAAGGATTAGCTTGATTGTCATGCTTACTCCTGCTCCAATGACACACACGCGGTATACGGATTATGTGGCACATGTATATAGCCTTCTTCTGTTCATTCCTCCTACGCTCAACCGCTAATTGCCAGGCAACTACTTCGGGATCCGATGAGTCAAGCTTCTCCGTTCTGCGCTGTTGAGCAGCATTTGCGCTCTCCTTCTCCATGGCTATACCACACTGGCAAACGCCAGTCAGAAGCGCAGCGGCTCCAGCGCAGTGTCAGATGGCGACTGCACAGCGAGCGCGCGCCGGCGCCAGTGCGTCTACCACGGCTACGACGTCACTCCTCTGGAATGCGCAGACCGGCGGCGGCGGAGTGCGCGAGAGGTGCCGGCTCCGGTGGCTCCGGTGCGCAAGCCGTGTGACATCACTGATCCTTGCGCATGCGCAGCACGGCTCTTGATGTGCCGCGCGAAACGGGCTTGGCTAGGCCAGTGTAGCTAACGCTAAAAAAAAAAAAAAAAAAAAAAAAAAAAAAAAAAAAAAAAAAAAAAAAACCACTCCCCGTCGGGGAATCGAACCCCGGTCTCCCGCGTGACAGGCGGGGATACTGGCCACTATACTAACGAGGAGATTTTTTTTTTCATTGCCTTATCGGACATGGAAATACAAAGCACAAAAGATAAAAACACCTCAGCTACACTTGAGCTGACGCGTGCGGAGCTAAAATCTTTTCAGTTGCACCAAATCATCAAGCAGCGGTATCCACTCTGGTGGATCAGGCTGCTCCCTGAAACATTCACGTTTATAAACAACACTCTCGATAAAGTTTTCACGTGTAGAACGAGTATTTATGTCGGCGTGTCGCACCTGCATCCGTGTTTTCCACAGACTGGGGAGGCCAAGGAGCATGATTAAGTCGTAGGGCACATCATCGTTTTCAATTGGTAAGAACCAGATGCCGTAAGGGTTTAAGGGGAGCTCTTTTTTAATCGTTCTCTGAAGCACATCCCAATAAAGAAAGGGGTCCCAGCATTGTAAGAAAACATGTTCAACTGTCTCGGGCTTCCTGCATAACAAACAGTTTGTTGTCCATGGCACGAATATCCCTTTCTCATGTAGCCAGGTTTTGACAGGCAGCGTACCAGAATGCAGTTTAAAAAAGAATGTTTTTACTGCAGGTCTGACGGGCATCTTTCTAACTCACTTAAGAATGTCTTGCCCTGGGCCTCCACAGTGTGGCGAGCGGTAAAAAGGTATCGGCAACATCACGTCAACAAGCGCTTTGTACAGATTTTTCTTGTTAACATTGCATAGGTAGTCCGGGGTAAATGGTACTTCCAACATCTTGCACGAAAGGAGAACCTCGCGCAAGTAGCCTGTCACTGCTCCATACATGTTCTCACATGAGACTATTCTTCCAGGGAGCAGCCTTTGTAAGCGCACTTGCATAACAGTTCTTAGAAAGGGATCACTTTGATCACGTAGGAACATAAATCGCGAAACTACTTGCCGCAAAAATAAATGCACTAGGCCAAGGCCTCCGCTTTTACATGAATCAAAAAGGTTAGTTCGGCTGGTTCTTTCCCAAGTGGACGCCCAAATAAATACGGCAAAAACACGATGCATTTTTTGAACAGCTGTCCGCGACGCACACAGTACATTCATGACATACCACAGCTTTGAAATAAAAAAAAAATATTGCAGATAGAGGCACGGGAAAACATTGACAGCTGCCTCCCTTGCCACGCGTCCGCTTTCTCTTTCACTTTCAAAGTTTCTTCTATCCAGTACGAGCTGGGATCCCGATAACATTCCAGGGGCACTCCTAGATATCGCGTTGGCAAGATATACACCATCGTAGCCGAGAAAAACAATCCGGTGCTACGTCCCATTCACCATGCCAAAAACCGGAGCTTTTTTCCCAATTAATTTTGCTTCCAGTCTGAACACAAAATTTTTCCACCACACTCGTGACTTCACAGATGCTCTCTCTGTCTGCACAAAACACCGCTATATCATCTGCATAGGCAAGTACTTTCACATGCGACGACGGCAGCCTGTAACCCGAAATATTATCAGAGTTGATAATTGCCAGGCAGAGCGGCTCTAGATAAACTGCGAAAAGCAAGGGAGAAAGCGGGCATCCCTGCCTTACTGAAGAACGTACAGCGAGTCTGTCAGTGAGTTCGCCGTTAACTATAATACGGGTCGTACAGTTCTTGTAGGCCATTTTTACGCCTTCTACTATAACGCAACCAAGGTTGCAGTGTTCCAGAATGGAAAACAGTATTTCGTGAGAGACACGGTCAAAGGCTTTTGCCAAGTCGAGCTGCATCATTGCTACCTGACTGCCAAGAGCATCAACACACTCTAATACGCTGCGCGCAACGTATATAATTGTGGCGATGATACGGCCTTTTATGCCGCACGTCTGGTGAGACCCGACCAATTTCGCGATCACAGACTGCAGTCGTGTTGCTAAAACCTTCATGAAGGCTTTGTAGTCGACGTTAGTGAGGCTAATCGGTCGATATGACCCCACCAACAGGCGTTTTCCGGGATCGTCAGTCTTCGGAATCAGAACTATGTGGGAAGTAGAAAAAGACAGTGGAACCTGCTTGCGTTCGTAAGCCTCAGTCAACACATGGAGCATGTACTGTGCAACAGAATTGTAATAAAACTGAGATAATCAGTATGACAAGGCAGCCATCCTTGTTTATTGTAACTTCTTTCTCCTCTTCCCCTTTTGCCTTCTTCTTCTACCTTACACTCCCCCTCTTTTAAGTCTCACCCCTCCTGGGGTGATAAGGAATGATGTTGCTCACAGCTGCAATGTCTAATTGTCCACTGTTCATATACCCAACAGTCTTGAGTAGGCCTTGCTGCACACACGTTTTCACGACCTGGAATGGACCAAGCATTTTTACATCGGTTCCTGGTAGTCCCTTTCTGACAAGCACAAAGTCGTTTAGCTTGATATCCGGTATATGTCCATGATGCCTCTTGTCGAACTGGCGTTTCATCGCTGCGCGATACCTGCTGCGCTCCTCGATGGTTTTTGGTCGTTCCGTTAGCTGGAGTTTGTCCGAAATTCCAAGCTCCTGGTCGGCGGACAGTTTCGGCACTTCACCATACGCGGCGAAATGTGGGCTACATCCGAGGCTTGTGGTATGTGTCCTGTTATGGTGTGCAACGGCTTCTTCTAGGCAGCACTTCCAACCTCCTCGGAAGTTTGGGTACATTGGCATAAACTGTTTTATGTCACGGATAACTCTCTCTGCCAATCCAGTGGCTTGGGGGTGATATGGAGAGCAGCGCCGCAGCACAACCCCGCGACTGTCTGCCCACTGCTGAAACTTGTTGCTCACGAATGCACGTCCATTGTCAGAGACTACGACCTTCAACTCCGAAAACATCGCTCGGTCAAGAAGGGCAATGACACTATTTGTATCTTCTTTTCCAGGGCGTGCAGCTACCATTCTTGTGCATTGGTCGATTGCCACTACAAATGACTGTGTTTGGCGCACACCTTCGCTCTTCTTTTTCAACTCGGCAAAGTCCACATGCACTACTTTGAAAGGTGTGTCTGAGTGCAGCGGTAATACGAGTGCGTCTGGTCGTGGGCGGTACTTTGCCTTGTTTACCTGGCACAAGTGGCATGATCGAACATAGTTATCTACATCTCTCTTCATATTGATCCACGTGAACCTCTGCAGAAGCTTATCATAGGTTCTCCAGAAACCATCATGACCACCAGAGTCGGGAGTGTCATGGTACATGTGGAGCACTTTTGGAACTAGAGTCTCCGGCACGACGAATCTTCCATTGGCAAACTGTAGACCTTCGCATCCTTCCCATAGTTTCGTAACGTTTAACACTTCATGTGGAACTTCGACCGCCAGTCTTGATAACGCATCTGCATCCGTCAACCCGCTGCCTGCACGGTGGATAACCTCAAAATCGTACTGCTGCAGTTCGTTTATCCAGCGCGCCAACTTTCCTCTTGGCTCCGACTGACTGAGGAGATAGGTCAGAGCCTGATGGTCTGTATACAGTTTGAATTTTCTCCCGTCTATGTATGATCTAAAGTATCGCACGGCCATGAGGACGGCAAGAGCCTCTTTCTCCGTAGTAGAGTAGTTCAGCTGAGTAGCGTTAAACGTGTAGGAATAGTACCCAACGACTCGGAGCTGTCGGTTTAGGGGAGAACTGCAGTCCCTCTGATACAGCACTGCCCCTGTACCATAGTGTGATGCATCAGTGTTCAGCTCGAACGGCAGGCTGAAGTCCGGTATAGTTAGTACTGGGTCAGAAGAGATGCGGCGCACTAGTTCCTGATATACCTCTTCGCACTCATCAGACCAAATAAAAGGAACATCCTTTTTTGTCAGCTCGGTCAGGCACTTTGTCATCTTTGCAAAATCCTTAATGAAAGCCCTGAAGTGGCCTGCTAGTCCGAGAAAATCTCGCAGCGAATGAAGGTCATGCGGCTTCGTAAGTGTGGAAATTCGATGCACAGACTCTTGCTTGGTACTTTTGGTAGCACCGTCGAACACTCTACCGAGAAAAACGACCTTCGGCTGAGAGAAATCACTCTTCTTTTCATTTGTCTTCAGATCGGCATTGCTGAGTGCTTGTAAGACCTTCGCCAGATGTTCGGTGTGCTCCTGCTTAGATCTCGAATACACGATGATGTCATCAATGTAAACATTGCAAAAAATTCCGAGATATGGCTTAAGAACACAGTTCATCATCTTTTGAAACCATGCAGGTGAGTTTTTCCAGCCAAAAGGTAGTCTATTGTATTCGTATATGTCGAATGGTGTCACAAAGGCGGAAAATCTTTTTGTCTCCTCTGACAGTGGCACTTGCCAGAAGCCTTTGCACAGATCAAAGCGAGAAAAAATCTTGGAGCCCCCGGTTTCGTTGATAATTTCGTCGATAAGCGGCATTGGAAACGGAAATAAGTCAGTCTGCTTGTTGACCTGCCTGTAATCAGTGCAGAGACGAAATGTGCTATCTCCTTTAGGAGCAATGGTGATGGGAGAAGCGAAGGCAGAGGTTGATGGGCGGATGACACCGGTGTCGAGCGTCTTCTGTAGTTCTTCCTTCAACCAATGTTTCTTCTCTCGTGACATATTGTAGGCCTTGCGTTTCACTACCGTCTTGCCGCGAAGTTCAAACGGTACTTCAAACTTTGATGTGGCCTTTGGATAGCCCCCGACGCATATTAGCTCTGGATACAACTTCATAACGTCCGCTGCTGTGGTAGGCTTCCGTTGAAGTTCAGCAAGTGAAACCGAAGACATTTGGCGGTCATCTCGAGTGGTGAGTTCCCCATCCCAGTAGAGGTTTAGTCGCAGCTGTTGCATGACTGGGCGAGACAAGAGCAACTGATATTTTACTCCGTCGAGTACGAGAGCCTTAGTTAATGTGCTTTTTCCTTTGCATGTGATGACCATTTCCGCCCACTCATTATACAACTCTTTCCTGCCGTCGTAACCATACACCGTCACAGGACAATCTTCCACGATGCTTAGGTCCGGAATTTCGCTCTTGTTTACAACTGTTATCGAAGCTCCACTATCTACTAAAGCCTCGACGTCCTTCCCATTTGCTTGCACAGAAATGTACACAAGCTTGGCACGATCGGTAAGGAAGATGGTCTCTTGAAATAAGAACGGGTGACCTCCCGATGTCAACTTGGTCACAGTTTTACACCGAAATCTGTGATCTTCAGTAGGTTAAGTACTGTAGCCGTTATAAGCGCTCTCTTGATGCTGCAGAGTGCATAAATCTTTCATAGTCTTAAGCAAGTCATCCACAGTATGCGGAGTTCGTAGTTGGACATCGTGTTGCACGTTCTTAGGAAGTCCTAATATAATCAGAGGTATGAGCGACGAGTCCAATAACGTGGAGTCAGCAACATGTAGCAGCCTTCTCTTCTCAAAAAATATTCTACCAGAGGGCCGGAACTATATTTGAAGGCTATAGCTCTATCCCAACTCTGGAGCTTACTCTCGGAGAAAGACGTCAAAAAACTGTCTCTCCACTCAGCCCATGGCCGGTTCCCTCTTTCCGTGATTCTCAAGTCATGCCAGGTTTTCGCTATGCCTCGTAGGTACAAGCGCATATTCATAACCTTGTCAAGGTCTTGTCGCCAACCATTTTGGCCGCACGCGTACTCATAGAAACTCAGCCAGGCTTGAGCGTTTGCAGATGATGAACCGTCATAAACATCCGGTTTTACCGTTTCCAACGACGGCCTCCGAGAATGCTGGAGGACGCTTTTCGTCAGGAGCTCTAGTATTTGTTGCTGGTGTTCATGGTTTCTCTGCTCGAATTCCATTATATGATGAAAAATGTCTTTCGCACTCTCATATTTCCGGTCTTGTTCACTCATGCTGGTCGTACACAGTTACGTACTACCACCAATAGCAAAACGTCGTGTTTGTGAGCGTTCTGAAGAAGGGATCAGTGCTCACCCGTGACAGCGAACCATCTTCCGTGGAAAAAGCTTGCCACGCTCGCACGCCTGTCGTCGTCCGCGCAGATTTCGGTGACGTCCAAGCACATGGTCCTCGGTAAAACGACGCGGATGAGGTGCACAACACAGGTTCCTATCCTGTCCTTGACTGCGCCAAATTTGTAATAAAACTGAGATAATCAGTATGACAAGGCAGCCATCCTTGTTTATTGTAACTTCTTTCTCCTCTTCCCCTTTTGCCTTCTTCTTCTACCTTACAAGAATGCCTAATGGTTTTAAAGAAAGCAGCACTTAGCCCGTCTGGCCCAGGGGTTTTCCCAGATGGTAGGTCGTCTATAGCTTTCTCTATCTCCCGCAATGCTATAGGCAGTTCAAGAAGCTCTTTAATTTCGTCATCTAGAGTTGGCATATGTCTTAAAAAGTCTACATGAAAGCCGTCTGTGGTCTTGAGTTTATTGCTAAGCAGTTCAGCGAAGTGTTCGGCTATAGCGCTCTGAATGCATTTAGTATCTTTTGTAATCGGGCCGTCATACAGGATGCTCCTAATCTCTTTCTTGCAAGCGTATCTTTTTTCGTCTGATAGCGCTCGCTTTGTTGGCGTTTCGCCAGCCCACAATTTTTCGGAACTTGCGCGTACAACGGCGGCTCTGTACCTGTCTGCGTCGATTCTTTCGAGCTCACATTTCACTTCTCGTATTTCTTTCGTGAAATTTCCCGGCGCGCTACTTTCCATGCTCAGCAGCCATTCAAGTTGTCCATTCAGTTCCTTTTCTTTCTCTTTCTCTTTATAACGAGCTACACTGCAATTTTCCATAGCTTTCATTTTAACCCACTCTTTGAATCCTTCCCATTCAACTGCGAAGCTAGCAGGCTGCGCATCTAGCATTTTGTCTAGCTCGGTCTGAACTCACAAAATAAACCCTTCATCTTTCAGAACTTTTGCATTCAGTTTCCATAAGAGCCAGTTAAAACGCGATGTCCTGCCCTTTATTCCTAAAGTGGTACTCACAAGACAGTGGTCGCTGAAAGGCACATGTTTAACATCATAACTAGAGCATAGGGGCACTAGTTCAACAGACACATACATCCGGTCAAGTCTAGCGTGACTATCCCGCTGAAAGTGCGTGAATTCTGGGTGGGTCCCATTACAGAACACATTGCCAACATCCCCGAGACCATAATCGTGAACAAGTGTGTTCAACACTTCCGAGGTCTTGTCTCTAAGTGGCCTGCACTTGACTCTGTCAACTGCGGCGCATACACAGTTGAAGTCTCCCAATACAAGCAATATCTTGTCAACTTTCAACCATGGCTCAAGTGACTCAAAGAAACGTTGACGCTCGCTTTCTACATTGGGAGCATATACACAAACAATACGCCAACATAAATTTGAAAACATGAATTCAGTAACCAAAAGTCGACCACTTGGGCAGGCAAAGACCGACTCTACGCTGATTCCTAATGCGTTACGGATGAATATTAGGCATCCACTCGACGCCCCAACAGAGTGACAGACACACACATAAAAGTTTGCTTGAAAGGAGGACACCATGCGGTCAGTTTGCTCCTGACTCTCTATTTTCGACTCCTGTACAGCGACTATGTCAATATCGTTATCTAGCAGGAGGCGATTAAGCTGGTACTGTCACCTTCTTGCACCCAACCCTCTAACGTTCAAGGTCGCTACACGAAGTGGAGCACTCAGATTAATAGCCATCTCTTAAAGAAAAGGAAACCGTCTCAGTCCGCATGGTGCCTACCTTCACGGCCGGTGCAGCTATCCTCACGCCTGCCGAAATCTCTTGACGCCGGTCGTCCAACAATCGGCGCTCACGTCGACCTGGACCCAGCGCTGCTACGGAGGCGGTTTCCCCGCCTGCCGCTCATATACCGGAATGTTCGGCCGTGGCTTTAGCGTCGATCGTCTGACACCCGATGCCTTGGCTCGTCGCCTTCGCCTGCAGGCTGCTGTTTCACGCCGTCTTCTTCATGAGGACGCTTCCCGGCCGTCAAGCCCGCCGTTACCTGGCTGGTCTCCATGGCATCCATGTCTGGAGTCTCTACACTGCGTAGTGTCTCGACCGTGGCTTTCGCCGCGTCCGTCGCCTTGTCATCGCCGTCATGTTGCGGCTCACGCTGCGCCGGTGCACTATCAGCTACTGCACTGGAAACCACCGCCTTCTGCTTCAGCAGAGGCGTCAACGAAGGCGCAGTGTCGCGCGTTGGTTTCCCAGTTGCACGGGCTGCTTCCTCCGCGTCCGCTTCGTCCATCAGCATCTCGGACGAGTCCTCGCTGGTTCCTGGGCCTGCAATGCTCGCGTAAGTGCGAGCACACTGGTCTTCTTCGTGCCCGTAGCGTCGGCAGGTTCCGCAACGCGGGACTCGACACTCCCTGCGGATGCAGCCCGTACCTCGACACCGAAGGCACAGCGGGGGCCTGCCCGGTACAACGACTAGTGCCAATTCACCGCTAACGTTCAGCTGGTGGGGCAAGTCGTCCAGCTTCACGCCAGCTTTCAACTTTAGGGTGACGAGCCGGGTAGTTGAGCCCTTCTCAGTCATGCCCTGCACACGCCAGCGCTCCCGGCCAACTTCTGCAACTTTTCCATACGGCGCAAACGCGACACGCACGTCCTCATCAGGGACATTGTGTAGAAGCCAGTGGAGTTTCAGTAGAACGTGCTGGTTTGCCGGGTCAATCACCAGGCAGCGGCGGCCTTTTACACGTAGCTCCCCGACGCTCGAGATCTGCTTCACCGCATCGGCATCCTTGAAAGTGAGAGCCCAGACATGGCTCATGCGATACGCCCCTAGGGCGACAACGTCCGGAAGAAGCGAATGCTGTGCCAAAGCGTCACGGAAATCTTCCACCCGGTATGGTCGGGCCGTGATATCCGCGTGCAAAAAAACTGTGTTTAAAACTAGTCGCCCTGTTGGCAGACCTCGTAGAACAACCTGGTAGGCGCTTTCCTGTTGCGTAGCCCTGTTACCGCGGCCAGACATGGCCGCTGAAGCCGCTCCTACGGAGCTCGTCATTATGCGTCCGTCACGCTCGGTAGCCGGAAGCAGAAATCACCACACTAACGAGGAGACACAAGGAGACACGCACATAAAACACTACAAATATGTCTGCATTGAAAGCGTAACATTTTGCGCACAACTTTAGCCACACGCGCTCAAAAGATGCATAGATAGGTTGGGTGGCGATAACATGGCAACGTGCATGAAAAAAAAAGACACTCCCCGTCGGGGAATCGAACCCCGGTCTCGTGACAGGCGGGGATACTGGCCACTATACTAACGAGTTTTTTTATCTTTATAGCCTGCTTTGACACTAGCGAAAAAATACAAATGCATATATACAGTGCACCGACATCACATCAGGCGGGATTGTCATATTAAAATTTCTTGAGGAACACCAGCTCATCAAGAATGCTAACCCAGTCTGCGGGTTCACTCTGTGCACGATACACTTCTCGTATAAAAGAAACACTTTCAATGAAGTTCTCTCGCGTAGAGCGTACATTGGCGTCAGCATGATGAACAGCCATTCTCGTCTTCCACAAACTGTGGAGGCCCAGGACCATGAACATATCAAAAGGTATTCCTTGATCACTTTCAACTGGCAGGAATCGAATTCCATATACGGGGTTATGGGGAGTTCTTTTTATTGCGATAGCAATTATATGGACACTCAAAAGCAGATTTCTGCCGTCGGCGTCGCCGTCACCGTTGCCGTCGCCGTGAGGTTCCGTATGACGTCAATGAAGATGAAATCGTCGCCGCGCGCCGCCGAACGCTGTATGTGCGAGTGAAAGGGCGCGAGGGACGCGCGCTTTCACGGGGAGTGAACGCACGGCGGAGAACAAACGCGCGTTCTGCGCTGTGCTCCCTTAAGGGCTGCAGAAGTAGGCGTCTCTTTCCTCCTCTACAATCACCATATATGTAGAGTAAACGTACCTTCTTCCGACGCGCGAAAGGCTGTGTGGGAGGGGGGGGGGAGTTGCAGGGATGGGAGGCGACGTTTAGCTGCGGCACCAAGTGCCTATTTATATCAGAGGCTCCGGCAACAGTCACCAACGCCGCACGCATTTTGAGCGAACGCGGGCAAAACGCCGGCGGCGTCGACAACAGTTTTGCGTGTTGCCAGTGCTGCTGCATGTCCAAGTTTATACAGCTGATAAAGCTGCTATCATTACTCCGTATAGCTCTCTTCAAATTTTCTATCGCAATCGATGCTTCGCCTTTCAGGTGAAACTGCGACAACTTTTTTTGAGAGTGCGCTGAAAGACATCCCAATGAAATACTGCGTCCCGACAATCAATGAAGGCATGTTCAATTGTTTCGGGCTTTCTACCCAGCAAGCAGTTCGTTGTCCACGGTACGAATATTCCTTTCTGTTCAAGCCATACTTTAACGGGGAGGGTGTTTGTGTGTAGCTGGAAAAAACGTTTTCGCAGCTGGTCTTACAGGCATCCTTTTGACTCGTTTCAGCACATCTTTTCCTGGGCCTCCAGAGTGAACCATCCTGTACAGTGGGGTAGGTAGCATGCTGTCAACCAAATCGACGTACAGTTCTTTCTTTCTCACTCAGCACAAATACTCCAGCGAAAACCGTGCACAGAGAATTCGAAAAGACCGCAACTACTTCACGATAACAACCAGTCGCTGTTCTACTGATAACACTGGATGTAGTTAAAACAAATTCCGGCAGTTCTGTTGCCATTTTCGCCTGAATGACAGTGCGGAGAAAAGAATTTCTTTCATCGCGCAGGAAAAAGAACC
Organism: Dermacentor silvarum; assembly: GCF_013339745.2. NCBI lineage: Eukaryota > Metazoa > Arthropoda > Arachnida > Ixodida > Ixodidae > Dermacentor > Dermacentor silvarum. The sequence continues at coordinate 189,130,237 of NC_051157.2, forward strand.
GCGATGCAATCTGTCTAATGAACAAGTCTGAGAGCCCAAGGCCTCCACTGCGAACACTGCGAAAAAGGTTTGTACGGCTGCTTCGCTCCCAAGTGGAATTCCATATAAAGGTAGCAAACACTCGGTGCACTTTTTGAACATTGACGCGAGACATGAACATTACTTGCAGTATATACCAGAGTTTGGCAATAAAAAAAAAAAACATTGCAAGCTGAGGCACGCGCAAACACTGATAATCCCCGGCCTTGCCATCCCTTTAGCTTTTCTTTCATCAATTCTGTTTGTCCGTTGTTGTTGTTTGATCAAATCTAGTGAAACATACGTTCTGTCCAGCCTTGCTCGGCTGTTTCCTTGAATGTGCGTGTACTGCGGAATCGTACCGTCGGTGAGGATTTGACCCACATCTAAGTTGTGGTCGTCAATTAGTGAGCTCAAAAAGAGAGCACTTTTGTCACGAACATGTTCCCCTTTGATTCGATCTTCCGAAGAACACACACAATTAAAATCACCAAGAAATATGATGTAGCGATCACACTTTAGATACTGCTCTATATACTCAAAATACAACGATCGGTCATTCACAATGTTTGGCGCATAAACGCATATGAGCCGCCACGACGCTCCAGAAAAAGAAAAATCGACAATGAGCATGCGGCAAGTTTGACATACAGTTACACGTTCTTCAATAATGCCAGCACTCTTCCGTATAAGCAACGCGCACCCGCCTGATGTACCATTAGCATGGCATACGCACACAATGTAATCTGCCGTGAAAGGCGTCACCATGCGATCGGCCTGCTCTTGAGTTTCGACCTTAGTTTCTTGTAAAGCGACAACATCGAGTTCCTTCTCCATACACAAGTGACTGAGTTGATACTGTCTAATTCGCGCTCCGAGGCCACGAACATTTAATGTGGCCACTCTCAATGCTGTCTGTAATTTCACCACCATTAGTCTGTATAAGCAAGCCGATCGCAAGGTGCCGCTGGAAAACAAACCATCCCAAAACTTTGTAAAAAACTTTCAAAAAAAATGTCACAGTTTCGCCCTAAGGGCGAAGCGATGAATGCGATAGCAACACAGCAATGTCATACGAAGTAAGGTGAGCGGCTTTGGTAGCAATATGAATTGTAGTAAACATGAGCTGATTAAGTAAGCAGGTGTGCTGCGGCGTAAGTAGACCGACATGAAGAGAGACTCGATGACCACGAGAATGCGCGTGTGAAACGGTGGTGTTGATGAGAAGCGCTTCCCGTGGGCAGCGCGTGCGAAGGGACACACCTGTAGCGCTGCACTGCCGACCCGGGCAGCATTGCATGTGTAGCGTGCGTTGGAAAATGTGGCCCGACTATTACTAGCTGATTGAAGAAGCGTGGTGTGAGCGCGCACAAACAAACATGAATAGATCACACTGAATGACTGCAGACAACGACCGTCAAAACGCTGGCAGCGAGCGGATATATACGCCGCAGGAGCAGGCGAAGGTACGTGCGGTCTATCGCTTCAACGGAAACTGAGCGGCGAATGCGCATAAAGGTCAGAGCCGTGTGGAGATAAGAGACGGTGCGGTCGAACGAACGACGAGCGCGGTTGTTGGCAGCGTAGAAGTGCGCCCCCCCCCCCCCCCCCCCCGCTCCTTCCGGCGCTGGCTTCCCGCTTCCTTGCTTGCGCGTGGGAGAGATAAGAGACTGTGCGGACGAGCGACGAGCGCGGTTGTTGGCAGAGAAGTGCCGGCGCTGGCTTTCCGCTTCCTTGCTTGCGCGTGGGAGATTGAGTGCGTTCGCTCTCCGTGCTAGCGCGCGTCCCCGCACGCTGCCTCTGGGGCATACGGCGCGCGGCGAAGATTTTATCTATACGGAACCTCACGGCGACGGCGACGCGACGGCGACGCCGACGGCAGAAATCCGGTTGAAGTGTCCATATAATTGCTATCGCAATAAAACAAATGCTCAACGAAAAGCCGTTCTAACCACACGCGTACCTTTACGGTGTACGCGTAGGCTAATTCTGAAGTGGCACCCATCTCTTGACGACGCTAGTCCGGGCGAAACAGTAGGCGCAGGGTCCTAGGTAGGTGGTTCTGCCGCCGTCCGTCTGTCCGGCGGGATGTTCGGTTTCGGGCGAATGGACGCCCGACGACTCGCCTGGGTTTTCTGCGGCGGTTCGTCTTTGGTCTCGTTGTCAAATCCCTCCTCTTGGCCGCTCGTTACGTCCCTTGCTCTCTTCGTAGCCGCACTGCTTGCACTCGTGTCTGCGACGTCCATCATTGCAGTTGCTGGCCCGTGCTCTGCTGTACTCGCCTCGGCAGTGGCGAGTTCTATGGCCGTTTCTTCTTTGCCTTTTCCGTCACTTGTCTGCACTGCAGCTTTCTGTTCAGTAGTTACTACAGTTGCCACCTTCGAGGCTATGGAAGCCTGCTCAGTGGGCCTCGCAATTGTGTCGGCCGGCAGAACTTGCGTGCGGAAAGGCTCATCCACGTCAGCTTCATTCATTAACAGGTTGGCTACGTCCTCCCGAAGCGCCGGTCCCGTTACGGACGCGTAGGTCTTAACACACTTCGTCTCGTCATGACCGTAGCGACGGCAAACTGCACATCTCGGGACGCGACAGTCACGTCGAACATGACCGGTGTTTCGGCATTTCAGGCAAAGTGGTGCTCTGCTTGGTACAACAACCAAGGCCTGCTCACCAGCGACACGAAGTTGATGAGGCAGGTCGTCCACGGTCATACCCGTCTTCAAAACCAACGAAACCGTTGACGATGCTTTATCTTGCACTCCGTGGACACGCCACTTCTCCCGGAAGACGTCCGTGACGTTCCCGAACGGTGAAAGGGCGGTGCGTATGTCCTCGTCCGTCAGGTTGTGTAACATCCAATGCAGCTTCAGCCGCACGGCCCTAGGCCCAGGTTGGCTGGATCAACCACGATGCACCGATGTTCATTCACTTTTACTTCCATGGCGCTTGCAAGTTTTTTCACACCTTCATCGCTCTTGGAACTCACTGCCCAAACCTGGCTCATTTGATCCGCCCCTAGGGCGATAACATCCGGCAGTAGGCCTAAGTTAGCCAGTGCCTCGCGTCAAATGCTCTACCCGATACGGCCTGGCACGCACATCAGCATGTAAAAACAATGTACTTAAAACAATCCGACCTGTAGGCAGTTGAGGCAGCAAAACTTGATAGTCCGGGTCTTCTGAGCCAAAATTCCTGATTCCGTGGCCCTGCTGGGCCGCTGAAGCCGATCCTATGGAGCTCATGTTCGACACGTCCGCTCGCTAGCGCGACAGAAAGCTGAGCCTATCGCCACAAGTCCGGATGCGGAGGGAAAGCTACTGGAGCCCATACTTCCCTTTTCGCCCAGGAAAAAAATAACGAAAGCGAGAAACGAGCTTTCGAGAAAATGCCATGCTATGCGCGCCGACGAACGACGTTCCCTGACTGCGCGCCGACGAGCGCCCTCTGCCATGGAGGAAGGAAACCCTCTGCACAAGCTCATGTTTCCCGATGTATTGCCAGATGGCGTCCATATCTCACGCAGCGCCTCCTCAATTTTATCAATACCAGCCAGATGCGGCCGATTCAACATAAAGGAAGCGCTGTCTGAGGCAGGGCAAAACATAAATGGCCGCTTGATGAAGTAATGCGGTAAAATGAAATCTGTTCAAACAAACCTCCATTGCATTTATCATGCCAGGACGGAAATGGTACGAGAACAGCATCACGGGTGGCCGCGGATCAGACCAGCACTCATGTAGTACGGCCGGCAGAAGACTATCGCCTTTCGACGACATTTGCAGCGAAGCACGCAGATACGCAGCAATTTTTTAATGGCCAAACAGAGTGGCTCGAGATAAGCGGCAAAAAGAAGGGGCGAAAGCGGGCATCCTTGACGCACCGACGAGAGCACACGAAAGCTATCGGTGAGCTCCCCATTAACAATTATTCGCGTTAAGCAGTCTTTGTACGCCATCGTGACACCTTCCGTTATCACACTGCCAACATTCGTGTGTTCAAGTATGCATAGTAGAGCCTTGTGCGAGACGAGGTCGAAGGCTTTTGCCAAATCAATCTGCATCATCGCGACGTAATCGCCAATCGCATCGCAACACTCTAGCACACTTCGAGCCACGTGTACATTTGTTGTAATACTGCGGCCTTTAATGCCACAAGTCTGGTGCGGCCCTACCAATGTTTTGATGACACTTTGCAGTCGTTTTGCTGAAACTTTCGTGAATATCTTATAGTCAACGTTGGCTAGAGTTATCGGGCGATATGAGCCAGGCAACAAGCGTTTCTTTTCATCATCACTCTTCGGGATTAGTACGATATGCGATGTTGTGAAAGACAAGGGCAAGCTTTTTCGGTCGTACGCTTCGCTAATAACTAGCTGGAGGACATGAGCCAGCGCAGACTTAAAAGTTTTATAGAAAGTGGCCCCTAAGCCATCAGGCCCAGGTGCTTTACCGGGGGGCCAACTCGTCTATTGCACACTCTATCTCACTCAGGGTAATGGGATGTTCAAGCCGTGTCTTAACTTCTTCATCTAGCTTTGGCATCAATGAAAGGAATTCCATCTGGTAGCCATCTTTAGGTTCACGTGGTTGACTCAAGATGGCTTTGAAGTGATCGGCGATCCCTTACTTGATGTCGTTTTGGTCGGACGTGATATCATTGCCTTTAGCTAGCTGGCGGATTTCCTTCCGACACGCGTACCTTTTCTCGTCTGAGAGGGCTCGTTTTGATGGCGCTTCTCCCGCCCACAGCTTCTCAGACCTTGATCGCACAACGGCCGCTTTGTACTTCTCAGAGTCTATCCTTTCGAGTTCGGTTTTTACTTCCTTTATTTCGTTAGTATACACACCAGGCTGGACACTTTCCATGCTGATGAAAAATTGCAGTTGGTGGCGAAGGTATTTTCTGCCTGTTTCAGGTTATGCCGAAGTACACTGCTTCTTTCAATAGCCATAGTTTTAACTTTCTGTTTAAATTCTTCCCATTTAATGGCGAAGCTTTCTAGTCGGACTGAACACAGGCTTTCTAGTTCGTTCGCAACAGCATTCCTGGGCATCTCTGGAATTGAACAACTGCGCGTTCAATTTCCAGAGGTCCCAGTTAAAGGTGTGTTTGATCTGTCTTTTCCCAAAGGTGGCAGTTACCAAGCAGTGATCGCTATAGGCAATGGGTTGCACATCATATTCACTACACAAAGGCACCAATTCGGCTGACACGTATAATCTATCTAACCGAGCGTGGCTATCACGCTGGAAGTGAGTAAACTGCGGGTGAGTACCACTGGCGAAGACACTACCGACATCTTCCAAGTCATAATCGTGCACCATCGCATTTAGCAATTCAGCACTCTTGTCGCGAACGTGTGAACATTTTGCGCGATCGTCAGCAGTGCATACACAGTTAAAATCGCCCAGCAGTATTACCACCTTCTGACAGTTTACGTACGTTTCAAGACGCTCAAAGAAGGATCGCCGGTCCGTTTCGATATTCGGTGCGTAGACACAAATGACACGGAAATCTTTATCGCAAAAAGAAAAATCAGCCACTAAAAGGCGCCCAGTATCACACGAAAACACTGACTGCACACAAATGCCAAAGTATCTTCGAATGAATGTAGCGCAACCACCTGATCCACCAACAGCATGAGAAACACACACATCAAAGTGAGTACGAAAATTGGACACCATTCTGTCGGTTAGCTCTTGGCTCTCTATTTTGGTTTCTTGGATTCCCACAAGATGCAAGTCATTATCTAAGAGTAGGCGACTTAGCTGACATTGTCGCCTTCTTGCGCTGAGCCCTCGTACATTTAACGTGGCTACACGTAGCGCTCCTTCAATATTGGCCGCCATGACTAAACGGCAGAAGGGTGCCCATTAGTTACCCAAGGACGCGTGTTCATAATGATGCGCCAATAACCGCGTCGAGAGCCACAAAAGCAAACACAACTCGACCTCTCTAAGAAACACTCAAATGCAACTTGAGCCCCCGTTCCTGACACGTATCTAAAAAGGATAGTGCTCAGGATGACGGCCATTGCACTCACAAACCCCCCAACCCGCCTAAGCTACAGACAGTACAAAATTACGGAGGCGGTTTACCCGCCTGCCGTGGATCGTCCGTAATGTTCGGCCGCAGCTTCAGGGTTGGTCTCCTCATACCTGGCGTTTTGGGCGGTGGCTCGTCTCCGCCATTGCTGTCTTGTAGGGTAGCCAGGCTATTGGTCTGGTCGTGCGGTCGTTTCCCCGCCAGCAAGTTAGGGAGCCCGCTATGGGTGTCCATGCCCTCAGGATCAGGGGGGGGGGTGGAGGTCGCTGCCGGTTCAGGTAGGCTCTTTACCTCAGCGTTCGTCACAGCTACACTGTCCTCTGCCTTCTCTTGTTGAGTGGCGACGGCCTCATCGACGTGTTGCCCCTGTTTCTGGAGTCGTGCCTCCGTCTTTGCCGCCTCGCCAGCTGCTTCCTTAGCCGTGGACGATGTGTCTTCCATGTCCGCCTCGTCCATGAGTAGGGCGGAGTTGTCGTCGTTGCTCACGGGTCCGGTCACGCTAGCGTACGCCCGCTCGCACTGACTCTCTTCGTGACCAAAGCGTCGGCACGCACCACACCGCGGAATGCGGCAGTCGCCACGAATATGGCCCGTTCCGCGGCAGCGCAGGCAGAGTGGGGCCCTGCCCGGCACAACCACGAGAGCCAGCTCACCGGCGACGCTCACCTGGTGCGGGAGGTCGTCAAGCATTACGCCCGGCTTCAACTTGAGCGTAACCAGTCTTGTAGTAGAGTTCTTATCAGCCACGCCATGCAACCGCCACCGGTCGCGGGCGACGTCCGTGATATTTCCAAACGGCGCGAAGGCAAGACGCACGTCCTCGTCAGGAACGGTGTGCCGCAGCCAATGCACTTTTAAGCGTACATCCTGGTTGGCGGGGTCAATGACGAGGCATCGGCCCTTTTTGACCTGCAGCTCACCAACGCTGACGATCTTCTTCACCACTTCGTCGTCCTTGAAGGTTACGGCCCAAACATGGCTCATACGGTAGGCCCCGAGAGCCACCACTTCCGGCAGGAGCGATAACGGGGCGAGCGCATCGCGGAAATCTTCCACCCGGTATGGGCGGGCCCTGATATCACAATGTAAAAAAACTGTGTTCACAACAAAACGGCCTGTTGGCAAACTCGGCAAAACAACTTTGTACTCGTCCGCAGCAAAATTCCTGTTACCGCGGCCGCTCTGGGCCGCTCAAGCCGCTCCTACGGAGCCCGTCATCATACGTCCGTCACGCTCGGTGGCCGGAAGCAGAATCCCTTGCGCCAGAAGCCCTAATCCGGAAGGAAAGCTACTGGAGTACAGCCCATACTTCCCTTTTCGCCCAGGAAAAAAATTTGAAAGCGAGAAACGAGCTTGCCAGGATTCGAACCTGGAATCTTCTGATCCGTAGTCTGACGCGTTATCCATTGCGCCACAAGCCCTTTTTTTATCACAAAAATAACACCTACAGAACATACAGAAAAACATGTAAGCCATCAGCCCAACATGGACTGGCGTTGTCAAACTAAAATTCTTTTAAAGCTGTCAGAGGTTCTATCCTCGACAGCCAATCGGGTACACAATCTTGTATTTTCTTAATTTCAATGAAACGAGACATACTTTCTCGAAAATAAGTACGAGCAGGCCTAGCATCTGGGTCGCAATGATACCCAGCCATTCGTGCCCGCCATAAACAGTGGAGGCCATTGAGCATAATTAGGTCGTATGGAACCCCGTCCTCATTCTCAATCGGTAAGTACCTGATCCCATGCGGATTCAACGGAAACTTCTTCTTGATTGTCCGTTTTAGGACGTCCCAAAAGTAGACACGTTCCCAGCAATGCAAGAACACATGATCTACAGTTTCAGGTTGCTTGCAAATCAAGCAGTGTGGGCCCCATGGTACAAGGAAGCCGCGTTCTTTCATGAATGTCTTCACTGACAGTGTTCCTGTGTGTAGCCTAAAAAAGAATGTTGTGGCCCCCCCAGTAGGCACCTCCATTCTTTTCACCCGTTTAAGGACATCCTGTCCAGGTCCTCCACTGTATATCGCTCTGTACAATGGCACTGGAAAAGAATATCGCACACATCTTTATATAATGTCTTTCTTTTCACGACGGATAAATAATCGAAAGCGCACACTATCGACTACTTCTTTAAGATAGCCGCGAATCGTTCCTGGCATACTATTGGTACTAACAATCAGTGCCGGCAGCGCAGCTCTTAATCTGAGCTGTAATACCGTACGCAGAAAAGGATCAAGCACATCTCGAAAAAACAAAAATCTATCGACAAGCTGTCGTACAAAAAGATGCGCCAAGCCCAGGCTACCTTCGTTCACCCGCCTGAACAGATTTGTTCGGCTACATCTTTCCCAGTTAGAGTCCCAGATAAAAACGGCGAACACTCTGTGCAACCTTTGTACATTTACCCTTGAACAAAACAACGTCTGCATGACGTACCACAACTTCGTAATGAAAAACAAGTTACATACAGTTGCCCTTGCGAAAATGGACAGGTTGATGCCTTTCCACCTGTTTGCTTTTTCTCTTGTTTCTTTTATTTGATTCGTCCAGTATTCCTCGCTCTGTCTGTAGCTGTCCAAGGGAACACCGACATACTTGGTAGGTGTTTTCACCCAGCTCACATTCGCAAAATTGTCCGGGGCCGAGGACCACTCTCCGTGCCACAATCCGAGGGACTTACCCCAGTTCACTTTACTGCCCGTCACATCACAAAACTGTTTCACAACGCATATTGTTTCCGTTACACTTTCTCTGTTTGTACAACACACGGCGATATCATCTGCATATGCCAGGAGCTCGACTTCTGTGGCTGCCCAGCTATAACCACGTATTTGATCATTCTCAGTGATCGCCAAACACATCGTTTCAATGTAAACTGCAAACAAAAGAGGACTGAGGGGGCAGCCTTGACGCACAGAACGCATGACGTTAATGGGGGCCCCCAATGATTTATTCACAATTAAGCGTGTTGTGCAGTTCTGATACGCCAATAGGGTGGCTAGAAGGGGAGGTGTGAATACCGGCGGCGCAAGCGTGACCCCCCAGCGCACCGATGCCGCAGGGCGGCGCTGCTGACCGAGGCGCGGGAAGACGCGCAGCCGAAATGAGCGCATCGCCAGCCTCGGGTATCGCGCGCTTTCTGCGAGCGTCATGGAATACGTCTTTATCATGAAATCAACGTTTTATCAGCACACATCATTACTCCTGTGAGATTTTACGGGCCCAGTCCGCATTGCGTCGATAGATTCAAACGCGTTTTTTTTTCCCCTCCGGATCAGGATCATATAGGGGCTGGGGGCTCTGGCATAATTTCGACCACTTCGGGTTCTTTAACGCGCACTGACACCTTACGGCACACGGGTGCCTTGCACTTCGACTCCCTCAAAATGCGACCGTCGTCCTCGAGGTCAGCAGTAATCACCCTATGCGTGCCGTACGTACGACCTGTAAACTGCAGTCATTACCCGATTACTTCTCGACGTACAAACCACTTTATGCCAGCGCTTGCTGACCTGTAGCATGTCCTTTCGACGCTCAAATAAGCAATTTCCTATGATTGCAGACAGCAACAGATCTGGTCATAAAATCGTATATTTAAGTGAGGAAAAAAACTATGGGAAAATTTGATCTACGACACGCAAGATTTCAGTGCTTTTAGTTTATTCTCAATGCCCTGCTGAATGACACCTTTAAGCAAAAAATGAATCCTTGTTACACAATAAAAACGTACAACTGACGCTGTCAGGGCAGCAGAATGCTCTAGGCAACCAATTTTTAGCACATCACGACTGCAAAGCACACCACCATGATCGACTGCATAAACTCTGCTACAGCTTTGGCATGCAAACGAGTGAGCTTGTTTTCAAGGGCATCGACCAGCTTGTAGAATGGTTCTGATGGATATAAAAGGCCCCCAAGGTCCCTTCTGTTTGTTCTTTAGATTCCACAACGGTTTCGTTGTGAAGCTGCCCAGCCAAATAGATGCTACAGCTGGCAAGTCCTTCTCCAATGAAGAACACTTAACACAACAGCCGCGGCATTTCGTTCATTGTAAACTCTGCAGTCTGGTAACGAGCAATGTTTTGTTTAAACTTTTGCAGTGACTACAGTTTCAAAGGTCGCTTAAACTCGAAAATTAACAATGGGCATTCCGTCCCGCTGTATATTTGCAGCCTCCCCGTCTGCCGGTGGGCACGTATTCCCCCGTCTTGTCAATAGACAAGCGCCGCTTCTCTTGTAAGATAATAATAATAATAATAATAATAATAATAATAATAATAATAATAATAATAATAATAATAATAATAATAATAATAATAATAATAATAATAATAATAAAAATACTTTATTCGTACTCAGGGAGTCGATTATGTAGTCCAGGCATACAGGGTCACAGAAGGCGGAACTTGCTACACCGAAGTGGTTTGCGTGCCGAACCTGGGACCCGTGGAGCACGTGAGACATCTCTTCTTTTTCTTTCTTTCGTCAGAGTCCTACTAATGTACTTTGGCAAGTTCGGAAGTACTGTGGGCACGGCATCTTCTGAGAGGGCAAGAATGCGACGTGGTATCAAGACTGCAGTTCCATTAATAAAGTCGCGAACGATAAACCTAAGGAAAAAAAAAAAAAACAGACGGTGGTGATCAGATTGAGCTAGCGTGAAAAGCCTCGTGAATAATACAAGGATGGCAATTGGCAATACCACGACGATGCTGTGCAACACGCTATGTATCGCGAGAAACACCCCAAAACTGGCGACGAGACCAAAACTGTCGGCGAAGGCACGGAGGCGAGGCCGGCAGGCCGGCGCGGCTATGCTTCCCGCGCCGGGAGCGGTAGCGCCATATTTCCCCTGGTGGCATCGGTGCGCAAGGGGGTCACGCGCGCCTCAAGGAAAGCGCCTCCGGTATTCACACCTCCCCATTCTAGCCACCCTAACGCCAATGCCACTCCCGCAGTGATGATGGCACCTACATTAACGTGATCCAGAATGGCAAACAAAATATCATGAGACACACAGTCAAAAGCTTTCTCTAGGTCAAGCTGGAGCACTGCGACGCCATCGTAAGTGATGTCACAGCACTCGAGCACGCACCGCATCGTGTGAATATTGGAAAAAATTGACCTCCCTTTGATCACACACGTTTGGTGGTCTGCGACGATTTCTTTGATGGCGCTTTGAAGTCTGGCTGCCAAAACCTTCATGAAAATCTTACAGTCGACATTGGTTAAAGATAACGGCCTATAAGATGTCACGAGCCTAAGTTTCTCCGCTTTGTCACTCTTAGGTATCAAGATGGTATGCGCTTTACCAAAAGAAGGCGGCAAAGCTTTGTTCACATACGCGGCGTTAAACAGGTCTGTTAGCAGGGGCGACAGTTCTTTCTTGAAGGCTTTATAAAAACACGCGCTCAGACCGTCAGGTCCGGGTGATTTGCCATTGTTCAAATCATTTATTGCTTTTTCTACTTCGTGTTCTCTTATATTGCCTTCTAATAGGTCCTTCGTGTCGTCACTTAATCGCGGCATGCGACTGAGAAAGACCCTTTTGAACTCATCTACATTGGCTGCTTGATATGCAAACAGTGACTGGTAATACTCTAAAAACGCTCGGCCTATGCTCTTATTATCGTCGACGAGTGTGCCATTCCACGAGATCTTATCGACATGATTACGTCGACCATGAGCTTTTTCAAGTCCAAGCGCTCTTTTGGTGGGCGTCTCCCCCGCTACTAATGCGTTTGCTCTTGCGCGCACAATCGCACCTTGATAGCGTTCTTTGTCCAACTGTTCGATTTTTTCTTTGATGGTTCGCATATCTTACTTATACGCCCCTGGCTCTTCGCACTCCAGCGCTATCAGCTGATTAAGTATCTTTCGTAAGTCTCGTTCTTTCATTTCCCTCTCAAACTTTAAGCAGCTCGATCTTTCTATTGCTTTCATTTTTACCTTCTGCTTGAACCATTCCCATTTCTCTGCTATGGTTTCAGTACGTTCATCGCATACTTCCATAACGGCCTATGTATTGCCTCTACAAATGGCTCGTCTTTTAGTAGTAAGGCATTCATTTTCCATAGGTTCCAGTTAAAAGATTCGCTCTTCTTCTTCATACCTATGTTACACTTCACCAAGCAGTGATCTGAGAACGACACAGGTGCAACAGAATAACTGTGGCACTTTGGAATCATGTCCTGGGACATGTACAAGCGGTCTTGACATGTACAAGCGGTCTAACCGCGCATGGCTACTGCCTTGAAATCGCGTATACATCACTTCCCGCTCCCCCTCCAGACACTCACATACATCGTCTAGTTCACTTTCGCTTATCAGCCTAGACAATATATGACTGCGTTTATCGCGGATACCACCATTATTGCATCTATCCCGAGCACTCAAAACACAGTTGAAATCCCCCAACAAAAGCATGCACTTTTCACTGCTAATATACTGAAAAAGATTCGAAAAAATAATGCACGTTCTTCTACACCATTTGGCGCATATATGCATATAATTCGGAATTAAACTTTAGAAAAAACAAAATCGCAAGTAACAAACCTTCCCGACTGACATGAAAACACACTTTGAACAACCAGGTCTCGTAACTTCTTAACAAGCAGGACACATCCAGCGGACGTCCCTACCGTGTGGCTCACAACTGCATAATATCTAGTCGTGAAACGCCGCACCATGCTCCCGCTCTCTTCCTCCCCGTCTACCTTGGTCTCCTGGACAGCTAAAACGTCTATGTCGTAGTCAGTGATCAACCGTAGGACTTGACATTGCCTACGGCTAGCCGCCAAGCCTCGCACGTTTAGTGTGGCAATACTGAGAGACGGGTCAGGTGCCATGCTGTACTAAAGAATGAAGTAGGCCCGGAGCATGGTGCTTACCTTTCACGACTAGGCCTCGGCTAGCCGCCTCCGGAGCCGCCTGGCTTCCCGGTGTTGTTGGTGGTGTGCTGCGCTTTTTCCCCAGGCCTTCTCTGGGGCGGAACGTTCGGTTTGGGTTTGAAACCCGAAAGCCTCCCAAGAGGCGCTTTTGGCGGTGGCCCATCCCCAGTGCTGGATGCTGCGCTGTCCTTGTCTCCGCCGTCGTCTCGGGGGCGCTTGAAGGTTGCACCGAGACTAGCAGCCCGGTCCCCGTCGTTGGCAGCCTCGCTCTGTTCCATTTCTGAATCGTCGTCATCGCTTTCGCCTTCACTCTTACCTTCCTTTCGAAGGGCAGCTTCCGTGTCGACCCGTGGCGGCCCAGTCACTTGCTCAGCAGCTTCGTCCACCTTGGCTTCAGCGCCCTCCGGCACTGTCACGGTACATGTTTTCGCTGGCGGCAAGTCTCCGGCTCCCTTAGCGGCGTCTTCATCCTCCGGCTGCATCCATCAGATTTTCGGCTGCCGCTTCACCCACTGCTGGACCTGTCGCTGTAGCGTACGTCTTCACGCAGTCGGCGTCGACGTGCCCAAAACGTCTGCAACGGGAGCAGCGCGGCACCTTACACTCTCGCCGGACGTGCCCAGTGCCCTGGCAACGCAAGCACTGCATGGGCCGACCGGGAACGACCACCAAAGCGAGTTTTCCGCCGACGCGGACCTGATGTGGAAGGTCCTCTACCTTGACTCCGGTCTTCAGCTTGAGGAGGACGGTCCGCGTGGTAGAGGTCTTGTCCCCCATACCTTGGACACGCCACCTCTCCTGACTTACCTCGTCCACGTTGCCGAAAGGCGCAAACGCCACCCGGACGTCATCGTCGGCAACGCCATACAGCAGCCAGTGAAGCCGAAGCTTCACCTGCTGGTCCGGTGGGTCGACGATGACGCACCGTCGTCCTTTCACTTGAAGTTCCTTCAGGGCCACCAGCCGTTTCGTGGTGGTCGCATCCTTAAGGGTCACCGCCCACACGTGATTGATCTGGTACGCCCCTATGCATACCACGCCAGGCAGCAAGCCCGTCGGCAGTAGGGCGTCTCTGAAGTCCTCGACCCTGTATGGTCTCGCACGTACATCCCCGTGTAAAAACACGGTGTTAGTAGCCACTCGTCCTTTAGGCAGTTGCGGCAAAATAAAAGGGTAATCCTTCTCTTCGTCGTTGGTCCTGTTTCCGCGGCCAAAAGTTACCGCTGTCGCTGCCCCGGGAGAGGCCATGATTCACGAACCGTCACGCTCGGTGGCCGGAAGCAGAATCGTTGCACCACAAGCCCAAATCCGGAAGGAAAGCTACTGGAGTACAGCCCATACTTCCCTTTTCGCCCAGGCATAAAATAGTGAAAGCGAGAAACGAGCTTGCCAGGATTCGAACCTGGAATCTTCTGATCCGTAGTCAGACGCGTTAGCCGTTGCGCCACAAGCCTGAATCCGGAAGGAAAGCTACTGGAGTACAGCCCATACTTCCCTTTTTGCCCAGGAAAAAGATAATGAAAGCGAGAAAACGAGCTTGATAGGATTCGAACCTGGAATCTTCTGATCCGTAGTCAGACGCGTTATCCGTTGCGCCACAAGCTCGAATCCGGAAGGAAAGCTACTGGAGTACAGCCCATACTTCCCTTTTCGCCCAGGCAAAAAATAATGAAAGCGAGAAACGAGCTTGCCAGGATTCAAACCTGGAATCTTCTGATCCGTAGTCAGACGCGTTATCCGTTGCGCCACAAGCCTGAATCCGGAAGGAAAGCTACTGGAGTACAGCCCATACTTCCCTTTTCGCCCAGGCAAAAAATAATGAAAGCGAGAAACGAGCTTGCCAGGATTCGAACCTGGAATCTTCTGATCCGTAGTCAGACGCGTTATCCGTTGCGCCACAAGCCTTTTTTTTTCTTTATTGCCGTCTTCGACACACAAAATCAAGGTTTACAATATGATAAAACGTGCCAACCACACTTTGGCTAGCAGAGTACTAAAATCTTTTCATTGACACCAGTTCATCGAGTACAGACATCCATTGTGGTGGATCAGGCAGTACTTTGTACGCGTCTCTCACGTAAACAACACTCTCAATGAAGTGTTCTCGCACCGGTATCACAACGATGTCTGCATGTTCAAATTGCATGCGAGTTTTCCACATCGCGTGGAGGCCCAGGACCATAATGAGGTCATACGGTACTTCCTCTGAGGAATCTACTGGCAAGAAGCGTATTCCATACGGGTCCAGAGGTAACTGTTTCTTCAGCGTTCTCTGCAGGACGTCCCAGTGAAAGATCGGGTCCCAGCAATCTAGGAAAACATGTTCTATTGTTTCAGGTTTTTTACATAAAAAGCAGTCAGTTGTCCAGGGGATGAAAATACCCTTGCTCTGAAGCCAGGTCTTAACGGGAAGTGTGCTTGTATGTAATTTGAAAAAGAAAGACTTAGTCGATGACCGTACTGGCATTTTCTTGACTCTCTTTAAAACGTCCTGTCCGGGGCCTCCACGGTGTGGCGAACGGTACAAAGGTACAGGTAGCATCGTGTCCACGAGATCTCTGTACAATTTGTTTTTTGTAACAGTGGACAGATACTGCTGCGAAAAACGCACATTCAACATCCTATACGCCAGCACCACTTCACGCAGGTACCCAGTCACGGTTCCCGGCATGTTCTGCGCCGACGAAACAACAAATCCCGGGAGAAGTCTACTCAGCCGTACTTGAATTAGCGTTCGAAGAAAGAGATCATTTTGATCCCGCAGAAACACAAAGCGTGACACAATTTGTCGCAAAAACAAGTGAACCAGACCAAGCCCACCTTTCTTTACCGGGAAAAACAAATTTGTTCGACTCGTCCTCTCCCAGGTAGAGGCCCAAATGAAAGTGGCGAAAATGCGGTGAATTTTTTGTACGCTTACCCGCGCAGCACACAACACATTCATAACATACCATATCTTGGAAACTAAAAAAAGGTTGCAAACGGTGGCTCTAGAAAACATTGACAATTGCTTGCCTCTCCAACCGTCAGCCTTTTCCTTTGCTCTCGAAACTTGGTCGAGCCAGTACGGTTCGGGCTCACGGTAGTTTCCGAGAGGTACCCCCAGGTACTGTGTAGGTAACCTTGACCAATTCAATCGAGAAAAGGTCTCCGGCGTGTCTTCCCAACTCCCATGCCAGAAGCCATAACTTTTATCCCAGTTTATCTGGGCTCCAGTTGAATCGCAAAACTTTTCGACTATAGCAGTTGCCTCTTTAATGCTCGCTTTATCTTTGCAGAAAATAGCGATGTCGTCTGCATACGCCAATATTTTAACACGTGCCGCCTGTAGTCGATAGCCTGCTATGCGTTCGTTGTTTTTAATGGCCAAACAGAGTGGCTCGAGATAAGCAGCAAAAAGAAGGGGCGAAAGCGGGCATCCTTGACGCACCGACGAGAGCACACGAAAGCTATCGGTGAGCTCCCCATTAACAATAATTCGCGTTGAGCAGTCTTTGTAAGCCATCGTGACACCTTCCGTTATCACACTGCCAACATTTGTATGTTCAAGTATGCCTAGCAGAGCCTTGTGCGAGACGAGGTCGAAGGCTTTTGCCAAATCGATCTGCATCATCGCGACGTAATCGCCAATCGCATCGCAACACTCTAGCACACTTCGAGCCACGTGTACATTTGTGGTAATACTGCGGCCTTTAATGCCACAAGTCTGGTGCGGCCCTACCAATGTTTTGATGACACTTTGCAGTCGTTTTGCTAATACTTTCGTGAATATTTTATAGTCAACGTTGGCTAGAGTTATCGGGCGATATGAGCCAGGCAACAAGCGTTTCTTTTCATCATCACTCTTCGGGATTAGTACGATATGCGATGTTGTGAAAGACAAGGGCAATCTTTTTCGGTCGTACGCTTCGCTAATCACTAGTTGGAGGACATGAACCAGCGCAGACTTAAAAGTTTTATAGAAAGTGGCCCCTAAGCCATCAGGCCCAGGTGCTTTACCGGGGGCCAACTCGTCTATTGCGCACTCTATCTCACTCAGGGTAATGGGATGTTCAAGCCGTGTCTTAACTTCTTCATCTAGCCTAGGCATCAATGAAAGGAATTCCATCTCATAGCCCCTCTTTAGGTTCACGTGGTTGACTCAAGAAGGCTTTGAAGTGATCGGCGATCCCTTGCTTGATGTCGTTTTGGTCGGACGTGATATCATTGCCTTTAGCTATCTGGCGGATTTCCTTCCGACACGCGTACCTTTTCTCGTCTGAGAGGGCTCGTTTTGTTGGCGCTTCTCCCGCCCACAGCTTCTCAGACCTTGATCGCACAACGGCCGCTTTGTACTTCTCAGAGTCTATCCTTTCGAGTTCGGTTTTTACTTCCTTTATTTCCTTAGTATACGCACCAGGCTGGACACTTTCCATGCTGATGAAAAATTGCAGTTGGTGGCGAAGGTTTGTTTCTGCCTGTTTCAGGTTATGCCGAAGTACACTGCTTCTTTCAATAGCCATAGTTTTAACTTTCTGTTTAAATTCTTCCCATTTAATGGCGAAGCTTTCTAGTTGGACTGAACTCAGGCTTTCTAGTTCCTTCGCAACAGCATCAACGAAACCATCGTCACCCAACAACTGCACGTTCAATTTCCAGAGGTCCCAATTAAAGGTGTGTTTGATCTGTCTTTTCCCAAAGGTGGCACTTACTAAGCAGTGATCGCTATAAGCAATGGGTTGCACATCATATTCACTACACAAAGGCACCAATTCGGCTGACACATATAATCTATCTAGCCGAGCGTGGCTATCACGCTGGAAGTGGGTAAACTGCGGGTGAGTACCGCTGGCGAAGACACTGCCGACATCTTCCAAGTCATAATCGTGCACCACCGCATTTAGCAATTCAGCACTCTTGTCGCGAACGTGTGAACATTTTGCGCGATCGTCAGCAGTGCACACACAGTTAAAATCGCCCAGCAGTATTACCACCTTCTGACAGTTTACGTACGTTTCAAGACGCTCAAAGAAGGATCGCCGGTCTGTTTCGATATTCGGTGCGTAGACACAAATGACACGGAAATCCTTATCGCAAAAACAAAAATCAGCCACTGAAAGGCGCCCAGTTTCACACGAAAACACTGACTGCACACAAATGCCAAAGTTTCTTCGAATGAATATAGCGCAACCACCTGATCCACCAACAGCGTGAGAAACACACACATCAAAGTGAGTACGAAAATTGGACACCATTCTGTCGGTTAGCTCTTGGCTCTCTATTTTGGTCTCTTGGATTCCCACAAGATGCAAGTCATTATCTAAGAGTAGACGACTTAGCTGACATTGTCGCCTTCTTGCGCTGAGCCCTCGTACATTTAAAGTGGCTACACGTAGCGTTCCTTCAATATTGGCCGCCATGACTAAACGGCAGAAGAGTGCCCATCAGTTACCCAAGGACGCGTGTTCATAATGATGCGCCGATAACCGCGGCGAGAGCCACAAAAGCAAACACAACTCGACCTCTCTAAGAAACACTCAAATGCAACTTGAGCCCCCGTTCCTGACACGTATCTAAAAAGGGTAGTGCTCAGGATGACGGCCATTGCACTCACCAACCCCCCTACCCGCCTAAGCTGTAGACAGTGCAAAATTACGGAGGCGGTTTACCCGCCTGCCGTGGATCGTCCGTAATGTTCGGCCGCAGCTTCAGGGTTGGTCGCCTCATACCTGGCGTTTTCGGCGGTGGCTCGTCTCCGCCATTGCTGTCTTGTAGCGTAGCCAGGCTATTGGCCTGGTCGTGTGGTCGTTTCCCCGCCTGCAAGTTAGCGAGCCCGGTATGGGTGTCCATGCCCTCAGGATCAGGGGGGGTGGAGGTCGCTCCCGGTTCAGGTAGGCTCTTTACCTCAGCGTTCGTCACAGCTACACTGTCCTCTGCCTTCTCTTGATGAGTGGCGACGGCCTCATCGACGTGTTGCCCCTGTTTCTCGAGTCGTGCCTCCGTCTTTGCCGCCTCGCCAGCTGCTTCCTTAGCCGTGGACGATGTGTCTTCCATGTCCGCCTCATCCATGAGTAGGGCGGAGTTGTCGTCGTTGCTCACGGGTCCGGTCACGCTAGCGTACGTCCGCTCGCACTGACTCTCTTCGTGACCGAAGCGTCGGCACGCACCACACCGCGGTATGCGGCAGTCGCGACGAATATGGCCCGTTCCGCGGCAGCGCAGGCAGAGTGGGGCCCTGCCCGGCACAACCACGAGAGCCAGCTCGCCGGAGACGCTCACCTGATGTGGCAGGTCGACCAGCGTTACGCCCGGCTTCAACTTCAGCGTAACCAGTCTTGTAGTCGAGTTCTTATCCGCCACGCCATGAACACGCCACCGCTCGCGGGCGACGTCCGTGACCTTTCCGAACGGCGCAAAGGCAAGACGCACGTCCTCGTCGGGAACGGTGTGCAGCAGCCAATGCACTTTCAAGCGCACATCCTGGTTGGCGGGGTCAATGACGAGGCATCGGCCCTTCTTGACCTGCAGCTCACCAACGCTGACGATCTTCTTCACCGCTTCGTCGTCCCTGAAGGTCACGGCCCAAACATGGCTCATACGGTAGGCCCCGAGAGCCACCACTTCCGGCAGGAGCGATAACGGGGCGAGCGCATCGCGGAAATCTTCCACCCGGTATGGGCGGGCCCTGATGTCACAATGTAAAAAAACTGTGTTCACAACAAAACGCCCTGTTGGCAAACTCGGCAAAACAACTTGGTACTCGTTGTCCGCAGCAAAATTCCTGTTACCGCGGCCGCTCTGGGCCGCTGAAGCCGCTCCTACGGAGCCCGTCATCGTGCGTCCGTCACGCTCGGTGGCCGGAAGCACTTGCGCCACAAGCCCGAATCCGGAAGGAAAGCTACTGGAGTACAGCCCATACTTCCCTTTTCGCCCAGGCAAAAAATAATGAAAGCGAGAAACGAGCTTGCCAGGATTCGAACCTGGAATCTGTTATCCGTAGTCAGACGCCTTATCCGTTGCGCCACAAGCCCGATTTTTTTTTCTTTATTACCGGTTTGCCACTTACAAACACACAACTCATACAGACAAGGATACAATTATAATAAAATACGCGTGAGCCTTATCATGGCTGGAGTGGGAGGTTAAAATGGCCTCAGAGAAGCCAGCTTATCAAGAACAGGTAACCAATCCGGTGGGTCTCTCTGGATTTTGAGAACATCTCGTACGTACACACAGTGTTCAATGAAGTTTTGCACTGCCGATCGTGCGTTTATATCCGCATTCCTGACCGCCATCCTCGTTTTCCATACACTGTGCAAGCACAACAGCATTAGCATGTCACATGGCACGTCCTCTGTATCTGCGCATGGCAAAAATCTGATACCAAAGGGTGATACTGGCAACTCCTTCTTGACTGTCCGCTGAAGAATGTCCCACAGGAAAACAGCATCGTGACAGTCCAGAAAGATGTGCTCTATCGTTTCGGTCTTCTGGCATATCAAACAGTGCAATCCCCATGGAACAAAGATACCTTTACTTTCCAGCCACGGTTTTACAGGGAGCGTGCCTGTGTGCAGTTGAAAAAAAAAAGGTTTTTGATGACGCTCTAACTGGCATTTTCCGAACTCGTTTTAAAACGTCACGTTCTTGTCCTAGTTGATAGATGGAGCGGTACAACGGTATTGGCAAAAATACATCGAGTAGATCTTTGTATAATCGTTTACGCGCAACTGTGCCCAGGTATTCTAAGGAAAATCGCGACTTCAGTACTTGATAAGCTGAGACAATTTCGCGCCAAAAGCTGCTCAGTGTTCCCCGTGTCTCTGCGTTTGACGACACAATATATTCCGGAATATGATTACACATTTTGGCATGTATAACAGCACTCAAGAAAATATCCCTTTGGTCTCGCAAAAAGAAAAACCATGAAACAATTTGTTTCAAAAACAAATGACACAGTCCAAGTCCTCCGTTTCGCATGGAAAGGAACAAGTTTGACCGACTGGTGCGTTCCCATGTAGAATTCCATATATAGGTGGCAAACACTCTGTGTAATTTCTGTACACAAATTCTACTCATACTGAACACTTGAAGTACATAAAACACTTTTGCAACAAAAAATACATTACAGACTGTTGCGCTTGAAAACATAGAAAAGTTATGCCCTCCCCATTTTTCAAACTGGTCTTTCAGCCTGTCTGTCTCTCCTGCCCAGTATTCTGTGGTATTTCTATAATGCTGAAGAGGCACTCCCAAGTAACTAGCAGGAATATTGGTCCATCGCATATTTGCATACGTCTCCGGCGTTTCCCCCCAATTTCCATGCCAAATGCCAAGAGACTTATCCCAGCTAATGGCACTTCCGGTAGCGCTGCAGAATGCTGTAGCTTCCTTAACAGCTTCTTTAACACTGTCCTTGTCTCTGCAGAATATGGCGATGTCATCCGCATATGCCAGTATCTTCACTTCACTGGTGTAATAGGAATAACCATGCACCCTTTCATTTCTTAGAATTTTTAAACATAAGGGTTCCAAATAAAGTGCAAAAAGAAGAGACGAGCACGCACACCCTTGTTTTATACCTGACAGCACTGGAATGTTCTCACTTAAGGTGTTGTTCATTATAAGGTTTACGGCACACTCTTCATACACCATTTTGATGCCTTTAGTGATGACGCTTCCTACATTACAATGTTCTAATACTGATAGTAATATGTCATGATTGACCCTGTCAAATGCTTTCTGAAGATCTAGTTGTATCATAGCTATGTTGTCAAGATTTATGTCACAGCATTCAAGGATAGTTCTAGCGGTGTGTATATTTGTGTAAATGGTCCTTCCTTTGATGCCACATGTCTGGTGAGGCAGTACGAGGTGTGTGATAACGCTCTGCAATCTCTTGGCTAGCACCTTTGTAAATATTTTATAGTCTACATTTGTAAGGCTTATTGGTCGATAGGCCTCAACAGCCATCAATTTCCTGGGATCATCTGATTTTGGAATTAATACTACATGGCATTTTCTAAACGATAATGGTGCCCTTTTTCGATCATAGCACTCATCTATCACGCGGTGTAACGCTTGTGCCAGTTCTTTCTTGAAGGTTTTGTAAATGGCAGCGCCTAGTCCATCAGGCCCGGGTGCCTTGCCGGTGCTTAGCTCATCAATGGCCTGTTCTACCTCATGCAGACTAATTGGCCGCTCAAGCGTTTCTCTCACTTCATCGTCTAGCCTTGGCATGAGCGATAGAAAATCATTTCGAAAGGCTACTGTATCTTTTATTTTAGGGCTTAGCAGTCTTTGATAACACTCAACAAACGCTTTCTTTATCAATTCTTTATCACGTGTCGCTTCGTTTTTATATCTTATTTCTTTTATCTCTTTTTTTACTGCTTGCCTTTTTTCTTCACCGAGTGTCCGCTTAGTAGGCGTTTCTCCGAGCCATAGTCTTTCCGCTCGTGCTCTGACCATCGCCCCGCGATATTTATTCTCATCAATCACTTCAAGTTTACTTTTCAGGTCACGTATTTCCTTGCTAAAGTGTCCAGGGTTAGTACTCTCAACAGTAGTCATAAAATCTAACGTGCTCTTTAGTTCTTTCTCTTGCTGTTTTTCATTGCTACGCAGCACGCAAGCTCGTTCAATCGCGGCAATCTTTACTTCGTTCTTAAATTGTTCCCAAACTATTGTGAAGTTAGAAGTTTCAACCGAAAATATTCCATCCATCTTCTCCTTTACTTTCTTAAGAAAAGTTTCATCATCCAACAATTT
Source organism: Dermacentor silvarum (assembly GCF_013339745.2). Lineage (NCBI taxonomy): Eukaryota > Metazoa > Arthropoda > Arachnida > Ixodida > Ixodidae > Dermacentor > Dermacentor silvarum. The sequence goes on from NC_051157.2 coordinate 189,152,945, forward strand.
ATCATTTAATTTCCACAAATTCCAACTGAATCTTGATACTTTTGCTTTGGTACCTACTGTCGCTGTCACCAAGCAGTGATCACTAAATGTGACGTTCTTTACTCGGTACGTAGTAAGATGCGGTGTGATTTCAGCAGAAACATATATGCGGTCAAGTCTAGCGTGACTTACACCTTGCTAGTGCGTATACTGTACGTGCTCGTCGCCGTCAAAAATACAAACAACGTCGTCTAGTTCAAATTCGTTTACAAGAGTGCTCAACAGTAACGCACTTTTATCGCGATAGGTCAATCTGTTTGCTCGATCTTGCGGTCTACACACACAGTTAAAGTCCTCAAATAATATTATGTTTCTTTCGCACGTCATACAGGCTTTCAGGTTTCCTATGTATTCTTCGCGTTCGTGTATCTTATTCGGCGCATAAACACATATTGCACGCCAGAGGAGGCCGCAAAAACTAAAGTCGATGACTAGTAGCCTACCGTCATCACTGGACGTGACAGTTTGCACAACAATATCAGTGCCTTTTCGAACAAGTATTATGCAACCCGCGGAAGTTCCTCTGGCGTGAGACACGCATACATTATACCTATTCCTGAAAGGCTCGACCATTCTGTCTGTTTGCTCTTCGCTTTCTACTTTGGTTTCCTGCACTGCCATTATGTCGATATCATCTTCTAACAAGAGCCGGTTTATCTGGCACTGCCTTCTGCGGGATGCCAGACCCCTCACATTTAACGTCCCTACGCAAAAGGGAACTGTCAGACTAACAGCCATGTTTAGATTAGGCATACAGACAGAATGATACTCACGTCTGGGCAGGCAATAAAGGCAATAAACAGTACGCGGCAAAATCTACATGTCCGCTAGGGTAGGTCTTGCACTGAGGGCACGCTGTCTCGGCACAGTCCGTTCCCCGCTATTGCGGGGGTGGTGTTGAAGTCGTCCGCCTGTCAGGCGGTATGTTCGGCTTCGGTTTGAAGCCGGGTCGCCTTGTTATAGGCCTCTTCGGTGAGGGCTCGCCGGTGCTCGATCGTTCCGGTGTGTCTTCACATCCATCAATGACCTCACGAGGCCTCTTTGCAGCTGCTTTGGCAGCTGCTATCATTTCGATATCCTCAGAATTCCCGGTCCCGTCTTTCGTGGTCGACTCCGACGTGCTCGCTGATGGCGCACCCTTTGTGTCAGTCATATTTTCTTCAGTAGTCGGTTTCTCAGACAGCACGCTCTTTGCGTCGACAGTCTGGCCGCCACTGGAGCTCTTGGTTTCCTCCGGTGTTGGAGTCGCTTCCGGGTGCGTGCTATCTGCCGCCTGCTCATCGGTCTCTGCTCGGGACGCCGCATCAGCGTCAGCGTGGTCCATTATGTGTTCAGCCATTTCGTCGCTTTTGACTGGGCTTATTACCGCAGCATACGACCTCACGCACTCTTGTTCCTCGTGGCCGTAGCGGCGGCAAAGTGCACAGCGTGGTATGCGGCACTCGCGCCGGATGTGTCCCGTTCAATGGCACCGGAGGCATAACGGGGGTCTTCCTGTAACATGCACGAGCGCTAAGTTCTCCGCTACACGCACCTGGTGAGGCAAGTCTTCAACTGTCACGCCAGTTTTTGGCTGGAGTGTGACCAAACGGGTGGTGGACCCTTTGTCATTGCATCCCTGTACTCGCCACTTTTCTCGGGTGACATCTGTAACCTTTCCGTAAGGGGCTAAGGCTGCACGAACCTCGTCGTCATGAACGAAGTGCAACAGCCAATAAAGCTTCAGCCTGATGCCTTGGTTGCACGGATCAAAAACCATGCAGGGTTGGTCTTTCACGTTGAAAGATTCCAACGCTAGCATCTTTTTCTTCGAAGCCTCATCACGGAAGGTCACCTCCCATACGTGGTTCATTTGGAAGGCGCCAAGGGCCACCACTTCCGGCAGCAGTGCAAGACTCGCGATAGCATCTCGAAAGTGCTCGACCCGATACGGCCTGGTTTTAACGTCAGCGTGCAAAAATACAGTGTACAAAACTGAAGTACCTGAAGGCAGATGAGGCAAAACAACTTGGTATTCCGGGTAAGGCTTATCCGTACACCTGGTACCACGGCCGAGGGCCGCTGTAACTGCCCCTACGGAGCAAGGCATTCTGCGTCCGTTCACTGCGGTGGCCGGAAGTAGAATCCGCGCCACAAGCCCGAATCCGGAAGGAAAGCTACTGGAGTACAGCCCATACTTCCCTTTTCGCCCAGGCAAAAAATAATGAAAGCGAGAAACGAGCTTGCCAGGATTCGAACCTGGAATCTGCTGATCCGTAGTCAGACGCCTTATCCGTTGCGCCACAAGCCCGAATCCGGAAGGAAAGCTACTGGAGTACAGCCCATACTTCCCTTTTCGCCCAGGCAAAAAATAATGAAAGCGAGAAACGAGCTTGCCAGGATTCGAACCTGGAATCTTCTGATCCGTAGTCAGACGCGTTATCCGTTGCGCCACAAGCCCGAATCCGGAAGGCAAGCTACTGGAGTACAGCCCATACTTCCCTTTTCGCCCAGGCCAAAAATAATGAAAGCGAGAAACGAGCTTGCCAGGATTCGAACCTGGACTCTTCTGATCCGTAGTCAGACGCGTTATCCGTTGCGCCACAAGCCCGAATCCGGAAGGAAAGCTACTGGAGTACAGCCCATACTTCCCTTTTCGCCCAGGAAAAAGATAATGAAAGCGAGAAACGAGCTTGCCAGGATTCGAACCTGGAATCTGCTGATCCGTAGTCAGACGCGTTATCCGTTGCGCCACAAGCCCGAATCCGGAAGGAAAGCTACTGGAGTACAGCCCATACTTCCCTTTTCGCCCAGGCAAAAAATAATGAAAGCGAGAAACGAGCTTGCCAGGATTCGAACCGGGAATCTTCTGATCCGTAGTCAAACGCGTTATCCGTTGCGCCGCAAGCCCGAATCCGGAAGGAAAGCTACTGGAGTACAGCCCATACTTCCCTTTTCGCCCAGGCAAAAAATAATGAAAGCGAGAAACGAGCTTGCCAGGATTCGAACCTGGAATCTTCTGATCCGTAGTCAGACGCGTTATCCGTTGCGCCACAAGCCCGAATCCGGAAGGAAAGCTACTGGAGTACAGCCCATACTTCCCTTTTCGCCCAGGCAAAAAATAATGAAAGCGAGAAACGAGCTTGCCAGGATTCGAACCTGGAATCTTCTGATCCGTAGTCAGACGCGTTATCCGTTGCGCCACAAGCCCGAATCCGGAAGGAAAGCTACTGGAGTACAGCCCATACTTCCCTTTTCGCTTAGGCAAAAAATAATGAAAGCGAGAAACGAGCTTGCCAGGATTCGAACCTGGAATCTGCTGATCCGTAGTCAGACGCCTTATCCATTGCGCCACAAGCCCGAATCCGGAAGGAAAGCTACTGGAGTACAGCCCATACTTCCCTTTTCGCCCAGGCAAAAAATAATGAAAGCGAGAAACGAGCTTGCCAGGATTCGAACCTGGAATCTTCTGATCCGTAGTCAGACGCGTTATCCGTTGCGCCACAAGCCCCACCACCCCCCCTTTTTTTTATTTATTGCCGGTCTTTGACAATGTACAATGCACACGGTATAGAAACAGACATCAGAAAAAGAACACCTACAGAACATACTGAAAAACATGAAAGCCATCAGCCCAACATGGACTGGCGTTGTCAAACTAAAATTCTTTTAAAGCTGTCAGAGGTTCTATCCTCGACAGCCAATCGGGTACAATATCTTGCATTTTCTTAATTTCAATGTAACGAGACATACTTTCTCGAAAATAAATACGAGCAGGCCTAGCATCTGGGTCGCAATGGTACCCTGCCATTCGTGCCCGCCATAAACAGTGGAGGCCATTGAGCATAATTAGGTCGTATGGAACCCCGTCCTCATTGTCAATCGGTAAGTACCTGATCCCATGCGGATTCAACGGAAACTCCTTCTTGATTGTCCGTTTTAGGACGTCCCAGAAGTACACCCCTTCCCAGCAATGCAAAAACAGATGATCTACAGTTTCAGGTTGCTTGCAAATCAAGCAGTGTGGGCCCCATGGTACAAGGAAGCCGCGTTCTTCCATGAACGTCTTCACTGACAGTGTTCCTGTGTGTAGCCTAAAAAAGAATGTTTTAGCCCCAGTAGGCACCTCCATTCTTTTCACCCGTTTAAGGACATCCTGTCCTGGTCCTCCACTGTATATCGCTCTGTACAATGGCACTGGAAAAATAATATCGCATACATCTTTATATAATGTCTTTCTTTTCACGGCAGATAAATAATCGAAAGAAAAACGCACAGAAAGAAATCGCACACTGTCAACTACCTCTTTAAGATAGCCGCGAATCGTTCCTGGCATACTATTGGTACTAACAATGAGCGCCGGCAGCGCAGCTCTTAATCTGAGCTGTAATACCGTACGCAGAAAAGGATCACGCACATCTCGAAAAAACAAAAATCTATTGACAAGCTGTCGTACAAAAAGATGCGCCAAGCCCAGGCCACCTTCCTTCCCCCGCCTGAACAGATTTGTTCGGCTACATCTTTCCCAGTTAGAGTCCCAGATAAAAACGGCGAACACTCTGTGCAATCTTTGCACATTTACCCTTGAACAAAACAACGTCTGCATGACGTACCACAACTTCGTAATGAAAAACAAATTACATACAGTTGCCCTTGCGAAAATGGACAGGTTGATGCCTTTCCACCTGTCTGCTTTTTCTTTTGTTTCTTTTATTTGGTTCGTCCAGTATTCCTCGCTCTGTTTGTAGCTATCCAAGGAAACACCGAGATACTTGGTAGGGGTTTTCACCCAGCTCACATTCGCAAAGTTGTCCGGGGCCGAGGACCACTCTCCGTGCCACAAACCGAGGGACTTACCCCAGTTCACTTTACTGCCCGTTACATCACAAAACTGTTTCACCACGCGTATTGTTTCCGTTACGCTTTCTCTGTTTGTACAACACACGGCGATATCATCTGCATATGCCAGGAGCTTGACTTCTGCGGCTGCCAAGCTATAACCGCGTATTTGATCGTTCTCAGTTATCGCCAAACACATCGTTTCAATGTAAACTGCAAACAAAAGAGGACTGAGGGGGCAGCCTTGACGCACAGAACGCATGACGTTAATGGGGGCCCCCAATGATTTATTCACAATTAAACGTGTTGTGCAGTTCTGATACGCCAATGCCACTCCCTCAGTGATGATGGCACCTACATTAACGTGATCCAGAATGGCAAACAAAATATCATGAGACACACAGTCAAAAGCTTTCTCTAGGTCAAGCTGGAGCACTGCGACGCCATCGTAAGTGAGGTCACAGCACTCGAGCACGCACCGCATCGTGTGAATATTCGAAAAAATTGACCTCCCTTTGATCCCACACGTTTGGTGGTCTGCGACGATTTCTTTGATGACGCTTTGAAGTCTGGCTGCCAAAACCTTCATGAAAATCTTATAGTCGACACTGGTTAAAGATATCGGCCTATAAGATGTCACGAGCCTAAGTTTCTCCGCTTTGTCACTCTTAGGTATCAAGATGGTATGCGCTTTACTAAAAGAAGGCGGCAAAGCTTTGTTCACATACGCGGCGTTAAACAGGTCTGTTAGCAGGGGCGAAAGTTCTTTCTTGAAGGCTTTATAAAAACACACGCTCAGACCGTCAGGTCCGGGTGATTTGCCATTGTTCAAATCATTTATTGCTTTTTCGACTTCGTGTTCTCTTATATTGCCTTCTAATAGGTCCTTCGTGTCGTCACTTAATCGCGGCATGCGACTGAGAAAGACCCTTTTGAACTCATCTACATTGGCTTCTTGATATGCAAACAATGACTGGTAATACTCTAAAAACGCTCGGCCTATGCTCTTATTATCGTCGACGAGTGTGCCATTCCACGAGATCTTATCGACATGATTACGTCGACCATGAGCTTTTTCAAGTCCAAGCGCCCTTTTGGTGGGCGTCTCCCCCGCTACTAATGCGTTTGCTCTTGCGCGCACAATCGCACCTTGATAGCGTTCTTTGTCCAACTGTTCGATTTTTTCTTTGATGGTTCGCATATCTTGCTTATACGCCCCTGGCTCTTCGCACTCCAGCGCTATCAGCTGATTAAGTATCTTTCGTAAGTCTCGTTCTTTCATTTCCCTCTCAAACTTTAAGCAGCTAGATCTTTCTATTGCTTTCATTTTTACCTTCTGTTTGAACCATTCCCATTTCTCTGCTATTGTTTCAATACATTCATCGCTTACTTCCATAACGGCCTCATGAATTGTATCTACAAATGGCGCGTCTTTTAGAAGTAAGGCATTCATTTTCCATTGGTCCCAGTTAAAAGATTGACTCTTCTTCTTCATTCCTATGGTACACATCACCAAGCAGTGATCGGAGAACGACACAGGTGCAACAGAATAACTGTGGCACTTTGGAATCATGTCCTGTGACATGTACAAGCGGTCTAACCGCGCATGGCTACTGCCTTGAAATCGCGTATACATCACTTCCCGCTCCCCCTCCAGACAGTCACATACATCGTCTAGTTCACTTTCGCTGATCAGCCTAGACAATATATGACTGCTTTTATCGCGGATACTTTTCACTGCTAATAAACTGAAAAAGTTTCGAAAAAAATAAAGCACGTTCTTCTACACCATTTGGCGCATATATGCATATAACTCGAAATTGAACTTCACAAAAAACAAAATCGCAAAATACGATCCTTCCGGCTTGACACGAAAACACACTTTGTACTACAAGGTTTTGCAACTTCTTAACAAACAGGACGCATCCGGCGGACGTCCCTACCGCGTGGCTCACGACCGCATAATATCTAGTCGTGAAACGCCGCACCATGCTCCCGGTCTCCTCCTCCCCGTCTACCTTGGTCTCCTGGACAGCTAAAACATCTATGTCGTGGTCAGTGACCAACCGTAGGACTTGATTTTGCCTACGGCTAGCCGCCAAGCCTCTCACGTTTAGTGTGGCAATACTCAGTGTTGGTTCAGGAGCCATGCTGTACTAAAGAATGAGGTAGGCCCGGAGCATGGTGCTTACCTTTCACGACTAGCCTTCGGCTAGCCGCCTCCGGAGCCGCCCGGCTTCCCGGCGTTGTTGATGGTGTGCTGTGCTTTGTCCCGAGGCCTTCTCTCGGGCGGAACATTCGGTTTGGGTTTGAAACCCGCACGCCTCCCAAGAGGCGCTTTCGTCGGCGGCCCGTCCCCGGTGCTGGATGCTGCGTTGTCCTGGTCTCCGGCGTCGTCTCGGGGGCGCTTGAAGGTTGCACCGAGACTAGCAGCCCGGTCCCCGTCGTTGGCAGCCTCGCTCTGTTCCATTTCTGATTCATCGTCATCGCTTTCGCCTTCACTTGCACCTTCATTTGCAAGGACAGCTTCCGTGTCGACCCGTGCCGGCCCAGTCACTTGCTCAGCAGCTTCGACCACCTTGGCTTCAGCGCCCTCCGGCACTGTCACGGTACTTGTCTTCGCTGGCGGCACATGGTCTCCGGCTCCCTTAGCGGCGTCTTCAGCCTCGACTGCGTCCATCAGCTGTTCGGCTGCCGCTTCACTCACTGCTGGGCCTGTAGCTGTAGCGTAGGTCTTCACGCAGTCGGCTTCGACGTGCCCAAAACGTCTGCAACGGGAGCAGCGCGGCACCTTACACTCTCGCCGGACGTGGCCATTGCCCTGGCAGCGCAAGCACTGCATAGGCCGCCCGGGAACGACCACCAAGGCGAGCTCTCCGCCGACGCGGACCTGATGAGGAAGGTCCTCTACTTTGAGACCGCTCTTGAGCTTGAGCAGCACGGTCCTGGTGGTTGACGTCTTGTCCCCCATGCCTTGGACGCGCCACCTCTCCCGGCTTACCTCCTCCACCTTGCCGAAAGCCGCGAACGCCGTCCGGATGTCCTCGTCGGCCACGCCGTACAGAAGCCAGTGAAGCCTAAGCTTCACCTGCTGGTCCTGTGGGTCGACGATGACGCACCGTCGTCCCTTCACCTGGAGCTCCTTGTGGGCCACCAGTCGTTTTGTGGCGGTCGCATCCTTGGGGGTCACCGCCCAGACGTGGTTAATCTGGTACGCCCCTATGCATAGCACCTCCGGCAGCAAGCCTGTCGGCAGCAGGGCGTCCCTGAAATCCTCAACCTTGTAAGGTCTGGCACGCACATCACCATGCAAAAACACGGTATTAATCGCCACTCGTCCTTGGGGCAGTTGAGGCAGAATAAACGGATATTGGTTGTCATCGTCGTTGGTCCTGTTACCGCGGCCAAAAGTGACCGCTGTCGCTGCCCTTGAAGAGGCCATGATCCTACGAACCGTCACGCTCGGTGGCCGGAAGCAGAATGTGCGCCGCAAGCCCGAATCCGGAAGGAAAGCTACTGGAGTACAGCCCATACTTCCCTTTTTGCCCAGGAGAAAGATAATGAAAGCGAGAAACGAGCTTGCCAGGATTTGAACCTGGAATCTGCTGATCCGTAGTCAGACGCGTTATCCGTTGCGCCGCAAGCCCGAATCCGGAAGGAAAGCTACTGGAGTACAGCCCATACTTCCCTTTTTGCCCAGGAAAAAGATAATGAAAGCGAGAAACGAGCTTGCCAGGATTCGAACCTGGAATCTGCTGATCCGTAGTCAGACGCGTTATCCGTTGCGCCACAAGCCCGAATCCGGAAGGAAAGCTACTGGAGTACAGCCCATACTTCCCTTTTCGCCCAGGCAAAAAATAATGAAAGCGAGAAACGAGCTTGCCAGGATTCGAACCGGGAATCTTCTGATCCGTAGTCAAACGCGTTATCCGTTGCGCCGCAAGCCCGAATCCGGAAGGAAAGCTACTGGAGTACAGCCCATACTTCCCTTTTCGCCCAGGCAAAAAATAATGAAAGCGAGAAACGAGCTTGCCAGGATTAGAACCTGGAATCTTCTGATCCGTAGTCAGACGCGTTATCCGTTGCGCCACAAGCCCGAATCCGGAAGGAAAGCTACTGGAGTACAGCCCATACTTCCCTTTTCGCCCAGGCAAAAAATAATGAAAGCGAGAAACGAGCTTGCCAGGATTCGAACCTGGAATCTTCTGATCCGTAGTCAGACGCGTTATCCGTTGCGCCACAAGCCCGAATCCGGAAGGAAAGCTACTGGAGTACAGCCCATACTTCCCTTTTCGCTTAGGCAAAAAATAATGAAAGCGAGAAACGAGCTTGCCAGGATTCGAACCTGGAATCTGCTGATCCGTAGTCAGACGCCTTATCCATTGCGCCACAAGCCCGAATCCGGAAGGAAAGCTACTGGAGTACAGCCCATACTTCCCTTTTCGCCCAGGCAAAAAATAATGAAAGCGAGAAACGAGCTTGCCAGGATTCGAACCTGGAATCTTCTGATCCGTAGTCAGACGCGTTATCCGTTGCGCCACAAGCCCCACCACCCCCCCTTTTTTTTATTTATTGCCGGTCTTTGACAATGTACAATGCACACGGTATAGAAACAGACATCAGAAAAAGAACACCTACAGAACATACTGAAAAACATGAAAGCCATCAGCCCAACATGGACTGGCGTTGTCAAACTAAAATTCTTTTAAAGCTGTCAGAGGTTCTATCCTCGACAGCCAATCGGGTACAATATCTTGCATTTTCTTAATTTCAATGTAACGAGACATACTTTCTCGAAAATAAATACGAGCAGGCCTAGCATCTGGGTCGCAATGGTACCCTGCCATTCGTGCCCGCCATAAACAGTGGAGGCCATTGAGCATAATTAGGTCGTATGGAACCCCGTCCTCATTGTCAATCGGTAAGTACCTGATCCCATGCGGATTCAACGGAAACTCCTTCTTGATTGTCCGTTTTAGGACGTCCCAGAAGTACACCCCTTCCCAGCAATGCAAAAACAGATGATCTACAGTTTCAGGTTGCTTGCAAATCAAGCAGTGTGCACCCATGGTACACCCATGGTGTACAAGGAAGCCGCGTTCTTCCATGAACGTCTTCACTGACAGTGTTCCTGTGTGTAGCCTAAAAAAGAATGTTTTAGCCCCAGTAGGCACCTCCATTCTTTTCACCCGTTTAAGGACATCCTGTCCTGGTCCTCCACTGTATATCGCTCTGTACAATGGCACTGGAAAAATAATATCGCATACATCTTTATATAATGTCTTTCTTTTCACGGCAGATAAATAATCGAAAGAAAAACGCACAGAAAGAAATCGCACACTGTCAACTACCTCTTTAAGATAGCCGCGAATCGTTCCTGGCATACTATTGGTACTAACAATGAGCGCCGGCAGCGCAGCTCTTAATCTGAGCTGTAATACCGTACGCAGAAAAGGATCACGCACATCTCGAAAAAACAAAAATCTATTGACAAGCTGTCGTACAAAAAGATGCGCCAAGCCCAGGCCACCTTCCTTCCCCCGCCTGAACAGATTTGTTCGGCTACATCTTTCCCAGTTAGAGTCCCAGATAAAAACGGCGAACACTCTGTGCAATCTTTGCACATTTACCCTTGAACAAAACAACGTCTGCATGACGTACCACAACTTCGTAATGAAAAACAAATTACATACAGTTGCCCTTGCGAAAATGGACAGGTTGATGCCTTTCCACCTGTCTGCTTTTTCTTTTGTTTCTTTTATTTGGTTCGTCCAGTATTCCTCGCTCTGTTTGTAGCTATCCAAGGAAACACCGAGATACTTGGTAGGGGTTTTCACCCAGCTCACATTCGCAAAGTTGTCCGGGGCCGAGGACCACTCTCCGTGCCACAAACCGAGGGACTTACCCCAGTTCACTTTACTGCCCGTTACATCACAAAACTGTTTCACCACGCGTATTGTTTCCGTTACGCTTTCTCTGTTTGTACAACACACGGCGATATCATCTGCATATGCCAGGAGCTTGACTTCTGCGGCTGCCAAGCTATAACCGCGTATTTGATCGTTCTCAGTTATCGCCAAACACATCGTTTCAATGTAAACTGCAAACAAAAGAGGACTGAGGGGGCAGCCTTGACGCACAGAACGCATGACGTTAATGGGGGCCCCCAATGATTTATTCACAATTAAACGTGTTGTGCAGTTCTGATACGCCAATGCCACTCCCTCAGTGATGATGGCACCTACATTAACGTGATCCAGAATGGCAAACAAAATATCATGAGACACACAGTCAAAAGCTTTCTCTAGGTCAAGCTGGAGCACTGCGACGCCATCGTAAGTGAGGTCACAGCACTCGAGCACGCACCGCATCGTGTGAATATTCGAAAAAATTGACCTCCCTTTGATCCCACACGTTTGGTGGTCTGCGACGATTTCTTTGATGACGCTTTGAAGTCTGGCTGCCAAAACCTTCATGAAAATCTTATAGTCGACACTGGTTAAAGATATCGGCCTATAAGATGTCACGAGCCTAAGTTTCTCCGCTTTGTCACTCTTAGGTATCAAGATGGTATGCGCTTTACTAAAAGAAGGCGGCAAAGCTTTGTTCACATACGCGGCGTTAAACAGGTCTGTTAGCAGGGGCGAAAGTTCTTTCTTGAAGGCTTTATAAAAACACGCGCTCAGACCGTCAGGTCCGGGTGATTTGCCATTGTTCAAATCATTTATTGCTTTTTCGACTTCGTGTTCTCTTATATTGCCTTCTAATAGGTCCTTCGTGTCGTCACTTAATCGCGGCATGCTGACTGAGAAAGACCCTTTTGAACTCATCTACATTGGCTTCTTGATATGCAAACAATGACTGGTAATACTCTAAAAACGCTCGGCCTATGCTCTTATTATCGTCGACGAGTGTGCCATTCCACGAGATCTTATCGACATGATTACGTCGACCATGAGCTTTTTCAAGTCCAAGCGCCCTTTTGGTGGGCGTCTCCCCCGCTACTAATGCGTTTGCTCTTGCGCGCACAATCGCACCTTGATAGCGTTCTTTGTCCAACTGTTCGATTTTTTCTTTGATGGTTCGCATATCTTGCTTATACGCCCCTGGCTCTTCGCACTCCAGCGCTATCAGCTGATTAAGTATCTTTCGTAAGTCTCGTTCTTTCATTTCCCTCTCAAACTTTAAGCAGCTAGATCTTTCTATTGCTTTCATTTTTACCTTCTGTTTGAACCATTCCCATTTCTCTGCTATTGTTTCAATACATTCATCGCTTACTTCCATAACGGCCTCATGAATTGTATCTACAAATGGCGCGTCTTTTAGAAGTAAGGCATTCATTTTCCATTGGTCCCAGTTAAAAGATTGACTCTTCTTCTTCATTCCTATGGTACACATCACCAAGCAGTGATCGGAGAACGACACAGGTGCAACAGAATAACTGTGGCACTTTGGAATCATGTCCTGTGACATGTACAAGCGGTCTAACCGCGCATGGCTACTGCCTTGAAATCGCGTATACATCACTTCCCGCTCCCCCTCCAGACAGTCACATACATCGTCTAGTTCACTTTCGCTGATCAGCCTAGACAATATATGACTGCTTTTATCGCGGATACTTTTCACTGCTAATAAACTGAAAAAGTTTCGAAAAAAATAAAGCACGTTCTTCTACACCATTTGGCGCATATATGCATATAACTCGAAATTGAACTTCACAAAAACAAAATCGCAAAATACGATCCTTCCGGCTTGACACGAAAACACACTTTGTACTACAAGGTTTTGCAGCTTCTTAACAAACAGGACGCATCCGGCGGACGTCCCTACCGCGTGGCTCACGACCGCATAATATCTAGTCGTGAAACGCCGCACCATGCTCCCGGTCTCCTCCTCCCCGTCTACCTTGGTCTCCTGGACAGCTAAAACATCTATGTCGTGGTCAGTGACCAACCGTAGGACTTGATTTTGCCTACGGCTAGCCGCCAAGCCTCTCACGTTTAGTGTGGCAATACTCAGTGTTGGTTCAGGAGCCATGCTGTACTAAAGAATGAGGTAGGCCCGGAGCATGGTGCTTACCTTTCACGACTAGCCTTCGGCTAGCCGCCTCCGGAGCCGCCCGGCTTCCCGGCGTTGTTGATGGTGTGCTGTGCTTTGTCCCGAGGCCTTCTCTCGGGCGGAACATTCGGTTTGGGTTTGAAACCCGCACGCCTCCCAAGAGGCGCTTTCGTCGGCGGCCCGTCCCCGGTGCTGGATGCTGCGTTGTCCTGGTCTCCGGCGTCGTCTCGGGGGCGCTTGAAGGTTGCACCGAGACTAGCAGCCCGGTCCCCGTCGTTGGCAGCCTCGCTCTGTTCCATTTCTGATTCATCGTCATCGCTTTCGCCTTCACTTGCACCTTCATTTGCAAGGACAGCTTCCGTGTCGACCCGTGCCGGCCCAGTCACTTGCTCAGCAGCTTCGACCACCTTGGCTTCAGCGCCCTCCGGCACTGTCACGGTACTTGTCTTCGCTGGCGGCACATGGTCTCCGGCTCCCTTAGCGGCGTCTTCAGCCTCGACTGCGTCCATCAGCTGTTCGGCTGCCGCTTCACTCACTGCTGGGCCTGTAGCTGTAGCGTAGGTCTTCACGCAGTCGGCTTCGACGTGCCCAAAACGTCTGCATCGGGAGCAGCGCGGCACCTTACACTCTCGCCGGACGTGCCCATTGCCCTGGCAGCGCAAGCACTGCATAGGCCGCCCGGGAACGACCACCAAGGCGAGCTCTCCGCCGACGCGGACCTGATGAGGAAGGTCCTCTACTTTGAGACCGCTCTTGAGCTTGAGCAGCACGGTCCTGGTGGTTGACGTCTTGTCCCCCATGCCTTGGACGCACCACCTCTCCCGGCTTACCTCCTCCACCTTGCCGAAAGCCGCGAACGCCGTCCGGATGTCCTCGTCGGCCACGCCGTACAGAAGCCAGTGAAGCCTAAGCTTCACCTGCTGGTCCTGTGGGTCGACGATGACGCACCGTCGTCCCTTCACCTGGAGCTCCTTGTGGGCCACCAGTCATTTTGTGGCGGTCGCATCCTTGGGGGTCACCGCCCAGACGTGGTTAATCTGGTACGCCCCTATGCATAGCACCTCCGGCAGCAAGCCTGTCGGCAGCAGGGCGTCCCTGAAATCCTCAACCTTGTAAGGTCTGGCACGCACATCACCGTGCAAAAACACGGTATTAATCGCCACTCGTCCTTGGGGCAGTTGAGGCAGAATAAACGGATATTGGTTGTCATCGTCGTTGGTCCTGTTACCGCGGCCAAAAGTGACCGCTGTCGCTGCCCTTGAAGAGGCCATGATCCTACGAACCGTCACGCTCGGTGGCCGGAAGCAGAATGTGCGCCGCAAGCCCGAATCCGGAAGGAAAGCTACTGGAGTACAGCCCATACTTCCCTTTTTGCCCAGGAGAAAGATAATGAAAGCGAGAAACGAGCTTGCCAGGATTCGAACCTGGAATCTGCTGATCCGTAGTCAGACGCGTTATCCGTTGCGCCGCAAGCCCGAATCCGGAAGGAAAGCTACTGGAGTACAGCCCATACTTCCCTTTTTGCCCAGGAAAAAGATAATGAAAGCGAGAAACGAGCTTGCCAGGATTCGAACCTGGAATCTGCTGATCCGTAGTCAGACGCGTTATCCGTTGCGCCACAAGCCCGAATCCGGAAGGAAAGCTACTGGAGTACAGCCCATACTTCCCTTTTCGCCCAGGCAAAAAATAATGAAAGCGAGAAACGAGCTTGCCAGGATTCGAACCGGGAATCTTCTGATCCGTAGTCAAACGCGTTATCCGTTGCGCCGCAAGCCCGAATCCGGAAGGAAAGCTACTGGAGTACAGCCCATACTTCCCTTTTCGCCCAGGCAAAAAATAATGAAAGCGAGAAACGAGCTTGCCAGGATTAGAACCTGGAATCTTCTGATCCGTAGTCAGACGCGTTATCCGTTGCACCGCAAGCCCGATTTTTTTTCTTTATTGCCTTGCAATTGAAGTGCCATGCTGAATACATTGTTAAAAAAAGAGAGTCAGCTTAGCTTATGCTGACTCGGTTGCATTAAAATTGTTTCAATTTCACCAACTCATCGAACAGAGGCAACCAGTCCGGTGGTTGTTTGTGCGCTTTGTAGACTTCACGCATGTAGGCGACACTTTCGATAAAGTTTTCTCGAACAGAATGGACATCCACATCAGCATGGCGTACAGACATTCTTGTGCACCATATACTATGGAGGCTTATTAGCATAATAAGGTCATATGGAACATTATTAGTTTCTGTGTCTAAGTACCTGATACCACGTGGAGTTATTGGTAATTTTTTCTTTAAGGTTCGTTGTAAGATGTCCCAATGAAAAAAAGGGTCCCAACAATCAATGAAGACATGGTCGACAGTCTCTGGTTTCTTACACAGTAAGCAATTGGTAGTCCAAGGCACAAATAAACCCTTGTCTGCCAGCCAAGTCTTCACGGGTAGGGTATTTGTGTGGAGTTTAAAGAAGAATGATTTTACTGATGGTTTCACAGGCATTCTTTTGACTCTTTTTAGAACATCATCTACTGAGCCTCCAGAGTATGCTATCCTGTACAATGGAACTGGCATTAATAAATCTAACATATCACGATACAATTTCTTTCTTTTAACTGAACTTAAGTATTCTAGCGAGAAACGAACACTCAGCATACGGAAGGATGACACTACTTCCCGAAGGAAGCCTTTCACTGGACGGGATTCAGCATACGAACACGAAACAAGAAAGTCAGGTAAAAGATTACTTAATCGCACTTGTATCATGGTGCGCAAAAAAGGATCACTCTGGTTTCGCAAGAACATAAACCGCGATACAATCTGTCGTACAAATAGATGTGACAGTCCGAGACCACCACTGCGAACCGATCTAAACAGATTAGTGCGGCTGCAGCGTTCCCAAGTTGAGTTCCAAATGAACACGGCAAACACTCTATGCAGCTTCTGTACATTCGCTCTCGACATGAATAGCGCTTGTAATATGTACCAAATTTTAGCAACCAGGAAAATGTTACACACGGTGGAGCGCGCGAACATTGATAGGTTACGTCCTTGCCACGCAAGCGCTTTTTCCTTCACCATCTGTGTTTCTTGTTCCCAGAACGTAGTACTGTCGTTATAATGTTCGAGTGGCACCCCTAGATATTTTGCAGGCATGGTCACCCACTGGATGTTTGCGAAAGTGCATGGTGGGCTTTTCCACGCGCCATGCCAAAACCCGATGCACTTGTCCCAGTTAATAGCACTTCCTGTTTTTTTCGCAGTAAGACTTCGCTACAGTTACCACTTCGCTGATACTGTCATAGTCATCACAAAACACTGCTAGATCGTCTGCGTAAGATAGTACTTTCACCTCGCTTTGCTGTAATTTGAAACCTCGTATTTTCTCGTTTTCTCTAACGGCTAGGCAAAAGGGTTCCAGGTATATCGCGAATAGCAATGGCGAGATTGGACACCCTTGTTTCAGAGACGAACAGACATTGACACTTCTTGTGAGAGACTTGTTGATAATCAACCGTGTGCTGCATTCTTTGTAGACCATTTTTAAGCCATCTATAATCATGGATCCTAGGTTCGTGTATTCTAAAATCTCGAAGGGAATATGATGAGACACACGGTCGAATGCCTTCTGCAGGTCTAGCTGCAACATTGCAACTCGACCCTCGAAAGCATCGACGCATTCTAGAACGCTCCTAGCGATGTGTACGTTAGTGGTTATTGTGCGCCCTTTAATCCCACACGTTTGGTGGGCTCCAACTAAATGTTTAATTACGCTCTGTAACCTTCTTGCTAATATTTTCATAAATATTTTATAGTCAGTGTTCGCGAGGCTAATGGGACGGTACGATGCAACGTACAAGCGCTTTACTGGATCATCAGATTTGGGGATCAGGACCATCTGAGTTGTTCGGAAAGACGGGGGTATACGGTTGTTTTCATATGACAGCGCTAAAAATTGCTTCATAATCGGAGCTATTTCTGCCTTAAATGCTTTGTAGAAGGCAGCGCTTAAGCCGTCCGGCCCAGGCGCCTTTCCTGAGCCTAGTTCTTCTATAGCTGCTTCAACTTCACTCACACTTATAAGGGGCTTCGTGGTCTTCTTTAACGCTTTCTTCCAACTGTGGCATTAAGTGCAAGAACTGGCCTATGAAACCACCCAGATCGGTTTTTCTTTTGCTAAACAGGTCATCATAATGTTCAACAAATGCTTGTTCAATGATCGTGATGTCACTCGTGACTTCATCTTTGTAGCATATCTGATTGATATCACTTCGGCGAGCGTAAGCTTTCTCGTCGCTAAGCGCACGTTTATTCGGTGTTTCCCCTTGCCACAGTTTTTCTGCACGGGATCTTATCATGGCTCCGCGATACTTTTCTGTGTCGATTGTTTCTAACTGGCTTTTTACTTGCTTTATTTCCTTCATGACATGGCCAGGTTCTGTGCTTTCTACTTTAAGTAGGAAATCGAGTTTGCTCCTTAGGGCCTTTTCCTTCTGTTTTTCTTCTTGTTTCAGCTTGGTAGCTCTTTCTATAGCACCTAGCTTGACTTCATTTTTAAAATTTTCCCACATGCCTACTACATATTTCTGATCGGCTGCAATCAATCGTCCAAGTTTTCCCTTAACATCATTTACGAAACTGTCATCATTGAGTAATTTATCGTTAAATTTCCACAAGTCCCACGAGAAATTTGTTTTTCGTTATTTTGTTCCTATTGTGAAGGCAACCAAACTGTGGTCGCTAAAAGAGACTTGCTTGTTCACGTAGGCTTTACATAACGGTACTAGTTCCAGTGATACATACACTCTATCCAACCTAGCGTGACTTAGTCCTTGGAAATGTGTAAACCGCGGAACACTGTAATCGTACAACACATAGCCGACGTCTTCCAGGTTGTATTCACTAACAAGTTTGCTCAATAGCAACGCACTATGGTCATTCACAGGCAAATTTTTGACACGGTCCTCTGGAAAACACACACAGTTGAAATCACCTAGTAAAAGCAGAAGCCTATCGGTTTTTAAATAAACCTCAACTCGCTCAAAAAAGGACTCCCTCTCGTGCTGTCTATTAGGTGCGTAAATACAAACAACTCGCCAGGAAATTTCACTGAGCACAAAATCGACAACAATCAGGCGTCCTGTTTCACACACTGTCATTGCTTCCACAGATGCGTTTAAGCTGTTGCGCAAAAAAATAGCACAACCCCCCGATGTGCCGGCCGCATGACAAACGCATACACTGTAACGCGGAACGAAAGGTTGCACCATGCGATCCGTTTGCTCTTGACTCGATATCTTGGTCTCCTGTACTGCAATTATATCGAGATCATTTTCCAGAAACATACGACTCAGTTGGTATTGCCGTCGCCTTGCGCTTAGTCCTCGGACGTTAAGCGTGGCAACACG
The DNA here is from genome assembly GCF_013339745.2 of Dermacentor silvarum. Taxonomy (NCBI): domain Eukaryota; kingdom Metazoa; phylum Arthropoda; class Arachnida; order Ixodida; family Ixodidae; genus Dermacentor; species Dermacentor silvarum. The sequence continues at coordinate 189,171,257 of NC_051157.2, forward strand.
GATCGCTGTGTTAAGTTTATCTGCCATTATGATCAAGAACAAACGGGTCGCATAGCGCTTACCTTGATCGACCCATTCACTATGTAGCACGTGGCTCCGCCGGACAAGCTGGCGGCATCACACGTAGAAGCCGTGGGAAGGTTGCAAGACCCAATCGAAGCCGCTACGGGGGCGGCCCCGTCTCGGGTCTCCGCTCAACTTGGACGTTGGGCCTCGGCTTGAATGACGTACGTCGCAGCTGAGCCGCCTTTGTGGGTGGCTCGCTGCATGTCGTCGCTCCAGAGGTCCCAGATGCGCCGAGCGTTTCCTCGTGAGCCCGCTTCGCAGGCGTGTTAGTGGCTGCTGCCATGTCGACGTCGGTCGTGGCAGGCGTAGTAGACGTTTCGGGACATGTAGTGGCAGGCGACGGCTTCGGGGCGTCCCTCTGTTTTGTCTCGACGCTCTCGTTTTCAGTCACGGCGTTTTCATTCTTTTCCGGAGAAACATCCTCGACGTCAGGTTTCTTGCCTAGACCCAAGTTTTTAAAGTGAAGAGGCGGCTTTTCCGTGACTGCATTGCCAGCATTGTCGCTTGTAGCAGTTGAAATGCCTTCAACTTCAACCTCATCCATGAGGTGTTCAGCCACTTCGTCGGCTCTCCTCGTTGGTCCTGCAACGACAGCGTACGTCTTGACGCACTGAGAACGATCATGGCCGAAGCGTCGGCAGACCTCGCAGCGTGGAACACTACAGTCCCGGCGAATATGGCCGGTTGTATGGCACCGCAGGCAAAGGGGGGCGCGGCCGGGAATGACGGCAAGGACGAGCTCCCCTGCTATACGTAGCTGGTGCGGAATATCGTCGACTGTAATTCCCGCTTTCAGCTGCAGCGTCACCGACCTCGTCGTTGAGCCCTTGTCCAATATACCTTGAACACGCCACCGTTCTTTCGCCGCGTCTGTCACCTTTCCATATGGGGCAAGAGCTTGTCGTATGTCTTCGTCTGACACACTTGGCAGCAACCAGTGTAGCTTCATGCGGACACCTTGGTTGTTGGGGTCAACGACAATGCAGCGTCGTTCTTTGACGATGATTGTCCCGGCATCAAGCAGTTTCTTAGTAGCTTCCGCCGTCTTCATCATGACCGCCCAGACGTGGTTCATCTGGTACGCCCCCAAAGCAACTACTTCGGGGAGCAGTTCCAGACGAGCCAGAGCGTCACGGAAATCCTCAATCTTTGTACGGTCTTCCACGGACGTCCGCGTGTAGAAAAACAGTATTAAGGGCGATTCGTCCGGTAGGCAAGTGCGGCAAAATTACCTGATAGTCGTCGTCGTCAAAAACAACATTCCTGTTACCGCGGCCGTTCAAGGCCGCCAACACCACTCCCTCGGAGCACATGATAACACGTCCGTTCACTACGGTGCCCGGAAGTGGAATCTGCGCCGCAAGCCCGAATCCGGAAGGAAAGCTACTGGAGTACAGCCCATACTTCCCTTTTCGCCCAGGCAAAAAATAATGAAAGCGAGAAACGAGCTTGCCAGGATTCGAACCTGGAATCTTCTGATCCGTAGTCAAACGCGTTATCCGTTGCGCCGCAAGCCCGAATCCGGAAGGAAAGCTACTGGAGTACAGCCCATACTTCCCTTTTCGCACAGGCAAAAAATAATGAAAGCGAGAAACGAGCTTGCCAGGATTCGAACCTGGAATCTTCTGATCCGTAGTCAGACGCGTTATCCGTTGCGCCACAAGCCCGAATCCGGAAGGAAAGCTACTGGAGTACAGCCCATACTTCCCTTTTCGCCCAGGCAAAAAATAATGAAAGCGAGAAACGAGCTTGCCAGGATTCCAACCTGGAATATTCTGATCCGTAGTCAGACGCGTTATCCGTTGCGCCACAAGCCCGAATCCGGAAGGAAAGCTACTGGAGTACAGCCCATACTTCCCTTTTCGCCCAGGCAAAAAAATAATGAAAGCGAGAAACGAGCTTGCCAGGATTCGAACCTGGAATCTTCTGATCCGTAGTCAGACGCGTTAAGCCCTAACCAGACGTACGCGTTGGAACGCGTCCGCAGGCGCCGTGCGCCTGAGAGAGATTGTGGTTGTGAAGAGGAAGAAAATAGCGCCTCTTCCTCCTCACAACCACAATCTCTCTCAGGCGCACGGCGCCTGCGGACGCGTTCCAACGCGTACGTATGGTTGGGGCTTTATCCGTTGCGCCACAAGCCCGAATCCGGAAGGAAAGCTACTGGAGTACAGCCCATACTTCCCTTTTCGCCCAGGCAAAAAATAATGAAAGCGAGAAACGAGCTTGCCAGGATTCGAACCTGGAATCTTCTGATCCGTAGTCAGACGCGTTATCCGTTGCGCCACAAGCCCGAATCCGAAAGGAAAGCTACTGGAGTACAGCCCATACTTCCCTTTTCGCCCAGGCAAAAAATAATGAAAGCGAGAAACGAGCTTGCCAGGATTCGAACCTGGAATCTTCTGACCCGTAGTCAGACGCGTTATCCGTTGCGCCACAAGCCCGATTTTTAACACGAAAGTGTTTTATGCCGGCGTGTATGTCCACTGACGTATTTCCGTCACGGAAATACGTCACACGAACATACACGAACATAATACAAAGAAAGAAACCAGAAGAAAAAGTTCCACAAACATGCAAATATTGGAAATCGAACCCACGACCTCTCGGTCCGCGACGATAGATCGCCGAGCGTTTAACCCATTGCGCCACAAACGCATTTGCAGAGAGCTACACAGACGCGCCTTATATATCTAACACTCCTCCGTGTACCCGCGCTCTTGCTCGGGGCGGTGCCGCCGCCTACGAGCAGAAAAGAGAAGTACTGCATTATGACACTAACGCGCACCGACAGTGAACGCTTCGGTGGTCTCAGCACTACGACGCCTCGATGCCAGCATTCGAAGGGACGCTGGCATCAAGAAGCACTACCAACGCGTTCTCGCAGAAGCACTACTAGGAGGCGTTCACCGTACTCAGCACAGCGGAGCGTGGCCTCCGCAATTAGCTCTGAAAATGTTTCTGAAGTTGATCGCGGAGGCTGCAATTACGACGCGCTGTACGCGCTGATTTGACTCGGTGACGATTCAGTTACGTGCTTTGTCTTGCGCGTTGTATTAGTGTGTCAGTTACGTGCTTCGTCTTTCGCGTTGTGCTAGCGTGTGCAGCGTAGTGCAGCTTCCATATGCACGACGGTTGCTCATGTTCATCGACGTTGGTAGTCGTGATGGAGGAGACGTGCCACCAGGCGTCAGCGTGGGTGCATCAACGCCTAAGGGCGCTTTAGCCACAAAACACCAATAGACATTATATATCAATGTGCAATAAACATTACACTACTTCTGTGAAGACACGTTTCACTTTCGTGTTCTATACCGATTCCTATATAAGAGGGATCAACCACATTTTTTTTATTCGCTTGAAGGTACATCATGTACAAAGCACAACAGAAGGACAAAACACTGTACAGAAATAATGACAAGGAATAATGTTACAATAACGTCAAGCACACTTTGCTTGGCGTGGGATGATTAAAAGTGCTTTAATGAGATGAGGTCATTGAGAACGGGTAACCATTCCGGCGGATCTTCGCCTGCACAATATACATCCCTCGTGTACGCTATACTTTCTATAAAGTATTCCCTAGCTGGGCGTGCGTTTACATCCGCATGCCTCACTGCCATACGCGTCTTCCATATTGCGTGCATGCTCAACAACATAAACATATCATACGGTATGTCACTTTCACACTGAACCGGCAAAAAACGAATTCCGTATGGCGTTATAGGGAGATCTTTCTTTAATGTTCGCTGCAGGATGTCCCAGTGAAATACAGCATCCCAACAGTCCAAAAAGATGTGATCTATACTCTCCGGCTTACGGCATAAAAGACCATTAATACTCCAAGGAACAAATAGTCCATTTTCCTGCAACCATGGTTTCACTGGCAGTGTACCCGTGTGTAGTTGAAAAAAAAAGTCTTGGCTGATGGGCGTACTGGCATTCGTTTGATTCGCTTAAAAACATCTTTTCTGTGTCCGATTCCATACATCGTTCGATACATGGGTACTGACATCATTACGTCGATAAGATCTTTATAGAGCCGCTTTTTTTTTTACTGCGCACAAGTACTGCAGAGAAAAACGAACTTTTAGTATATTGAATGCCAACACTACGTCGCGTAGATAACCACGTATACCAGTACGCCCTGCAGAAGAAGAAGATACTATGAACTCTGGTAAATAACAGCATAATCTAACTTGTAACATAGTGCGCAAGAATGGATGACTCTGATCGCGTAAGAAAATAAACCGTGACACAATCTGCCTTAAAAACAAATGGGCCAATCCCAGCCCACCAGCTTTCACTGGTCGAAAAATATTTGTACGACTCGTACGTTCCCATTGGGAGCCCCAAACAAAAGTGGCAAAGACTCTGTGTATCTTCTGAATGTTTAACCTATTCATGCACAGCACCTGAAGCACGTACCAAAGTTTCGCCGCTAAGAACATATTGCAGACTGTTGACCGTGTGAATATCGAGAAGTTTTTTCCTCCCCACTTATTTGTTTTCTCCTTCAACACTTCTGTTTCATCCTTCCAGTATTCATTGGGATCTTTATATCGCTCCAGTGGCACACCGAGATACTTGGTCGGCACGGTCCGCCATCTGACGTTTTCATAGAAGTCTGGCATTGCCTCCCAGGTGCCATGCCATATAAACCTACACACTTCTCCCAGTTTATTGCACTACCGGACCATATGCAGTACTTGTCGGCTACTTTCACAGCTTCGCTAATACTTTCCCTATCTTCACAAAAAACGGCAATATCATCAGCATAAGACAAAAATTTGATCTCCGCCATCATAAGCTTAAAACCTCGTACTGTGTTATTGTGAATTATGCTCAAACAAAAAGGCTCTAAATAAATTGCAAACAACAATGGGGAAATTGGACACCCTTGACGGACGCTCCTGGAAATTTGAAAACTTTCGGTGACTTCTTTGTTAATTACAATGTTAGCCTCACAATTTCTATACGACATTTTCACACCACCTAAGACAATATTCCCGACATTTACGTGTTCCAATACGGAAAAAAGTACATCATGAACAACACGATCAAAAGCCTTCTCGAGATCTAGTTGTAACATCGCTACTTGTCTGTCCCATGCATCACAGCATTCGAGGATGCTCCTTGCTGTGTGAATGTTCGTTCCTATTGTTCGGCCCTTTATGCCGCACGTTTGGTGAGGACCTACGATTAACTTTATTACAGTCTGCAATCTCTTTGCTAGCACCTTCATGAACACCTTGTAATCGACATTAGTGAGGCTTATAGGACGGTAAGCACTCACAGATAAAAGCTGCACTGGATCGTCACTTTTTGGTATCAGTACAATATGCGACCTTGTAAAGGATGGTGGTGCTTCGTTTATTTCGTACGCCTCAGTGAAGAGTTGAAAAAGAGCCCTCGAGAGTTCATGCTTAAATGCCTTGTAAAAAGCAGCCCCAAGTCCATCTGGACCAGGCGTTTTACCTTCACCTAAATCATCTATTGCTCTTTCTATTTCAATTAGGCTAATTGGCATTTCAAGGCGTGACCTGGTTTCGTTATCTAAAGTGGGCATCAGCGACAAGAATTCACTGTCTAAAGAGGCCTCGCTTTTACCGCTGCTTCCAAGCAATCCTTTGTAATAATCTACAAACGCTTGTTGTATCTTTAGTTTGTCCCTTGTAGTCTCCTCGCCGTATTTTATCTGTTTTATTTCCTTACGTGAAGCATACCGAGTCTCTTCGCTCATGGATCGTTTCGTCGGTGTTTCGCCAAGCCAGAGATGTTCTGCGCGTGCGCGTATAACTGCGCCTCTGTATTTTTCTGTATCCAATATCTCGAGCTGATTCTTTATTTTTCTTATTTCGTCAGAGAAACTGCCTGGCTGCGCACTCTCGACTGACAACAAGAATTCCAACTGACACTGTAGTTCCTTTTCTTTTTTCATTCCGGCGTAATGTTGAAGATCGCTCGATAGCTGTAATTTTAACTTCTTCCTTAAACCGCTCCCAGGCTTCAACGAATCTCCCCGACTCTAACAAGTGTAATTTTTCTATAAGTACTTTTACTTCGTCAACAAAAACTGTATCGTTAAGTAATTTGTTGTTGAATTTCCATAATTTCCACGAAAAAACGTGACCTAATGTTTTTTACTCCTATTGAAAACATAACTACGCTGTGGTCGCTAAACGATACCGGTTTAACATCATAACTGTTGCAAAGTGGTACGAGCACATCTGACACGTATACTCTGTCTAAACGGGAGTGGCAATCACGTTGGAAATGGGTATAGACAGGACGACATCCATTTTGCAGTACATTTCCAACATCCTCTAAGCCGCACTCTTGCAAAATCGTAGATAAGAACAAAGCACTTTGATCCCGAACAGGCAATCCCCTGTTCCTATCTTCCTTTAGGCACACGCAGTTAAAATCACCCAGCAACACCACATTCTTTTCACATTTTAAATATGGTTCAACACTTGCAAAAAACCTATGTCGATCTTTAACATTATTTGGCGCATATACACAGATGATGCGCCATTTCTGAAACAAAAACAGAAAATCGCAAATGACAAGTCGGCCGCCTTCACTACTATAAACATATTGGAACAACTATATTGCCGCGGGTATGTGCCAGTGGGGACAAGGTTGAAGCAGCGCGGGCTTTTGGGTTAAGCGTGGAGACGAAGAAGACGTTGTTGGTTTTTCTTTGCGACTGATAAAGTGTCTTTGTTGGTGCTGCTCCGCGTCCTCGTCGATCCCACGTCGTTACACTGGTGGAGGTGCTGGGTACTCTCCATCCTTCATGCTTGGCACCCCTTCGCGGAGCCAACGATCGAGCCCGGAATCGCCATTGCGCATCGAAACACCGCTCCACCGGTTCAGTCGCCGCCTACTAGGCCTAGCGCCCGAGTCCGGTCCCCTGCAAGAAACCTCAAGAAATCGTTCGCCCCCTGCAACTACCATGGCCACCGCGGCTCCAACGCAAGTAACCCTGCAGAACCCTATGGTTCCCGAGAGCTTTCATGGTGATGCCTTTGAAGACGTCCAAGATTGGCTTGATCAGTTCGAGCGCGTCGCCAAGTACAACCATGTGACCCGCTCGGCGGACAAACTTTCAAGCGTCTATTTCTATCTGAAGGACAATGCTCGTACGTGGTACGTCAACCGGGAGAGAAGCTTTGCCACCTGGGACGACTTCTGCACACAGCTGCTGGATACTTTTACGAGCATCGACAGGAGGGAAAATGCGAAGCGTCTCCTCGAAATCCGAATTCAAAAACCCAATGAGAGCGTTGCTATGTTCTCGGAAGATATGGCCCGTCTTTTCCGTAGAGCAGACCCTGACATGCCAGAGGAGCGAAAGCTGCGGTATCTCTTGCGGGGAGTGAAAGAACAACTGTTTGCCGGCCTTGTGAGAAATCCACCGACTACAGTGGCGGAGTTCACAAAAGAGGCCACAGCCATTGAACGGGCCCTGCAGCAACGATACCGCCAGCATGACATGAGTAACTCGGCGGCGAACACTTCCGTTCTGGCTCCAAGTAACGACAAGCCTCTGCGGGAAATTATCCGAGAGGTTGTGCGAGAAGAGCTTCGGCAGCTCGGATTTGTGACTACGGGTTCGGAACCGGCGCCAACGGTATCTTTGGTAGCTGATGTGGTCCGGGAAGAAGTCCGGCAAGCTTTTTCATCGCTAGACTGTGATAACGCACCGCGGCGCCTTACTTATGCGGAGGCTGTTCGCCGTCCAGTCAACGCAACTTCGACGCCGTTGACACCCGCAACTAGACCTATGCTACAAACAGAGTCGATATCGTCACCCCAGTCGACTCTACCGACCTCGCCGATCACGCCACCACAAACAATGTCGTATCTTCGACACACGCACGCCAATCCTTGGCTCCATGGAGAGTTGCCACCAAACTATCAGCGTCGGAAAACCGATTTGTGGCGCACCGTCGATCGCCGACCAGTGTGTTACCATTGTGGTGAAGCTGGACACGTCTATCGTGTTTGCCACAAATGGAACAACTATCGCGCCACCCAATACCCAAGCTTTCCTGCCAACTACTATTCTCCGTATGATGGTCGACGCGCCTACGACGCTCCTGTGAACGACCTGCCGCAAAATACGACGACTCCCCGATCACGTTCTCCTTCGCCATCACCTGCGCGCTACAATTCACCGACTCGTCGCAGTTTTGCCGACGTCACTAGGGGCAGGTCTCCTAGCCCGCGACGGGGAAACTAGACGCAGCGACCTCCGGGGGTGAGGTTGCCAGTACTCGAAGTTCGCCATATCCCCCATTATCGACGTACGACGATGTAAAGACTCCGACGAATGCAACGACGAATACGGCGAAGACAGCGAATGCAACGACGAATACGACGGACTCAACTACGAAAGACGTAACTGACGTCGTCAGCGCCGACCTCATCATTCGCATTGACGGCCACCAAGTAGCCGCTCTTGTTGACACTGGCTCCCATTTTTCAATTATAAGCGCACAGCTCGCCGACAAACTAAGGAAGGTGAAGACGCCATGGCACGGACCCAACATACGAACCGCCGGAGGTCAGTTGATGACACCTGTTGGGAAATGTACAGCCCGACTCTTAATCGCCGGTTCAACCTTCGTCGCCACCCTCGTCAGTCTTTCTGAGTGTTGCAAGGAACTTATATTGGGGATGGATTTCCTGCGTGAGTATGGTGCCGTGATTAACATCCGCGACAGAAGCGTCACCTTTGCAACGAACTCGGATAATGTCATGCATGAGGAGCATCCACAACGTCGCTTACGTATAGCTGCAGACGACGTGATACTTTTGCCGCGGAGTTGCTCTCTCGTACCCGTGCACTGTGACAGCTTGCAGAATGGGACTGGAGTCGCTGAACACATCAATGCGCTAGCACTGAATTGCGGCGTATCCATTGCCAGAGCACTTATTAATGTAATCGACGGCAGCGCGGAACTCTTGCTGACGAATTTTAGTAAGGAGCGTCGACACATCGTGAGAGGCACTGCTGTCGCTTATTTCGAAGAAGTAATACCGACAGAAGACTGCCACTTAGCGCAGGAGACGACATCTACGATCCCCAGAGCTGCGCCTATTGTAGACGTTAGTTCGACGTTAACGGCCGTTGAGCGAGACCGTCTTCTTGAGCTCATCAACCAGTACCAAGGCTGTTTCTCATCTGCGTCCAAAGTTGGTCAAACGCCACTTACCAAACATCGCATCATTACTGATGTCGATGCCCGACCTATTCGACAAAACCCTTATCGCGTGGCCCCAAAGGAACGCGAGGCAATCCAAAGACAAGTGAAGACGATGCTGGAAGATGGCGTTATTCGACCATCTAATAGTCCTTGGGCGTCACCTGTAGTTTTAGTGAAAAAGAAGGACGGTAGCCTGCGCTTCTGCGTAGACTATCGGAAGCTCAATCAGGTCACAAAGAAGGACGTTTACCCACTGCCACGTATTGATGATTCCTTGGACAGGTTGCGAAACGCGTGCTACTTTTCCTCAATGGACTTGAAAAGCGGTTATTGGCAGATCAAAGTGGATGAGAGAGACCGTGAGAAAACCGCCTTTGTGACGCCTGACGGACTTTACGAATTTCAGGTACTCCCCTTCGGTTTGTGTTCAGCGCCAGCCACATTTCAGCGTCTAATGGACACTGTGCTCTCTGGACTTAAATGGCAAACATGCCTGGTGTACCTGGATGACGTGATTGTCTTTTCGGCAACGTTCGACGAACACCTACGAAGGCTGAAAACTGTTTTTGAAGCAATACGATCTGCCGGTCTCACGTTAAAGCCTGAAAAGTGCCATTTTGGTTTTCAAGAGCTCTAGTTCCTCGGTCACGTCGTCACTAACCAAGGAGTCCGACCTGATCCAGATAAAATTGCTGCCGTCGCTAATTTCCCGACCCCATCCAACAAAAAGGCCGTGCGACGTTTTCTGGGACTATGTGCATATTACCGGCGATTTATTGCGAATTTCTCACGCATCGCGTGGCCGTTAACACAGCTCACCAGAGAAGATGTACCTTTCACTTGGGGCGAAGACCAGCAGCGGGCATTTCACGAGCTCCGGCAACGTATGCAAGCGCCTCCCGTGCTTGCACACTTCGATGAAGACGCCCCGACGATATTGCACACAGACGCTAGTAATGTCGGTCTAGGGGCGGTGCTCGTACAATGGCAGGACGACAGCGAAAAGGTGATTGCTTACGCCAGCAGGACACTGTCCCGAGCGGAGGCTAACTACTCCACCACTGAAAAAGAATGCCTCGCAATGGTATGGGCAGTTCTGAAATTTCGTCCGTATTTGTACGGTCGGTCTTTCACCGTTATTAGTGATCACCATTCGCTCTGCTGGCTCATTAATTTGAAAGATCCTTCCGGCCGGCTCGCACGTTGGAGTCTTCGACTCCAAGAGTTCGACTTTACTGTCGCATACAAGTCAGGAAAACGGCACGCAGACGCCGACTGCCTTTCTCGGTCTCCTGTTGAGACGGCAGCACAAGACGATGACGACACAATCTTTCTGGGACTCGTGGACACTGCCGATCTTTCACGCCAGCAACGGGATGACATTGAATTGCTGCCGCTGATTGATTACCTGGAAGGACGAACCAACAGCGTGCCGAGGCTATTTACAAGAGGGCTGGCGTCATACTGCTTGCGCCGCAGCGTACTCTACAAGAAGAACTTCTCTCCTAGCGGCAGCAACTACTTACTCGTTGTTCCCTCATCGCTTCGACGTGAAATCTTACACGCCTGCCACAACGAGCCGACCGCTGGGCACTTGGGCTACACTCGCACATTGGCACGGATTCGGCAGAATTACTACTGGCCGAGACTTGCTGCAGTCGTTAAGCATTATGTTCAGACATGTCTGGATTGCCAGCGCCGCAAACCGCCTTCCGTCAAGCCAGCCGGCCTTCTGCACCCTGTTCAAGTACCTGCCACACCATTTGCACAAGTAGGCATGGATTTTCTGGGCCCCTTCCCAATGTCTACTACCGGCAACAGGTGGATAATCGTCGCCACGGATTATCTCACTAGATATGCCGAGACAAGTGCTCTGCGACGGGGAACAGCAGATGAAGGGGCGCAATTTTTTCTTCAATCCATCGTTTTAAGACATGGCGCTCCGGCAGTAGTCATCACGGACAGAGGTACTGCGTTCATGGCCAAGTTTTTGGACATCGTTCTACGTTTAAGTGGTACCGCCCACCGGAAGACCACGGCCTATCACCCTCAAACAAACGGGCTGACAGAACGACTCAACAGGACACTGGCTGACATGATAAGCATGTACGTCGATGTAGAGCACAAGAACTGGGACGAGGTTTTACCCTATGTCACCTTCGCGTACAATACGGCTCGTCAAGAGACCACTCACCAGACACCCTTCAGCCTCGTGTACGGCCGTGAGGTTACGACAACATTAGACGCAATGCTCCCTCATGAATTTGATGACAACGAGACGGGTGCTGAAGAGATCACACAGCGAGCAGAAGCAGCTAGGCAGCTTGCGCGTTGGCGAATCCACGAACAACAGGAATGTGACGCCAGACGCTACAATCTTCGGCACAGACCCGTAACATACAACATCGGCGACAAAGTGTGGGTCTGGACACCTATTCGTCGGCGTGGGCTCTCTGAAAAGCTCCTGCGCAGATACTTCGGGCCCTACATAGTTCTTCGATGCATCAGTGACGTCACCTACGAAGTCGTTCCGGATGGCTCTCACTGTTCAAAGCGCCGACGGCATTTACCCGAAGTCGTTCACGTGCTTCGTATGAAGCCGTACTATGAAGACTGACAAGACTGCACAGTTCTTTTTCTTTATCGCAGTTTGCCAAGCCTCTGTCATCGGGACGATGATTTTTTTTTCTATGGGGGGAGCCAATGGAACAACTATACTGCCGCGGGTATGTGCCAGTGGGGACAAGGTTGAAGCAGCGCGGGCTTTTGGGTTAAGCGTGGAGACGAAGAAGACGTTGTTGGTTTTTCTTTGCGACTGATAAAGTGTCTTTGTTGGTGCTGCTCCGCGTCCTCGTCGATCCCACGTCGTTACAATATTCTTCCACAACACCTAAAGAATTTCGCAAGAATATCGCACAGCCTCCAGAGGTGCCAACTGAATGACACACGCAAACATTGTAAGAAGACCTAAAAGGTTCGACCATGCGATCCGTTTGCTCCTGACTTTCGACCTTCGTCTCCGGAACTGCTATCAAATCAAGGTCATACTCTCGGAACAGACGACTGACCTGGTATTGCTTTCGTCTAGACCGTAGGCCACAAACGTTGAAAGTGGCTACGCGTAACGCTCTTCTAGTTTGCGAAGTCTGCGTGCATGTTGAAACGGACCGCATGGTTCTTACCTCACACATAGACCCGGCGTTGACTGCAGCCGCCGCTGAGAGACTTGCGGGTATACACGTACACGGCGTGCACCCGCCACACCCTTCACATAATGCAGAAGCCATACTAGCCGTGTCCTTCTAGGTCTATAGTTTCGCGGCCGCTAGTTGAAGCACAACCCTCGGTGCTACGAAGGTGGCTTCGCCGGCGGTCGGGTGCCCGCGCTGACGTTAGGCTTGGGCTTGGTGGTGAGTCGCCAGCCCGAGGCCACTTTCGCCGCCGGCTCCCCTCCGGGCTCCGCGCCTTGTCTGTCGCAGTCACCTGCGACATCCTCAATCGGTCGCTTTGCAGGTGCGCCACTGACACCTGTACTCCCGACGTCCATGTCTTCCAGCTGGCTGTTCGACGCGTCGGAAAATTTTTCCTCGTCGTCATTTTCGTCCACCGGTGCTTCGTTGTCAGCCTTGGGTGTTTCATTAAGACACCTGACTTCTTCCTTGTGGACCGCTCGGTTTTGTTTTTCCGTCGGTGTTTTCGAGAGGGGCGTGTACACGGGACCCCCTCTTCCACTGCTGGCTGCTTCTTCGGTGTCAACTTGGTCCATTGTGTGCTCCGCGACACGGTCGCTTGTCACAGGGCCTGCCACACTGGCGTATGTCTGAGCGCACTCGTTGTCTTCATGACCAAAGCGCCTGCATTTACTACACCGGGGTATGCGACAGTCGCGTCGGATGTGCCCCGTTCGACGACATCGCAAGCACAGTGGCGCACGCCCGGGCACAATCAAGAGCGTGTTGATACCACCCACTCGAAGCTGGTGTGGCAGATCCTCGATAGTCACTCCGGTTTTGAGTTCCAGGGTTACGGTGCGAGTAGATGTTCCCTTGTCCGTGATACCATTGACGCGCCAACGCTCCTTTGATACTTCAGTCACCTTCCCATAAGCCGCAAACGCGGTGCGCACATCTTCATCTGGTACGTAATGCAAAAGCCAATGAAGCTTTAGCCTGACGTCCTGCTTGTTTGGGTCAATAACGAGGCATCGCCTTTCCTTTAACTTGACGTCGGCAACCGCAAGCATCTTCTTCATTGCTTCTGGTGTGCTGAAGGTCACCGCCCAGACGTGATTCATCTGGAAGGCCCCTAAGGCAAGCACCTCGGGCAGCATTCCCAGACGAACCATCGTATCGCGGACGTCTTCCACACGGTAAGGTCTCGCCCTGATGTCTCCGTGAAGAAAAACAGTATTTGTAACACACGCACCTTTGGGTAGCTGCGGCAAAATGACTTCCTAACCCTGGTTTTCTTCAGCAAAAAAGCTGTTTCCGCGACCCATGTGGGCCGCAATATCCGCTCCATCGGAGCTCATGATGACACAACCGTTCGCGAGCGCGTCCGGAAATAGAATCTGCGCCACAAGCCCGAATCCGGAAGGAAAGCTACTGGAGTACAGCCCATACTTCCCTTTTCGCCCAGGCAAAAAATAATGAAAGCGAGAAACGAGCTTGCCAGGATTCGAACCTGGAATCTTCTGATCCGTAGTCAGACGCGTTATCCGTTGCGCCACAAGCCCGAATCCGGAAGGAAAGCTACTGGAGTACAGCCCATACTTCCCTTTTTGCCCAGGAAAAAGATAATGAAAGCGAGAAACGAGCTTGCCAGGATTCGAACCTGGAATCTGCTGATCCGTAGTCAGACGCGTTATCCGTTGCGCCGCAAGCCCGAATCCGGAAGGAAAGCTACTGGAGTACAGCCCATACTTCCCTTTTCGCCCAGGAAAAAGATAATGAAAGCGAGAAACGAGCTTGCCAGGATTCGAACCTGGAATCTGCTGATCCGTAGTCAGACGCGTTATCCGTTGCGCCACAAGCCCGAATCCGGAAGGAAAGCTACTGGAGTACAGCCCATACTTCCCTTTTCGCCCAGGAAAAAGATAACGAAAACGAGAAACGAGCTTGCCAGGACTCGAACCTGGAATCTGCTGATCCGTAGTCAGACGCGTTATCCGTTGCGCCACAAGCCTGAATCCGGAAGGAAAGCTACTGGAGTACAGCCCATACTTCCCTTTTCGCCCAGGAAAAAGATAATGAAAGCGAGAAACGAGCTTACCAGGATTCGAACCTGGAATCTGCTGATCCGTAGTCAGACGCGTTATCCGTTGCGCCACAAGCCCGAATCCGGAAGGAAAGCTACTGGAGTACAGCCCATACTTCCCTTTTTGCCCAGCAAAAAGATAATGAAAGCGAGAAACGAGCTTGCCAGGATTCGAACCTGGAATCTGCTGATCCGTAGTCAGACGCGTTATCCGTTGCTCCACAAGCCCTTTTTTTTTCTTTATTGCCGTCGTCGACGTACAAAATCAAATGTTACAAATGATAAAACGTGCCAGCCACACTTTGGCCAACACAGCACTAAAATCTTTTCAGTGACACCAGTTCATCCAATACAGACATCCATTGTGGTGGATCAGGCAGTACTTTGTATGCGTCTCTCACGTAAACAACACTCTCAATGAAGTGTTCTCGCACCGGTTTCACAACGATGTCTGCATGTTCAAATTGCATGCGAGTTTTCCACATCGCGTGGAGGCCCAGGACCATAATGAGGTCATACGGTACTTCCTCTGAGGTATCTATTGGCAAGAAGCGTATTCCATACGGGTCCAGGGGTAACTGCTTCTTCAGCGTTCTCTGCAGAACGTCCCAGTGAAAGATCGGGTCCCAGCAATCTAGGAAAACATGTTCTATTGTTTCTGGTTTTTTACATAAAAAGCAGTCCGTTGTCCAGGGGATGAAAATACCCTTGCTATGAAGCCAGGTCTTAACGGGAAGTGTGTTTGTATGTAATTTGAAAAAGAAAGACTTAGTTGATGGCCTTACTGGCATTTTCTTGACTCTTTTTAGAACGTCCTGTCCGGGGCCTCCACGGTGTGGCGAACGGTACAAAGGTACAGGTAGCATCGTGTCCACAAGATCTCTGTACAATTGTTTTTTTGTAACGATGGACAGATACTGCAGCGAAAAACGCACATTCAACATTCTATGCGCCAGCACCACTTCACGCAGGTACCCAGTCACGGTTCCCGGCATGTTCTGAGCCGACGAAACAACAAATCCTGGAAGAAGTCTACTCAGCCGTACTTGAATTAGTGTTCGAAGAAAGGGATCATTTTGATCCCGCAGAAACACAAAGCGTGACACAATTTGTCGCAAAAACAAGTGAACCAGACCAAGCCCACCTTTCTTGACCGGGAAAAACAAATTTGTTCGACTCGTCCTCTCCCAGGTAGAGGCCCAAATGAAAGTGGCGAAAATGCGGTGAATTTTTTGTACGCTTACCCGCGCAGCACACAACACATTCATAACATACTATATCTTGGAAACTAAAAAAAGGTTGCAAACAGTGGCTCTAGAAAACATTGACAATTGCTTGCCTCTCCAACCGTCAGCCTTTTCCTTTGCTGTCGAAACTTGGTCGAGCCAGTACTGTTCGGGCTCACGGTAACTTCCGAGAGGCACCCCCAGGTACTGTGTAGGTAACCTTGACCAATTCATTCGAGAAAAGGTCTCCGGCTTGTCTTCCCAACTCCCATGCCAGAAGCCATAACTTTTATCCCAGTTTATCTGGGCTCCAGTTGAATTGCAAAACTTTTCGACAACAGCAGTTGCCTCTATAATGCTCGCTTTATCAGTGCAGAAAATCACGATGTCGTCTGCATACGCCAATATTTTAACGTGTGCTGCCTGTAGTCGATAGCCTGTTATGCGTTCGTTGTTTTTAATGGCCAAGCAGAGTGGCTCGAGATAAGCAGCAAACAGAAGGGGCGAAAGCGGGCATCCTTGACGCACCGACGAGAGCACACGAAAGCTATCGGTGAGCTCCCCATTAACAATAATTCGCGTTGAGCAGTTCTTGTACGCCATCGTGACACCTTCCGTTATCACACTGCCAACATTCGTGTGTTCAAGTATGTATAGTAGAGCCTTGTGCGAGACGAGGTCGAAGGCTTTTGCCAAATCGATCTGCATCATCGCGACGTAATCGCCAATCGCATCGCAACACTCTAGCACACTTCGAGCCACGTGTACATTTGTTGTAATACTGCGCCCCTTAATGCCACAAGTCTGGTGCGGCCCTACCAATGTTTTGATCACTCTTTGCAGTCGTTTCGCTAAAACTTTCGTGAATATTATATAGTCAACGTTGGCTAGAGTTATCGGGCGATATGAGCCAGGCAACAAGCGTTTCTTTTCATCATCACTCTTCGGGATTAGCACAATATGCGAGGTTGTGAAGGACAAGGGCAATCTTTTTCGGTCATACGCTTCGCTGATAACTAGATGGAGGACATGAGCCAGCGCTGACTTAAACGTTTTATAGAAAGTAGCCCCTAAGCCATCAGGCCCAGGTGCTTTACCGGGCGCCAACTCGTCTATTGCGCACTCTATCTCACTCAGGGTAATGGGATGTTCTAGCCGTGCCTTAACTTCTTCATCGAGCTTTGGCATCAATGAAAGGAATTCCGTCTGGTAGCCATCTTTAGGTTCACGTGGTTGACCTAAGAAGGCTTTGAAGTGATCGACGATCCCTTGTTTGATGTCGTTTTTGTCGGACGTGATGTCATTGCCTTTAGCTAGCTGGCGGATTTCCTTCCGACATGCGTACCTTTTCTCGTCTGAGAGAGCTCGTTTTGTTGGCGCTTCTCCCGCCCACAGCTTCTCAGACCTTGATCGCACAACGGCGGCTTTGTATTTCTCAGAGTCTATCCTTTCGAGTTCGGCTTTCACTTCCTTTATTTCGTTAACATACACACCAGGCTGGACACTTTCCATGCAGATGAAAAATTGCAGTTGCTGGCGAAGGTTCGTTTCTGCCTGTTTCAGGTTATGCCGAAGGACACAATAGCCATTGTTTTTACTTTCTGTTTAAATTCTTCCCATTTAATGGCGAAGCTTGCTAATTCGACTGAAATAAGGTTTTCTAGTTCCTTCGCAACGGCATCAACGAAAGCATCGTCATCCAGCAACTGCGCGTTCAATTTCCAGAGGTCCCAGTTAAAGGTGTGTTTGATCTGTCTTTTCCCGAAAGTGGCAGTTACCAAGCAGTGATCGCTATATGCAATGGGTTGCACATCATATTCACTACACAAGGGCACCAATTCGGCTGACACATATAATCTATCTAGCCGAGCGTGGCTATCACGCTGGAAGTGCGTAAACTGCGGGTGGGTACCGCTGGCGAAGACACTACCGATATCTTCCAAGTCGTAATCGTGCACCAGCGCATTAAGCAATACAGCACTCTTATCGCGAACGCGTGAAACTTTTGCGCGATCGTCAGCAGTGCACACACAGTTAAAATCCCCCAGCAGTATGACCACCTTGTGGCAGTTTACGTACGCTTCAAGTCGCTCAAAGAAGATTCGCCGGTCTGTTTCAATATTCGGCGCGTAGATACAAATGACTCGGAAATCCATATCGCAATAACAAAAATCAGCCACTAAAAGGCGACCTGTTTCACACGAAAACACTGACTTCACACAAATGCCAAAGTTTCTTCGAATGAATATAGCGCAACCACCTGATCCACCAACAGCGTGAGAAACACACACGTCGAAGTGCGCACGAAAATTGGACACCATTCTGTCGGTTAGCTCTTGGCTCTCTATTTTGGTTTCTTGGATTCCCACAAGATGCAAGTCATTATCTAAGAGTAGGCGACTTAGCTGACATTGCCGCCTTCTTGCACCGAGCCCTCGTACATTTAACGTGGCTACACGTAGCGCTCCTTCGATATTAGCTGCCATGGCTACACGGTAGAATGGTGCCCGTCACAGTTACGCAGGGACGAGTGTTTATAATGACGCGCCGATAACCGCGTTGAGTGCCACAAATGGGAACACAACCCGACCTCTCGAAAACAACACTGACATGCAACTCGGGCCCTCGTTCCTGACACATATCCAAGAGAATAGCGCTCAGGGTGACGGCCATTGCACTCACGAACCCCCCAACCCGCCTCAAGCAAAACACAGAACTACGGAGGCGGTTTGCCCGCCTGCCGTGGATCGGCCGTAATGTTCGGCCGCAGCTTCAAGGTTGGTCTCCTCATACCTGGCGCTTTGGGCGGTGGCTCGTCTCCGCCGCTGCTGTCCTGCGTCGTAGCCAGGCTATTGGTCTGGTCGCGCGGACGTTTCCCCGCCTGCAAGTTGGCAAGCCCGGTATGGGTGTCCATGTCTTCATGTTCAGGGGGGGTGGAGGCCGCTCCCGGGTCAGGTGGGCTCTCTTCCTCACGGTTCGGCATGGCTACAGTGCCCTCCACTTGCTCTTGCTGTTCAGTGTCGACGGCTTCATCGACATGTTGCCCCTGTTTCTGAGGTCGTGCCTCCGACTCTGCCACCTCGCCAGCTGCTTCCTTAGCCGTGGTCGATGTGTCTTCCATATCCGCCTCGTCCATGAGTAGGGCGGAGTTGTCGTCGTTGCTCACGGGTCCGGTCACGCTAGCGTACGTCCGCTCGCACTGACTCTCTTCGTGACCGAAGCGTCGGCAGGCACCACACCGCGGAATGCGGCAGTCGCGACGAATATGGCCCGTCCCGCGGCAGCGTAGGCAGAGAGGGGCCCTGCCCGGCACAACCACAAGAGCCAGCTCGCCGGAGACGCTCACCTGGTGTGGCAGGTCGTCAAGCATTACGCCCGGCTTCAACTTCAGCGTAACCAGTCTTGTGGTAGAGTTCTTGTCAGCCACGCCATGCACCCGCCACCGGTCGCGGGCGACGTCCGTGACCTTTCCAAACGGCGCGAAGGCAAGACGCACGTCCTCGTCAGGAACGGTGTGCAGCAGCCAATGCACTTTTAAGCGTACATCCTGGTTGGCGGGGTCAATGACGAGGCATCGGCCCTTCTTGACCTGTAGCTCACCAACACTGACGATCTTCTTCACAGCTTCGTTGTCTTTGAAGGTCACGGCCCAAACATGGCTCATACGGTAGGCCCCGAGAGCCACCACTTCCGGCAGGAGCGATAACGGGGCGAGCGCATCGCGGAAATCTTCCACCCGGTATGGGCGGGCCCTGATATCACAATGTAAAAAAACTGTGTTCACAACAAAACGCCCTGTTGGCAAACTCGGCAAAACAACTTGGTACTCGTTGTCCGCAACGACACTCCTGTTACCGCGGCCGCTCTGGGCCGCTGAAGCCGCTCCTACGGAGCCCGTCATCATGCGTCCGTCACGCTCGGTGGCCGGAAGCAGAATCGTTGCTCCACAAGCCCCCTTTCTTTATTTATTGCCGGTCTTTGACAATGTACAATGCACACAGTATAGAAACAGACATCACAAAAAGAACACCTACAGAACATACTGAAAAACATGAAAGCCATCCGCCCAACATGGACTGACGTTGTCAAACTAAAATTCTTTTAAAGCTGTCAGAGGTTCTATCCTCGACAGCCAATCGGGTACACAATCTTGCATTTTCTTAATTTCAATGAAACGAGACATACTTTCTCGAAAATAAATACGAGCAGGCCTAGCGTCTGGGTCGCAATGGTACCCAGCCATCTGTGCCCGCCATATAAACAGTGGAGGCCATGGAGCATGATTAAATCGTATGGTACCCCGTCCTCATTCTTTATCGCTAGGTACCTGATCCCATGCGGATTCAACGGAAACTCCTTCTTGATTGTCCGTTTTAGGACGTCCCAAAAGTAGACACCTTCCCAGCAATGCAAGAACACATGATCTACAGTTTCAGGTTGCTTGCAAATCAAGCAGTGTGGGCCCCATGGTACAAGGAAGCCGCGTTCTTCCATGAATGTCTTCACTGACAGTGTTCCTGTGTGTAGCCTAAAAAAGAATGTTGTTGCCCCCCAGTAGGCACCTCCATTCTTTTATCGCGGATACCACCATTATTGCATCTATCCCGAGCACTCAAAACACAGTTGAATTCCCCCAACAAAAGCATGCACTTTTCACTGCTAATATACTGAAAAAGACTCGAAAAAAATAATGCACGTTCTTCTACCCCATTTGGCGCATATATGCATATAACTCGGAATTCAACTTTACAAAACACAAAATCGCAAATAACAATCCTTCCCGACTGACATGAAAACACACTTTGAACAACCAGGTCTCGTAACTTCTTAACAAACAGGACACATCCAGCGGACGTCCCTACCGCGTGGCTCACGACTGCATAATATCTAGTCGTGAAACGCCGCACCATGCTCCCGGTCTCTTCCTCCCCGTCTACCTTGGTCTCCTGGACAGCTAAAACGTCTATGTCGTAGTCAGTGATCAACCGTAGGACTTGACATTGCCTACGGCTAGCCGCCAAGCCTCGCACGTTTAGTGTGGCAATGCTGAGAGACGGGTCAGGTGCCATGCTGTACTAAAGAATGAAGTAGGCCCGGAGCATGGTGCTTACCTTTCACGACTAGCCCTCGGCTAGCCGCCTCCGGAGCCGCCCGGCTTCCCGGCGTTGTTGGTGGTGTGCTGCGCTTTGTCCACAGGCCTTCTCTCGGGCGGAACATTCGGTTTGGGTTTGAAACCCGAACGCCTCCCAAGAGGCGCTTTTGCCGGCGGCCCATCCCCGGTGCTGGATGCTGCGTTATCCTTGTCTCCGGCGTCGTCTCGGGGGCGCTTGGAGGTTGCACCGAGACTAGCAGCCCGGTCCCCGTCGTTGGCAGCCTCGCTCTGTTCCATTTCTGAATCTTCGTCATCGCTTTCGCCTTCACTCGCACCTTCCTTTCGAAGGACAGCTTCCGTGTCGACCCGTGGCGGCCCAGTCACTTGCTCAGCAGCTTCGTCCACCTTGGCTTCAGCGCCCTCCGGCACTGTCACGGTACTTGTCTTCGCTGGCGGCACTTGGTCTCCGGCTCCCTTAGTGGCGTCTTCAGCCTCGGCTGCATCCATCAGATTTTCGGCTGCCGCTTCACTCACTGCTGGGCCTGTCGCTGTAGCGTACGTCTTCACGCAGTCGGCGTCGACGTGCCCAAAACGTCTGCAACGGGAGCAGCGCGGCACCTTACACTCTCGCCGGACGTGCCCAGTGCCTTGGCAACGCAAGCACTGCATGGGCCGACCGGGAACGACCACCAAAGCGAGTTCTCCGCCGACGCGGACCTGATGTGGAAGGTCCTCAACCTCGACGCCGGTCTTCAGCTTGAGGAGCACGGTCCGCGTGGTAGAGGTCTTGTCCCCCATACCTTGGACACGCCACCTCTCCTGGCTTACCTCGTCCACGTTGCCGAAAGGCGCAAACGCCACGCGGACGTCATCGTCGGCAACGCCATACAGCAGCCAGTGAAGCCGAAGCTTCACCTGCTGGTCCTGTGGGTCGACGATGACGCACCGTCGTCCTTTCACTTGAAGTTCCTTCAGGGCCACTAGCCGTTTCGTGGTGGTCGCATCCTTAAGGGTCACCGCCCACACGTGATTGATCTGGTACGCCCCTATGCATACCACGCCAGGCAGCAAGCCCGTCGGCAGTAGGGCGTCTCTGAAGTCCTCGACCCTGTATGGTCTCGCACGTACATCCCCGTGTAAAAACACGGTGTTAGTAGCCACTCGTCCTTTAGGCAGTTGCGGCAAAATAAAAGGGTAATCCTTCTCTTCGTCGTTGGTCCTGTTTCCGCGGCCAAAAGTGACCGCTGTCGCTGCCCCGGGAGAGGCCATGATTCACGAACCGTCACGCTCGGTGGCCGGAAGCAGAATGTTGCGCCACAAGCCCGGATGCGGAAGGAAAGCTACTGGAGTACAGCCCATACTTCCCTTTTTGCCCACGAAAAAAAAATAACGAAAGCGAGAAACCAGCTTGCCAGGATTCGAACCTGGCATCCTCTGATTCGTAGTCAGACGCGTTATCGGTTGCGCCACAATTTTTTTTATTTATTGCCGGTCTTTGACAATGTACGGAACAATATCTCAAAAAGCACAACTACAAAACATATTGTAAAACATGAAAGCCATCAGTCCAACATGGACTGGCGTTGTCGAATTAAAATTCTTTTAATGCTGTCAGAGGTTCTATCCTCGACAGCCAATCGGGTACACATTCTTGTGTTTTCTTTATTTCAATGAACCGAGACATACTGTCTCGAAAATAAATACGAGCTGGCCTAGCGTCTGGGTCGCAATGGTACCCAGCCATCTGTGCCCGCCATAAACAGTGGAGGCCATGGAGCATGATTAAATCGTATGGTACCCCGTCCTCATTCTTTATCGCTAGGTACCTGATCCCATGCGGATTCAACGGAAACTCCTTGTTGATTGTCCGTTTTAGGACGTCCCAGAAGTAGACCCCTTCCCAGCAATGCAAGAACACATGATCTACTGTTTCAGGTTGCTTGCAAATCAAGCAGTGTGAGCCCCATGGTACAAGGAAGCCACGTTCTTTCATGAATGTCTTCACTGACAGTGTTCCTGTGTGTAGCTTAAAAAAGAATGTTTTAACGCCAGTAGGCAGCTCCATTCTTTTCACCCGTTTCAGGACATCCTGTCCTGTTCCTCCACTGTATACAGCTCTGTACAATGGCACTGGAAATACAATGTCGCATACATCTTTATATAATGTCTTTCTTTTCACGTCAGAAAGATAATCGAAAGAAAAACGCACAGAAAGAATGCGCACACTATCGACTACTTCTTTAAGATAGCCGCGAATCGCCCCTGGCATACTATTAGTACTAACAATGAGTGCCGGCAAGGCGTCTCTTAACCTGAGCTGTTATACCGTACGCAGAAATGGATCACGCACATCTCGAAAAAACAAAAATCTATTGACAAGCTGTCGTACAAAAAGATGCGCCAAGCCCAGCCCCCCTTCCTTCACCCGCCTGAACAGGTTTGTTCGGCTACATCTTTCCCAGCTAGATTTCCAGATAAAAATGGCGAACACTCTGTGCAACTTTTGTACGTTTACCCTTGAATAAAATAACGTCTGCATGACGTACCACAACTTCGTAATGAAAAACATATTGCATACAGTTGCCCTTGCAAAAATGGACAGGTTGATGCCTTTCCACCTGTCTGCTTTCTCTCTTGTTTCTTTTATTTGGTTCGTCCAGTATTCCTCGCTATGTTTGTAACTGTCCAAGGGAGGAGGAGGAGGCAAAAAAAAGGAAAGGCAGGGAGGTTAACCAGAAGCACGTCCGGTTTGCTACCCTACACGGGGGAAGGGGTTTAAAGGGATGAAAAGAAAGGAGAGAGAGGGAAGAAAGCACTCGCAGTATAAACACATGCGGTTGTCCAACACTTCACAATCGGTCGCTGAGGCCAGTCGACTTCATGAACTGTAACAATGCCCGCGTCGCTTTGTAAGCCTGCGACGCGTGGGGCCACGGTCCAAGAATCTTTGTCTCTGAAAAAGGTCTGCTGTCTAATCGGTCTAACACACTCCGGAGAAGATCACGTTCGGTCTCATAAAGATGACAAAAACACAACACGTGTTCCACCGTCTCCTCACAGTTGCACGAGTCACAGATTGGTGTGTCAGACATGCCCAGAAGGAATGAGTATGCTTTCGTAAAAGCCACTCCTAACCAGAGGCGGCAAAGTAAAGTTGCATCATGGCGGGGGAAGTTCGATGGAATTTGTAGCCTCATTGTAGGATCCAGCCGTTGGAGATGACAGTTCGTAAAAATCGGGCTGCTCCATGACGTTTCTCTCTCGGTTTGAGCGAGCAAACGAAGACCCCTCGCAGCGTCTGTCCTCGATAAGGGTATAGGAACAGTCAGGGTTTCCTTATGGGCTGACCGGGCGGCATCATCGGCAAGGTCATTACCGACGATGCCACAGTGCCCCGGCAGCCATTGAAAGATGATGTCATGTCCGTTCATGAGGGCTTGATGGAGAACCTCTCTGGTCTCAAACACCAGTTGTTCATGTGTCTTGCGTCGTAATGCTGACTGCAGACTCTGAAGGGCTGCCTTGGAGTCACAAAAAATGACCCACTTTCGAGGTGGTGTTTCTACGATGTAATTAACTGCAGCACGTAGAGCGGCAAGTTCTGTAGCCGTAGAAGTCGTTATGTGGGACACTTTGAACTTCCTTGTGACTTGTAAGGTCGGGATGATAAAAGCGCCTGTGGAGCTGGTGGCTGAGACAGATCCATCGGTGTAAACCTGCGTTCTTAACTCATATGCATCGTTCAGCAATGACAATGTCAACTGTCGTAGAGCTACCGTGGAATGACTGAGCTTGTTCGTAATTCCCGGAATCGTGAGGTGTACTTGTGGCTGCCGTAGACACCACGGGGGTGACAGTGGTCTTGCTGCTGGTGTAAATCCCGATGGAAGGCAGCCTTGATGTGTCGCAACAAGTTTCGAAAACGTGGCCTGAGGTCTTTGTGCTGGCAAAACAGCAATGTGATGACTGGGTACGCGACACAGGTGTCGAATGTGTGCTCTGAGGTTGTCAACCGTGATGTATGTTGGAATCAAGTAGTCTCTAGCAATCACGATTGTTGCATGAGTCGAGGCGCATCGTGGAAGTCCAAGACATGTCCGCAGAGCCTGGCCTTGCAAACTTTGGAGGGTACGAATATTTGTTTTGCATGTGTTCGCCAAAACCGGCAAGCTGTATCGTAAAAAGCCCAGAAACAGTGTTCTGTACAGCTGCAGCATGGACCGTACCGACGTTCCCCAAGTTTTTCCACACAGGAACTTCATTATATGTATAATTGAAATTAGTCTCCGCTTCAGGTAGATGCAGTGGGGGCTCCATGAAAGGTTCCTGTCAATAATCACACCTAAGAAGCGGTGAGACTTCTGGTATGTAATATCCTGGCCATTGAGAGAAACAGGGTACGGTGACATGGGTTTGCGCGTAAAGGCAATGAGCGCACATTTTTCGATGGACATAGTAAGGCCTTGTTTTCGGAGATAGGAACAAGTTAGGGTGGCTGCCCGCTGAATTCTTGCGCGCACTTGAAGACGAGTCACCGCAGAAGACCAAAGACAAATATCGTCGGCGTAGATCGACAGGTGTATTGTATTGGGTAATAGTTCAGCAAGGCCAATCATAGCTAGGTTAAACAGAATAGGGCTCAATACCCCGCCCTGTGGGACGCCGCAGTAGGTATAATAGTTGGCAGAGGGGCCATTTTCGGTCTGCACATAGAAGGACCTTCTGGTCAAATAGTTTCTGATCCATTGAAACATACGGCCACCGATTCCGATAGCCTCCAGTGATTCAAGGATCGCTTCATGTGTGACATTATCGTACGCCCCTTTCACATCAAGAAAGAGCGCCACTGATATGCGCTTGAGACATTTTTGTTGCTGTATGTACGTTGTCAGGTCGATAACATTGTCTATTGAAGACCTGCCTCGCCGAAAGCCTGTCATTGAGTCAGGGTCTATACTGTGGCGTTCAAGGTACCATTCTAAGCGTGTAAGGATCATTTTTTCCATTACTTTACCTACGCAACTTGCCAGGGCAATAGGGCGATATGATGTCAGGTCTAAAGGCGACTTCCCTGTTTTTAGTAGCGGTACAAGTCGACTTATTTTCCATTGAGTGGAACAATTCCGTCACGCCATGAGCGGTTGTAGTAATTCAACAGCTCTTGCCTGGCCTCCCGTCCAAGATGGACAAGAGCTGCATAGGTGATGCCGTCAGGCCCTGGTGAAGATGAACGTCGAGAAGCAGCCAAAGATGCGTCAAGTTCTTCCATAGTAAATGGAAGTTCCATTTCTGGTACGCGAGACACAGGGATGACACTAACACCTTCGGCGTGGGGGATGACACACACGCCGGCGATCCGCGCACAAAAATTATTTGCCACCTCAAGTTGCGTCTGGCAGTGATGTAGGGCTAAGGCCATGAAGGGATGTCGCTGTTGTGGAGACGAGCGGAGGCCACGAACTGTCCTCCAGATGTATGAAAGTGGTTTACGAGGGTCCAGGGATTCACAAAAGGACTTCCAACGTTGTTCCTGCAATTTGTCCAAACGACGCTGAATTTTCTTCTGTGTTCTTCGTGCCATTCTCAGGTCACAAACTGCCTTCGTGCGCCTGTACCTCCTTTCAGCTCGTCGTCGAAGTGCCGTTAGCCTCTCCAGTTCTACGTCAAATTGGGAACGGTTCGCTTTCAATGTTAGGAGGCATGAAGCTTCTCTCATTGCCTCTGAGATGGTTTCCTCTAGGCTATTGCCCACGTCTTCTCTGCATGCATTTTCCATATGTAGCTTGAATTTAGTCCAATCGATACGTTGTACTGCATTCGACGAGGAGGAATTGTTTAGCCCCCTGATCTTCAAGTAAGTGTCTACTTGAAGTAAGTGTCTTCAAGTAAGTGTCTTCAAGTAAGTGTCTTCATTGGTGTCTACTTATCGCCGTCAGGACGATTTGAATGCGATAGACTGCGAGACATATTGTTACATACCAGTGGTCCTTGGATTATAACGGGCGATTTCAACGCACATCACTTACTCTGGGGTAGCTCGGCAATCAATTCCAGAGGCAGGAATCTGGTAACATTCGCCAATGATCACGACCTTTGTGTGATGAATGACGGCAGTCCTACATATCTGCGAGGCCTCAAGTACAGCAGTTGCCTGGATTTGACTTTGGTATCACGATGCTTCAGCTCGCAAGTACAGTGGTTTTCAGACATAGAAACGCATGGAAGTGACCATATTCCCACTTACTTGAACTGTCCAAGGGAACACCCAGATACTTGGTAGGGGTTTTCACCCAGCTCACATTCGCAAAGTTGTCTGGGGCCGAAGACCACTCTCCGTGCCACAAACCGAGGGATTTACCCCAGTTCACTTTACTGCCCGTCACATCACAAAACTGTTTCACAACGCGTATTGTTTCCGTTACACTTTCTCTGTTTGTACAACACACGGCGATATCATCTGCATATGCCAGGAGTTTGACTTCTGTGGCTGCCAAGCTTTACCCGCGTATTTGATCATTCTCTATTATCGCCAAACACATCGTTTCCATGTAAATAGCAAACAAAAGAGGACTGAGGGGGCAGCCTTGACGCACAGAACGCATGACGTTAATGGGGGACGCCAATGATTTATTCACAATTAAGCGGGTTGTGCAGTTCTGATACGCCAATGCCACTCCCTCAGTGATGATGACACCTACATTAACGTGATCCAGAATGGCAAACAAAATATCATGAGACACACAGTCAAAAGCTTTCTCTAGGTCAAGCTGGAGCACTGCGACGCCATCGTAAGTGATGTCACAGCACTCGAGCACGCACCGCATCGTGTGAATATTCGAAAAAATTGACCTCCCTTTGATCCCACACGTTTGGTGGTCTGCGACGATTTCTTTGATGACGCTTTGAAGTCTGGCTGCCAAAACCTTCATGAAAATCTTATAGTCGACATTGGTTAAAGATATCGGCCTATAAGATGTCACGAGCCTAAGTTTCTCCGCTTTGTCACTCTTAGGTATCAAGATGGTATGCGCTTTACCAAAAGAAGGCGGCAAAGCTTTGTTCACATACGCGGCGTTAAACAGGTCTGTTAGCAGGGGCGACAGTTCTTTCTTGAAGGCTTTATAAAAACACGCGCTCAGACCGTCAGGTCCGGGTGATTTGCCATTGTACAAATCATTTATTGCTTTTTCGACTTCGTGTTCTCTTATATTGCCTTCTAATAGGTCCTTCGTGTCGTCACTTAATCGCGGCATGCGACTGAGAAAGACCCTTTTGAACTCATCTACATTGGCTTCTTGATATGCAAACAATGACTGGTAATACTCTAAAAACGCTCGGCCTATGCTCTTAATATCGTCGACGAGTGTGCCATTCCACGAGATCTTATCGACATGATTACGTCGACCATGAGCTTTTTCAAGTCCAAGCGCCCTTTTGGTGGGCGTCTCCCCCGCTACTAATGCGTTTGCTCTTGCGCGCACAATCGCACCTTGATAGCGTTCTTTGTCCAACTGTTCGATTTTTTCTTTGATGGTTCGCATATCTTGCTTATACGCCCCTGGCTCTTTGCACTCCAGCGCTATCAGCTGATTAAGTATCTTTCGTAAGTCTCGTTCTTTCATTTCCCTGTCAAACTTTAAGCAGCTGGATCTGTCTATTGCTTTCATTTTTACCTTCTGTTTGAACCATTCCCATTTCTCTGCTATTGTTTCAATACATTCATCGCTTACTTCCATAACGGCCTCATGAATTGCGTCTACAAATGGCGCGTCTTTTAGAAGTAAGGCATTCATTTTCCATTGGTCCCAGTTAAAAGATTGACTCTTCTTCTTCATTCCTATGGTACACATCACCAAGCAGTGATCGGAGAACGACACAGGTGCAACAGAATAACTGTGGCACTTTGGAATCATGTCCTGTGACATGTACAAGCGGTCTAACCGCGCATGGCTACTGCCTTGAAATCGCGTATACATCACTTCCCGCTCCCCCTCTAGACACTAACATACATCGTCTAGTTCACTTTCGCTGATCAGCCTAGACAATATATGACTGCTTTTATCGCGGATACCACCATTATTGCATCTATCCCGAGCACTCAAAACACAGTTGAAATCCCCCAACAAAAGCATGCACTTTTCACTGCTAATATACTGAAAAAGACTCGAAAAAAATAATGCACGTTCTTCTACCCCATTTGGCGCATATATGCATATAACTCGGAATTCAACTTTACAAAACACAAAATCGCAAATAACAATCCTTCCCGACTGACATGAAAACACACTTTGAACAACCAGGTCTCGTAACTTCTTAACAAACAGGACACATCCAGCGGACGTCCCTACCGCGTGGCTCACGACTGCATAATATCTAGTCGTGAAACGCCGCACCATGCTCCCGGTCTCTTCCTCCCCGTCTACCTTGGTCTCCTGGACAGCTAAAACGTCTATGTCGTAGTCAGTGATCAACCGTAGGACTTGACATTGCCTACGGCTAGCCGCCAAGCCTCGCACGTTTAGTGTGGCAATGCTGAGAGACGGGTCAGGTGCCATGCTGTACTAAAGAATGAAGTAGGCCCGGAGCATGGTGCTTACCTTTCACGACTAGCCCTCGGCTAGCCGCCTCCGGAGCCGCCCGGCTTCCCGGCGTTGTTGGTGGTGTGCTGCGCTTTGTCCACAGGCCTTCTCTCGGGCGGAACATTCGGTTTGGGTTTGAAACCCGAACGCCTCCCAAGAGGCGCTTTTGCCGGCGGCCCATCCCCGGTGCTGGATGCTGCGTTATCCTTGTCTCCGGCGTCGTCTCGGGGGCGCTTGAAGGTTGCACCGAGACTAGCAGCCCGGTCCCCGTCGTTGGCAGCCTCGCTCTGTTCCATTTCTGAATCGTCGTCATCGCTTTCGCCTTCACTCGCACCTTCCTTTCGAAGCACAGCTAACGTGTCGACCCGTGCCGGCCCAGTCACTTGCTCAGCAGCTTCGTCCACCTTGGCTTCAGCGCCCTCCGGCACTGTCACGGTACTTGTTTTCGCTGGCGGCACTTGGTCTCCGGCTCCCTTGGCGGCGTCTTCAGCCTCGGCTGCATCCATCAGATTTTCGGCTGCCGCTTCACTCACTGCTGGGCCTGTCGCTGTAGCGTACGTCTTCACGCAGTCGGCGTCGACGTGCCCAAAACGTCTGCAACGGGAGCAGCGCGGCACCTTACACTCTCGCCGGACGTGCCCAGTGCCCTGGCAACGCAAGCACTGCATGGGCCGACCGGGAACGACCACCAAAGCGAGTTCTCCGCCGACGCGGACCTGATGTGGAAGGTCCTCTACCTTGACGCCGGTCTTCAGCTTGAGGAGCACGGTCCGCGTGGTAGAGGTCTTGTCCCCCATACCTTGGACACGCCACCTCTCCTGGCTTACCTCATCCACGTTGCCGAAAGGCGCAAACGCCACCCGGACGTCATCGTCGGCAACGCCATACAGCAGCCAGTGAAGTCGAAGCTTCACCTGCTGGTCCTGTGGGTCGACGATGACGCACCGTCGTCCTTTCACTTGAAGTTCCTTCAGGGCCACCTAGCCGTTTCGTGGTGGTCGCATCCTTAAGGGTCACCGCCCACACGTGATTGATCTGGTACGCCCCTATGCATACCACGCCAGGCAGCAAGCCCGTCGGCAGTAGGGCGTCTCTGAAGTCCTCGACCCTGTATGGTCTCGCACGTACATCCCCGTGTAAAAACACGGTGTTAGTAGCCACTCGTCCTTTAGGCAGTTGCGGCAAAATAAAAGGGTAATCCTTCTCTTCGTCGTTGGTCCTGTTTCCGCGGCCAAAAGTGACCGCTGTCGCTGCTCCGGGAGAGGCCATGATTCACGAACCGTCACGCTCGGTGGCCGGAAGCAGAATGCCACTATACTAACGAGGAGACATGAAGAGGCGCACATAAAGCATTACATATATGAAACATTGAAAATGCAATATTCTACGCACAAGTGTAGTAACACGCGCGCGCGCGAACGATAGATAACGTGGGTGTGGTGACCATGGGAACATGCGTGCAGAAAAAAAAAAGAAATAAAAAAGACACTGCCCGTCGGGGAATCGAACAACGGTCTCCCGCGTGACAGGCGGGGATACTGGCTACTATACTAACGAGGAGACATGAAAAGGCGCTCATAAAGCAATACATATATGAAACATTGAAAATGCAATATTCTGCGCACAAGTGTAGTAACACGCGCGCGTGAACGATAGATAGCGTGGGTGTGGTGACCATGGGAACATGCGTGCAGAAAAAAAAAGAAATAAAAAAGACACTCCCCGTCGGGGAATCGAACCCCGGTCTCCCGCGTGACAGGCGGGGATACTGGCCACTATACTAACGAGGAGACATGAAGAGGCGCACATAAAGCATTACATATATGAAACATTGAAAATGCAATATTCTACGCACAAGTGTAGTAACACGCGCGCGCGCGAACGATAGATAGCGTGGGTGTGGTGACCATGGGAACATGCGTGCAGAAAAAAAAAGAAATAAAAAAGACACTCCCCGTCGGGGAATCGAACCCCGGTCTCCCGCGTGACAGGCGGGGATACTGGCCACTATACTAACGAGGAGACATGAAGAGGCGCACATAAAGCATTACATATATGAAACATTGAAAATGCAATATTCTACGCACAAGTGTAGTAACACGCGCGCGCGCGAACGATAGATAGCGTGGGTGTGGTGACCATGGGAACATGCGTGCAGAAAAAAAAAAGAAATAAAAAAGACACTCCCCGTCGGGGAATCGAACCCCGGTCTCCCGCGTGACAGGCGGGGATACTGGCCACTATACTAACGAGGAGACATGAAGAGGCGCACATAAAGCATTACATATATGAAACATTGAAAATGCAATATTCTACGCACAAGTGTAGTAACACGCGCGCGCGCGAACGATAGATAGCGTGGGTGTGGTGACCATGGGAACATGCGTGCAGAAAAAAAAGAAATAAAAAAGACACTCCCCGTCGGGGAATCGAACCCCGGTCTCCCGCGTGACAGGCGGGGATACTGGCCACTATACTAACGAGGAGACATGAAGAGGCGCACATAAAGCATTACATATATGAAACATTGAAAATGCAATATTCTACGCACAAGTGTAGTAACACGCGCGCGCGCGAACGATAGATAGCGTGGGTGTGGTGACCATGGGAACATGCGTGCAGAAAAAAAAAGAAATAAAAAGACACTCCCCGTCGGGGAATCGAACCCCGGTCTCCCGCGTGACAGGCGGGGATACTGGCCACTATACTAACGAGGAGACATGAAGAGGCGCACATAAAGCATTACATATATGAAACATTGAAAATGCAATATTCTGCGCACAAGTGTAGTTACACGCGCGCGCGAACGATAGATAGCGTGGGTGTGGTGACCATGGGAACACGCGTGCAGAAAAAAAAGGAAAAAAAAAAAGACACTCCCCGTAGGGGAATCGAACCCCGGTCTCCCGCGTGACAGGCGGGACACTGGCCAGCTATTTTTTTTTATGAACCTTGTTTTATTCACACACACAGATACACATACACATGTAAAAGTACGCTGGCCTACTTGGGCCACCGTAGCAAGCTAAAATTTTTTGAACTCCACCAATTCATCAAGGACATCCAACCAGTCAGGCGGTTCCGTCTGTACACGAAATATTTCACGTATGAATACAATACTTTCAACAAAATTTTCTCGCGTTGACCGCAGGTTTACATCAGCATGCGTTACCGCCATCCGTGTTTTCCAAAGACTATGGAGGCCTAAGAGCATTATCATATCATATGGGAACTCTTGATCGCTGTCTACCGGCAGGAAGCGTATACCCTGCGGTGTTATCGGCAGTTCCTTTTTAAGCGTTCTTTGCAAGACGTCCCAGTAAAATACGGCATCCCAGCACTCAATAAATGCGTGCTCAATGGTCTCGCGTTTCTTACAGATGACACAGTTTGTCGTCCAGGGCACGAATATTCCTTTGTCGGCCAACCATGTCTTCACAGGAAGGATAGATGTATGCAACTTGAAGAAAAAAGATTTTGCATTCGCTCTCACTGGCATCCTTTTAACTCTTTTTAACACATCTTGCCCAGGGCTTCCATAGTATTTCATTCTGTACATAGGCACTGGCAGCATAACTTCAATTAAATCTTTGTAAAGTTTCTTTCTTGTCACTGTGCTCAGATATTGCATTGAAAATCGAGCTTTTAGTATTCGGAAGGAAGTTGCTACCTCCCGCACGTAGCCTTTAACCCCACAGTTTACAGGCGTTGCACTTGACACAATAATTTCAGGAAGAACATCCTTCAAGCGAACCTGAAGCATCGTACGCAAAAATAAGTCACTTTGGTCACGCAAGAAGACAAAGAAGACGCAGAAACAATCTGTCGTAAGAACAAATGCGACAGTCCAAGTCCCCCATCTCGAACAGGACGAAACAAGTGTGTTCGACTGACCCTCTCCCAAGTGGAACCCCAAATAAAAACAGCAAACACTCTGTGAATTTTCTGTACGTTCACACGTGTCATGGACAAAAATTGGAGAACATACCACACTTTGGCAATTAAAAATAAATTACAAACAGTTGCCCTTGCAAACATCGATAAATCGCGACCTTGCCATCCTCCGGTTTTCTCTTTTAGACGCGACGTCTCATCTTCCCAGTATTGTGCAGTGGGTGTGCACAATACTGGGAAGATATGGAAGAGCACAATGGGAATATCTGGGTGTGCTCAAGAGGCACACCCAGATATTTCGAAGGAGACACAGTCCACTGTAAATTTGCGAAGACAGCTGGCGTGACATCCCAGCTTCCATGCCAAAAGCCGATACTCTTGTCCCAGTTGATCTCGCAGCCGGTTTGTCCGCAAAATCTATGAGTCTCGCTTATTGCCTCCTGCACACTTTCCCTATCCGTACAAAATATTGCCACATCGTCAGCATAAGCAAGCACTTTAACATGTGACGATTCAAGCTTATAGCCATTAATCCTTTTATTGCTTATTAGAGATAAACAGAATGGCTCTAAGTAAATTGCAAAGAGCAAAGGGGACAATGGACAACCTTGCCTTACTGATGATCTGATCTTAATACTATCAGTTAGTTTCTTGTTCACCACAATGTTTATAATACAGTCACTGTACACCATCTTTAAACCATCGAGTATCACAGTGCCTATGTTTGCATGTTCAAGAATGCTGAAAAGAACTTCATGCGACACACGGTCAAATGCTTTTGCTAAGTCGAGCTGCAACATTGCTACTCGATCGTCAAAAATGTCACAACACTCGAGAATACTGCGGGCTACATGCACATTTGTACAGATAGAGCGTCCTTTTATGCCACATGTCTGGTGTGGTCCAACAAGAAGTTTGATGACACTCTGCAGTCGCTTTGCCAACACTTTTGTGTAAACTTTGTAGTCCGTGTTTGTGAGCGTTATCGGACGATACGCCCCCACAGATAGCAGCTTAGTACGGTCGTCAAATTTCGGAATCAGCACTACGTGAGCGGCGCGGAAAGAAAGCGGCATTTCTTTCGTTTCGAACGCCTCTGTGATTACTGCATGCAAAATGGGTGCCAAATCATCGGCGTAAGCTTTGTAGAACGCGGCACCGAGGCCGTCTGGCCCAGGTGTTTTCCTCAACGTTAGTTCGGTGATCGCATGTTTGATTTCATCTACGCTAATGGGTTGCTCCAAAAGCGCTCGAGTATCTTCATCTAACCTTGGCATTAAATCAAGGATCTCCGGCTCTAGCGGAGAGCTCCCGCTTCTTTTTTCACCTATTAGGTTCTGATAGTGCTCAACAAATGCTCGTTCAATTTCGTTAATGTCACTGGTAATATTGTTTTGATACCTAATCTCTCGGATTTCATTTTGTGTTGCATATCTCCTTTCGTCGCACAATGCGCGCTTATTGGGAGTTTCCCCCATCCAGAGCTTTTCAGCTCGCGCCCTTACTACTGCAGATCGATATTTTTCAACGTCGAGAGCCTCGAGCTGACCCTTAACTTCACGGATTTCTTTACAGAATTTCCCGGGATTCGCTGTTCCGATGCTGATCATAAAATCAAGCTGGCATTGCAATTCTCTTGTTTTTTCTTTTTCTTTATGACTGAGCAATGTTCCTCTCTCGATCGCCATCAGCTTGACTTCGTTCTTGAAATGGTCCCATTCAGCCGCACGTGACTTTGCTGCTGTGCGGGTCATGCATTCAATTTTTCCTTTTACTTTTCCATTAAACAATTCGTCGTCGAGTAGTCTTACATTGAACTTCCATAACTGCCAGCTGAATTGCGTTTTCCTTTTCTTGCCACCGAGTGTGACCATAACAAGGCTGTGATCACTAAAAGAGACATGTTTTACTTTATAATTAGTGCACATGTTCACAAAGTCAACCGAGGCATACACTCTGTCGAGCCGCGCGCTACTTCCGCGCTGGAAGTGCGTGAACACGGGCCGATTTCCATTCGAAAGAAGCCAACCCATATCGTCCAAATCATTTTCGTGCATTAACGCCTGCAGTACATTTGCACTTTTATCGCGACCAGACACATTCTTAGCTCTGTCTTCGGCCATCAAAACACAATTGAAATCGCCAAGCATGACAATACGCTTCAAACACTTCAAGTAACGCTCGATTTTTCCGAAAAAGTCTACGCGATCGTTCTCGTTATTAGGTGCATAAACACATATCACTCTCCAAGGCTGGCCGGAAAAATAAAAGTCAACAATTAGCAATCGTCCTGCTTCAGAAACAACAATGCTCACATCCGAAATGTCCAAGGTTATTGCGGATGAAGATCGCGCATCCACCGGATGTTCCCACAGCATGACAAATACAAACATTGTAGCGCGTTCGAAAGGTTTCCACCATGCAGTCCGTCTGCTCCTCACTTTCGATTTTAGTTTCTTGCACTGCGACAAGATCCAACTCATTTTCTAAAAATAGTCGGCTCACTTGGTACTGCCTTCTCCGGGCTGCTAAACCCCTTACATTCAGTGTAGCTACTCGTAGCGGCTGCCCAGTTTTATCGTGCATATTTTGTGAGGAGCGAACGGGTCGCACGACGCTCACCTCTGTGCGCGACCGCACGGCAGACAGTTCACCGGGTTGGGCCAGTCCTTGCAGAATTCTTTCTGACACGCTTGCACCTTCTGCAACACAAGCTTGATGTCTCCGCTCCCCGAAGCCGTCCATGCGCGTGAAAGTCTTTCGCAGCTTGACGTGCTGGCACCCAAAAAGCGCAGACCCCGCGCCTACTTCGGCGTCGTGTCTGCAACATGTTTGTCTGGGGGAATGTTCGGCTTCGGCCTGAATGACGGCCGTCGGCCCAGTGCCGCTTTAGCAGGCGGCTCCTCGGCATTCAGGCCACCATTCGGGTCGTCAAGTTTCACTGTCTCGATGTGCGCCCGCTTACTCGACGACGTAGTCACATCTGTCTCCATTGCGCTCAGCGCGTTGGAGTCAGTCACTGCAGTTGTGTCTTCCTTGGCTTCTTTTATCAGGTGCAGCCTGTCCTTTTCCGGGTCAGACTGCTTTTCTTGCGGTGCCGGCTGCTCGCATGGTACGGACATCACGGCCAGCTGCAAGGGGGCGGGTGCTGTGGGCGTTACTTGCGGTTTAACCTTCTCACTTTCAGCGGCTGCCGCTTCCTCAGCCTCCGCCTCGTCCATGACAAGCTCAGAGGAATCTGGATTCTTCAACGGCCCTGTGACGTTTGCGTATGTAGGCGTGCACTGACTTTCATCATGGCCAAAACGCCTGCAACGCGAGCATCGGGGCACCCGGCACTCCCGGCGAACGTGGCCTTTTCCTTGGCAGCGCAAGCAAAGTGGTGGCCTTCCAGGCACCACTAATAAAGCTGGCTCTCCCGCGACTCGAAGCTGATGCGGGATATCTTCACTTGTAACGCCCGGCTTCAACTTGAGGTTCACCAGACGCGTTGTGGAGCCCTTGTCTGTGACGCCCTGTGCACGCCAGCGCTCTCGGGAAACTTCCGTAACTTCACCGTATAATGTCGTTGACATTATAGAGCACCCAGTGCATTTTAAGGCATAGGTCCTGGTTGTTCGGGTCAACGACTAGACAGCGCCTGCTCTTGACAGTAATTGTTGCAGATCTTAACAACTTCTTGACTGCTTCTGAGCTCTTCAGTGTTACGGCCCACACATGATTCATCTGGAAAGCTCCCAAGGCGACAACCTCGGGGAGCATTTCCAGGCTGGCCAGGACATCCCGGAAGTCTTCGACTCTGTACGGCCGAGCACGGATATCACCGTGCAAAAAAACTGTATTAAGAACAATCCGACCTTTTGGCAGATGGGGCAGCATCACTTGATAATCCTGGTTGTCTTCATGAATGTTCCTGTTTCCGCGGCCAAGATGGGCCGCTGAGACCGCTCCTTCGGAGCACATGATGGCACGTCCGTTCGCCTCGA
This sequence comes from Dermacentor silvarum, assembly GCF_013339745.2. Taxonomy (NCBI): domain Eukaryota; kingdom Metazoa; phylum Arthropoda; class Arachnida; order Ixodida; family Ixodidae; genus Dermacentor; species Dermacentor silvarum. The sequence goes on from NC_051157.2 coordinate 189,208,571, forward strand.
CGTCCGGAAGTGGAATCCGGATACTGGCCACTATACTAACGAGGAGACATGAAAAGGCGCACATAAAGCATTACATATATGAAACATTGAAAATGCAATATTCTGCGCACAAGTGTAGTTACACGCGCGCGCGAACGATAGATAGCGTGGGTGTGGTGACCATGGGAACACGCGGGCAGAAAAAAAAGGAAAAAAAAAGACACTCCCCGTCGGGGAATCGAACCCCGGTCTCCCGCGTGACAGGCGGGGATACTGGCCACTATACTAACGAGGAGACATGAAAAGGCGCACATAAAGCATTACATATATGAAACATTGAAAATGCAATATTCTGGGCACAAATGTAGTTACACGCGCGCGCGAACGATAGATAGCGTGGGTGTGGGGACCATGGGAACACGCGGGCAGAAAAAAAAAGGAAAAAAAAAAAGACACTCCCGTCGGGGTATCGAACCCCGGTCTCCCGCGTGACAGGCGGGGATACTGGCCACTATACTAACGATTTCTTTTTAGACTTTTTATTTCAGCAACCAAATACAAATGGGTGGTTAAAAATTGTCAGCCTACTTTGGTTGACATAAGGCATTAAAATTTCTTGATTTTTGACAGTTCATCAAATACGCTGATCCAGTGAAGTGGTTCAGCTTGTACTCGATACACATCGCGTATGTAGCACACATTTTCCACAAAATTCTCCCTTGCCGATCGCGCGTTAACGTCAGCGTGTCTGACGGCCATACGTGTTCTCCACAAACTATGGAGGCCCAGTAGCATGATCATATCGTAAGGTATGCCGTTTTCATTGTCTACGGGTAAGTATCTTATGCCAATAGGGGTTATGGGTAATTCTTTTTTCAGCGTTCTTTGCATCACATCCCAAAAAATATCGCGTCCCAACAATCTATGAACGCATGCTCAAGTGTTTCTGGCTTTTTGCACAGTAGACAATTAGTTGTCCATGGCACGAATATTCCCTTTTCAGCAAGGCACGTTTTAACTGGGATAGTATTAGTGTGTAACTTAAAGATGAATGACTTTGTACCAGGTTTCACAGGCATCCGCTTAACTCTTTTTAAAACATCATTTCCCGGACCTCCATAGTTTATAGATCTATACATGGAAACTGGCAACATGACATCAATCAAATCTTTGTAAAGGATCTTTTTAACACGAAAGTGTTTTATGCCGGGGTCCACCAAGACTTCACTGACGTATTTCCGTCACGGAAATACGTCAGCTTACAATGTACACGAACATAATACAAAGAAAGAAACCAGAAGAAAAAGTTCCACAAACATGCAAAATTTGGAAATCGAACCCACGACCTCTCCGTCCGCGACGATAGATCGCCGAGCGTTTAACCCATTGCGCCACAAACGCATTTGCAGAGAGCTACACAGACGCGCCTTATATATCTAACACTCCTCCGTGTACCCGCGCTCTTGCTCGGGGCGGTGCCGCCGCCTACGAGCAGAAAAGAGAAGTACTGCATTATGACACTAACGCGCACCGACAGTGAACGCTTCGGTGGTCTCAGCACTACGACGGCCTCGATGCCAGCATTCGAAGGGACGCTGGCATCAAGAAGCACTACCAACGCCACCTAGGTGGCGTTCACCGTACTCAGCACAGCGGAGCGTGGCCTCCGCAATTAGCTCTGAAAATGTTTCTGAAGTTGATCGCGGAGGCTGCAATTACGACGCGCTGTACGCGCTGATTTGACTCGGTGACGATTCAGTTACGTGCTTTGTCTTGCGCGTTGTATTAGTGTGTCAGTTACGTGCTTCGTCTTTCGCGTTGTGCTAGCGTGTGCAGCGTAGTGCAGCTTCCATATGCACGACGGTTGCTCATGGTCATCGACGTTGGTAGTCGTGATGGAGGAGACGTGCCACCAGGCGTCAGCGTGGGTGCATCAACGCCTAAGGGCGCTTTAGCCACAAAACACCAATAGACATTATATATCAATGTGCAATAAACATTACACTACTTCTGTGAAGACAC